>NC_069392.1:28069887-28385034 GCF_027475565.1 Acinonyx jubatus | reverse complement strand
TCGTTCCCCCGTTTTCGTCTGAGCCCGGGGCTGCGGCCCCTGCCGGCAACAACATCCCGGCTCTGGCACGTGGCCTGGCGCTCTCAAGATGCCCAATAAACGCGTGTTGATGAATGACGGAAGCTAGCTAATTAGTCGGACTCGGAACCAGCGAGGTAGAGAGCTGGAGAGAGGCCGTTCACGCCATCCTGACCCCTCCCGACCCGGCGGCCCGGGCTGCAACTCGAGGCCCTGTTCGCCCGCCGCACTCCCAGCCGACCCCCTCGGCGGCAGCCGCGCCAGGGCGGGCCCCAAGCGCAGCCAGCCTGCTTTGCCCCTACCCAAGAAGGAGCCTGGCGGCCCCGTCTGCGCAGGGAGCGGTTTCCCGCCGGGGCGATTTGGCAGGTGCGCGCCGTGACTTCCGGCGTTGCCCGGGAGCCGCCGGAGGAGGAGCGGCGCAGGGGATGCGGCTGTGGCGGCGGCGGCGGCGGCCGAGCGCGGGGGGCGGCTGTGGCGGCGGAGGGGGGCGCGGGCCGGCGATGGCGCGGCGGCGCTGAGGGCGCTGGGCGGGCGGCGGCCGGAGGGCGGCGCGGGAGGAAGCAGCAGCGGTGGCTCCATGGCCCGGGCGCGCTGAGGGACACGGCTCTCGCCTCAGCCCGGCGGCGGCGGCGGCGGCGGCCGAACAATGAAGCTCCTGAAGCCGACCTGGGTCAACCACAATGGTGAGTGCGCGCAGTGGTCGCGGAAGGCAGAGCCTGGAGTGGGGTCGGGGTCTAGAGTAGGGTCAGAGCCGCGCACAGGCCGTGCCCGCCTCGCCCCCCGACGCGCCCGGTGCCCGGTACCCAAACCGCGGGGTTGGCGAGAGCGGACTTTGTCCTCGGCACGGGGAAGCCGGCGAGCTCGGGCACGTGCTCCGCTTGCCCTCAGCGAATTCCCCTTCACCCCTGGCACTTACACTGAGCCCTCGGTCGCCCACCCGTGGTCCGTGGAGGAGCCGCGGCCTGCCTCCGGGGAGCGGCCCTGGGCGCCAGCCAGCTCCTGCCACTCGTCTGCATCAGCCAGGATGTGCTCAAATGGTCCAGTGTCTGAAACTGGGGTCCAGTCCCCCTTGTGGCCTTTCAGTGGCAGGGTGAACACCTGAAATATGCGTATCTCTGCCCTGGTGAAGGGGCTGCCAGGATCTGGTGACAGTGCCCCCATTTGGGGGACTGTGGCTCGGGCCCCAAGGTCCCACAGCTGAACGAACCACGTTTGTTCTGTACTGAGACATCAGGGTGACTTGGGTTGGAGCTCATAAGGCGAGTGGTGATCTAGGAGAAGGCTTTCCTTAGCCCTGTGGCAGTGGCTCCAGAGCACACCCTTGGGGAACAGACTCTTTCAGTCCTCTGGTTGCGTACAGATAAGCACCCAAAACTGGTAGCACAGTTTGTCATAGTTGTACTTGATTGGCACAACTGCTGCAGGAATTGGCCTTTGCTCCCCAGGGAGGTGAGGAGAAAGAGCCACCCCCCTCCCCAATCTCCCTGCTGATAGCACTGAAGCCCAGGGAGCACTTCTCCAGCCTAAGGCCTGAAGCCCTGATTCCAGGCTGTCTCTGCTGACAGGAAAAGGGTCACCCTGATTGTCTTGTTCCTCATTTCTACTTTGCAATGCGACTAGAGGGAGCTAGTGTTTTCTTTGAGAGCAAGTAGAAGCCCCTTTTTTATACATGTGTAGCTTTTTAGTTTTGAACTTAATCCCAGGATGTTTTCTACTATTGCAAGTGAACTGAACTGAAACTGTATGTCCTTACAGTCAGAAGTGCTCTTTCCTTCCATCTTCTTGTGTGACATCCTTCTCATTTTTCAGTGTCCCGATGAGGTCACCTTTTTTGTTGTTGTTCCCATTTCTCCTGTTGTATTCCACTTGATGTGCCCTGTCCCTGTGGGTTTACGTTTCATATTACTCACCCTCCAGCCCCAGCCCCAGGGCAGGGCCTCATTCTATATTCCCTGCTAAACTCAGCAGTACCTCCCACACAAAGGGTATGTGGTAAATATTGGGTACAAGAGGTATGCTGAGGTTTCCATAATTTACAAATACATAATTAGGTTTACTGTGCATGAAAGCAAAAGTGGTGAACTTGAGTTTCATTTCTCCTGTGCTGATCTCCAAGAGCATTTCCTGATGTGTAGCATGTAGATCTTTCCCTGGAGAATTGGGCAAATGTTCGTTAATTATAAATTATGGTGCTTGTGAGTCAGGAAAGGAAACATTTTGTTATGAACTAGTTTGCTGTGTAAGTGAAGATCTGAAGGAATTTTTATTTTAAAATGCTTTGTCTGGATCAATTTTTGTGTATGGTCTACCCCTCTTCAGTCTCTTTTACTTCTTGCCATATAATTTCTAACTTTGTGATAAACTCCTTTGTAAGACACAAGTTTTATGCTATGTAAGCATAAGTATGTCAAGATGCTTAAGCGATTAGGTACAAATGAGAGAGAGTCTGCAACCAGGCCAGCAGCCAAACATCCCAGCCTGGCAGAGTGGGCAGAGCAGTGGGCTCTGGCCTCTTGTTGTTATAGTCTCTCTCTCTCTATGGTCCTAGAATAGAACAGGATGATATCTGCTCTGCTTTCTTCACAGTACAAATGTGATCTTTGGTAGCAAAGGTAGACACAAAAGGTAGACACAAAAAAAGGTAGAATATAAAGTGCTTTCGAAATCTAAGAGACAATAATAAATTAAGACTGGTGGGATAGGATATAACTTTCTTTTAAAATATCCTGAAATCAACCTCTGTCTCTTCAAGTGTTCAGAAGGACTGTCAGGGTAGATTACCACTATCTGAAGGACATGATAGTGATCTAGATCACTACTGAGCAGTCTTTTAAAGACTGGTGAATAGTAGTTGCTGCAGGGAACAGGGGCTGCTTAGCCAGAAGCCAGAGTTGTGGCTAGTGGCCAGTAAAATCACACTTACTTTGGATTAACAAACCCAAAAGACCGTGGTGCTTTGGAGAGTGCATCCTTGCACTTTCTGCCTTCCTGATGCTGCATTTATGTCTCCTGACCCGTTCTGTGGCTTGAACATACTTTTTCTGGTGTCTGAGAGTCCAAAGAGGGAAGGAGCAGAGAGCCCAGCATATTACCTGTGGGGGCAGAATCCATTCACACATGGTGGAGAGGACAGCTAGAATAGAGCAGGTTAAAGGCAAAGGAAGAAATATCTGTTGGTGTGTAAGCATTCTTTTGGTCTCCATCTTCCTGGTTAATAATATTGGTAAGACCTTTCCTCTAAGCTAGGTTTCTCAGCCTCAGCACTATTGACACTTTGGGTCACATAATTGTTGTGAGGACCATACTGTGTGTTGTAGGATGTTAATATCCCTGGCCTCAATCCATCGGATACCAGTACCACCCCCCACCCCCAAACACACACACTCAATTGTGACGACCAAAAATGTCTCCAGACATTGCTGGTATCCCCTGGTGGCCAGAATCATCCCCAGTTGAGAATCACTGCTTTAAAGTGACCAGTAAATTAATAAATCTTGAGGTGTGTCATATCACAGTGAAATGAGCCTTGAACATGGAATCAGACTGGATTCAAGATGCCATCATTTATTACCTGTAAATACTTAGGCTTGTGACTCCACTTCTAGGCCTTGGTAAAGTTGAGGAAATGTAAAGATTTGTTCCTGTTATTTCACCCTGTACTCAAATATGAAAGACTGTCTTAAGATATATAATAAAAGCTAATAATATTTATTACTTACATAGGAGTTATGTACCAGCCACTGTTTATACCCGTTTTACTCTGTGTTCTTGGATATTGTATTCCATATATATTTAATTTTATTTTAGGCTTGGCCAGAATAAGGTTCATTTATAAGTTAGGTTAGTTTGTATTTTAGAAAATTTCATGGAAATTCATGTTCTTGGGGTGCCTGGAGGGCTCAGTCAGTTAAGCATCCGCTTTTGATCTTGGCTCAGGTCGTGATCTCATGGTTCGTGGCATTGAGCCCTGGGTCTGGCTCTGCACAGACAGCATGGAGTCTGCTTGGGATTCTTTCTCTCCCTCTCTCTCTGCCCCTCCCTCCATATGTGCATGCTTTCTCTCTCTCAAAATAAATAAATAAACTTAAAAAGAAAAAAAAGAAATTCATGGTTCTTCCCATCCCTGGGCCTTTGTTCCTGAGAGTTTCTGGAATTTTTCACCCCTGAGCAGATAGCGTTCATGCTCAGCTCTTCAGGGAAGCCCATTCTAACCAGAAGGGCCAGGACTGAAAGAACTCTTGTCCTCCCTTGGCCTCTGGCTCACACTTTGATGGCATTGTTGTAAAAAGGCATTTGGCAAATTTTCAACACTGGGATAATTTGTCAGTTAATCACATTGCTTTATGGTGGATGTTTTTGCTTCTGCCCTTTAATTGGATTATTTTTCCCCCTACCCTATGTCCTTTCAGAAGGGATTTCAAGACATCTTCCTGAGACATATACTGCATCTGGGTGAAAATAAATAAGTCAGCTTGAAGGAGAAATGCAAGCAGGATAGTACAGTAATGAAGTCAGCAGCGGGTGTGGAAAGGCCCTGCGTGGTTGCTAGAGGGGCACCGCAGACTTATCTCTGAGAACAGCCTGGGAGGGACCCTAATGGTGATATTTTATGATTGCAGTGGTCGTTAAGATAAGCTTTGCAGTTTGTTTATGTCAGGGGTTCTCAAACAGGCCAATGTCTGGAAACACTTTTGGTTTTTACAACTGAAGTGGGGGTGCTACTGGCATCTAGTAGGTAGAGGGTGGGACTGCTGCTGAACACCCTACAGCATGCAGGACATTCCCCCATAGTAAAGAACCACCTGGCCCAAAATGTTAGTGGTGCTGAGATTGAGAAACCCTGCTCTACATAAGAACTTTGTTTTGTTTTGTTTTTTTAAATATGAGAGAGAGCACGCAAGTGGGGGAGAAGGGCAGAAGGGAGGAGAGAGAGTGAATCTTAAGCAGGCTCCATGCTCAGCACAGAGCCTGATGCAGTGTTCGATCCCGTGACCCTGGGATCATGACCTAAGCCAAAATCAGGAGTTAGTCACTCAACCAGCTGAGTTACCCAGGCACCCCTAGATAGAACATTTTTATTGTTATTTGCCTTTTTATGTATTTGTCTCATGGTTCCAACTAGATTATAAGTTTCGTGAAGACGAGAATTTTATCTTTTATTTTGGAGTCAGATAGTCTTGTTCTTGAATCTCTGTGCTCTGCTGCTCACCAAATATGTGTTACAGAGTTTCTTTTAATTTCATTTCCTGACTTGTTAAATGAAGCCAATAACACCTGTCTCACCTGCTACCTATCAAGGCTCAGGAAACCCAAGCTCTCTCCATAACTCATTGAGTTATGCCTGAAGACAGTAGGTTGATTTAAAAAAAGAACCAGAATACATTTGAAGAAGATTCAGAAGACAACTGGGTGAGATTTTAACTTAGATAATATACATGTGGATCTTTCACTTATTTATGGATGAAACTTTGAGCCATTCTGGAGGGAAGATCCATGGTGATCAGAGGTAAATAAGGCTACCCCTATATATGGAAGGCTGTGTAGTAGGTGGGAGAGAAGGACATACAGACTACATTCTACGATGCAGGTGGTAACCAGGAGCTACACGAGTGAGCCACAATAGTGCTGGGGACAAGGGCCTTGTTTGTGGGTGAGCCTTGATGGGGTTGGATTGTGGTGGTGGAAAAGGCACTGCTGCTGTGGAAGTGTCAGAAGGAAAAGCCTGGGGAAGATTGAGAGCATTTTATGAAAGGAGTAGATGAAACAAACAGATAGCAAGTGGTTCAGAACACCTCTGGCTTAAAGAAAACCCATTTGGGTCAAACCTTGCTGCTTTTGAAAGCCATACCTGTTTTGATGCATTAACTAACCTAGGATAGACCAAATCACAGGGAGGCTGCCCTGGCTAGAGCTACTATAATGAGAGACAAACAAGAGGCAGCAGGCCCCATTTGAAGGCCAGGAAAAGACCTTCATAGGAGTGGTCTCCAGGTCTGCTGCATCATCCATCAGAAGGTCCTGCACAAGAGAGGCACTCAGTGAATTCATCCATTCAACAAATAATGAGTACAGATTGTGTGCCAGGGGCTCAGTGCTGGCAATGTAACAGTGAACCAAGCAGCATAGCAGGATCTTTTGAGGAGCAGCATGTGATGCATTTAGCCAGTGAGACTAGAAGGGCTATCTGCTGGGAGCGTCCTGTCTAAGCAGACAGGGAGAGGGAGGAGAGGAGCACATGGGGGAGACAGCAGACATCATAAACAAGCAGTTGCAGAGAACATTAGATGGGTGAGTGTGTGGAGAAACAGCCGACAGATGAGGAGCACTGTGGTAGGGTTGGAGGGTGGGAGAATTTTTTTTTTTTAAGTTCATTTATTTAATTTGAGAGACAGCACCAGCGGGCGAGGGCAGAGAGGGAGGGGGACAGGGGAAGAGAGAGGGAGAAAGAGAAAGAATCCTAAGTAGACTGCGCTGACAGTAGAGAACTCAGGGCTCGAACTCATGAGCTGTGAGATCATGACCTGAGCCAAAGTCAAGAGTGGGATGCTTAACTGAGCTAACCAGGCACCCCAAGGGTGGGAGAATTTTAAGTAGGGTGCTTTGGGAAAGACTGAGTGCAAAGGTAACGTGAGCAGACTGTTGCAGGAAGCAGACTCTTAAGAGTGAGAGGCCTTGCATGCAGAATTATTAACGGAGGGGCATCTGGGTGACTCAGTCGGTTAAGCGGTTAAGCGTCTGATTTTGGCTCAGGTCATGATCTTGCAGTTCATGGGTTCAGGCCCTGCATCAGGCTCTGTGCTGACGGCTCAGAGCCTGGAGCCTGCTTCGGATTCTGTGTCTCTCTCTCTGCTCACACTCTGTCTCTCAAAAATTAATAAATGTTAAAAACAATTAAAAAAAAAGAATTATAGGGGAGTGCTGGAAGCAGGACTGGACAGGGAGAAGGTGAGTTGAGATGCAAGTGCAACAAAAGCTGCAGCTGACCTTGTTAGCTCTGCAGCTAGTCCTTGTAAATTGTCCTGAATTGAGGTGAAGGGCCAGGTCTTTCCATTTCCATGTCCACAGTCATTGGGCACAGGCTCTCTTGAGGAGGGGACCTGACCTTGGTCAAAGCAGTTCTTCCACTGAGGTCAGGTCCCCTATGGAGAAGGTCTGAGCTGGGAGCTTTCACAGGCTGCCAACATTCCCGTAGCTGGGGGCAGGTGCTTCATTCCTGGAGGGAGGGGACCTAGCCAGGTACCACTACATCTGTGACAGGCCCATTGGAGGTGAGGAAGGCTCCTCTGAGGGACGAGCATTACAGGCAGAGAGTACTTGCCTGGCAGGTTTGAGGAATAGTATGGATGTCTTGTGATTGGAGCTGCACATGGACAAGAGCACCAAGGAATGAGGCCGAAGAGAGCAATGGGCTGACTGGGAGGGCCTGGTGGCTGCTAGGCCTCAGTTCACAGTGCCTTGTGAGCAGAGGAGTAACATGGTCTGACTTGGGTCTTAGAAATCCCCCCTATTGCTGCACGGGGACTAGGATGGGTATTGGGGCAAGGGAGGAAGCTGAGAGACCCATTAAAAGGCAGTTGCAATGATCCAGGCAAGAGATGACTGTGGTTTGGACCAGGGTCATGATAAAGGAGTGATGATGGAGGTAATAGTGCTGGTGAGAAATAGCTGGATTCTATATGAGTATATATGTTTTTTGGTATAATTTACATACATTATTTTATAAAATTATAGTGAAACATACAGACAATTCGTATACAGACAATTGGATGAATTTCGGCAAATAAATACACTCTCTAACTCATTCCCAACTCAAGATACAGAACATTTGCACCTCCCTAGAAAGTTTGAGTTACAGATATATTGTGAAGATAGTCACCAGGGCACAATGTGGGATGTGAAATGGAGTGACTCCCAGGTGAAGGGCAGGGTTGCTGTCCAGTGAGATCAGTAAGACTGTGAACCAGGCAAACAGAGAGGAAGAGCCAGGATTCAATTAGAGGAGGTAGACCAAATGAGGCCACCACACAGGGCCTTCCCCAGGTGCCCATTTAAGTAGCTTCTTTATCTTCTCCCTTTTGAAAACACTATAGAGTTCCATTCTAGAGCTGTTGTTAAGGAATAGGACAATATTTTGGCTAGTTGCCATATATAATTATACTAGGATACATCTTATGGTGTATACGTGTTTCTAGATAATGAAGCATTTTGTGATTGGGTATTTTTAATTTGTAAAATTATTTTTTTTATCACAGTAATATCTGTTCAGTTTAGGAAAAAATAGAAAATGCAAAAAGGAAAACAAACATATTGCTAAAGCTTTTTAAATGGTCTTTGAGACTATTTGGAAAAAAATAACTGGGTGGCTTGGTGCTTTTTAAAAAAACACACACGTTTTATTTAGTGTACATAACACATTGCAAAAATGTCTGCATTCTTTAAAATCTTAGCTAAATCCCTGATACCATAGCAAATTCAGTATTTTTATTGTGTAGCCTCCCTTCAGATCTTGCATTGCACATATAACTGGAGTAATTAAAATGTTGCTCTGCATTTTCTACTTAAATATTATTGTAGGTTTGTTATTTTTATTTTACTTTTTTTTAAATGGAGATATAATTAACATGGCGTTAATGTTTCAGGTGTACAATGTAATGATTCCATGTTTGTATATATCGCAAAATGATAACCATAATAAGTCTAGTTAACATCCATCACCATACGTAATTACAGAATTTTTGTCTTGCAAAGAGAACTTTTAAGATAGTAAATCTTTCAAGTATGGGATACAGTATTATCAACTGTAGTGTTATTTTCTTAATCGTTAAAGCTACGTTTTCCTCCCTGTGGGAACATTGTTTTTAATTGCTTTTAATTTTCTAATGGAACTGTATAGAAGAGATTATTATGTTTACAGAAATCCATTTGCAGATAACTTTTAAGGAATTTATCTGTTCTGCAAAAATAGAGGAGAAAAGAGTATGAAGAAATAGATAATGACTGTTACCAAAGCTTCCTTGATTATGTATTGGCAAACAGTACTGGAGAAGTCAATGATATACCTGTCACTTTCTTCTTTAGTTTGTGGCAAATACACACACACACACACACACACACACACACACACACACACACACGGTTACATGATTTCTACAGCTTCCTTCCTGTGCTGTTTTGAATCTCTCAGCCACCTGATACCTATGAGATGTCATTGTGGTAGTGCTTACTTAAGGAGACTGGAGGAGAAGTTTTTGTGGTTGAAAGCAGTAGAGGTAACAGCAGCAGATGGCTTTGTGAGCCAGCCAAGACTGTACTTCCACTTGCAGGTGTTTGGTGACATCTGAATCCCCACTTCAGGAGATGAGGAGCCTGCTTTTCACAGATTGGGATGCTAGTGATACTGAAAGTGTTTTTTGAATTTTGGGCCTCTGCTGTAGGCTTTCTCCAGCCATTAACAAGTATTTATTGAGTGCCTACTGTGTGCCAAGCTACAGCTCTAGGTACCCTGGTGACTCTGTGACTGAAACAGACAAAAATTGCTGACCTCTTGGAGTTTACATTCTGGTGGTTGGGGTGGACAAACATGCAATAAAGGAAATTATACAGTATATAAAAAGTTGTTAAGAAAAAAAATAGATGAGAATTGGGAGTGGTTGTGCCAAGTTGAGGAGTAATACTTTCAACTAGGGTGGTTAGAGCAGGACTCAGTGAGAGGGCAACATTGAGCAAAGACTAAAAAAAGGTGAGAAAGGATTGTGTGTGTGTCTGGGAAAAGAGCTTCCAGCTGAGGAAGGAACCAGTGCAGGGTGCTGAGTGGAAGCGCATCTTCACAGTCTAGGAACAGAGGGGAGGCCTTGGCTCTGGGCCAGTGACTGGTGAGAAGGCAAAAGATGAGGCCAGAAAAGTTGTGGGGCTGGTGGGGCCGTTGTGCTGGGCCTGTTGGTTCCCCTGTCCCAGGCATAGTCTTAGCCAGTGGGTAGATGACAGGTAGAGTAGGTTTGAGCCGGAAGATCAGGAGTTCTGTTGTAGAGAAGATGAAGATGAGATGTCTGTAGACAGCTGGATAGAGGAGCTAGCTGCACATTAGAGCACTTAGGTGCAGAGAGATATTTGGTTGTAGATGTAAAAGTGCATATTATCACCTGCAGAAGGAATCAGTTTTATTTACAACCACTTATGTTTTGATATTTTCCTTTTACATTACTACATACATACACGCACATATTTAAAAACAGACCATATATATGTGTGTATTTATTTATTATTGAGATAGTTGTAGATTCTCACACAAATGAAATAATACTAGGAGATTCTTTGTACACTTTGCCCAGTTTCTCCCACTGGTAACATTTTGTAAAACAACAGTATAATATCACATTGACATTGATATTGACACAATCCATCTCTTATTCAGACTTTTCTACTTGTATTTGTATTCATTGGGAGCAGGGGGCGGGGGGCACATTAGTTCTATACAGTTTTTCACCTATGTGGGTTCATGTATCCACTACCATAGTAGACACTGAGCAGTTCTATTCCCCAGGAAAGCCATTTGGTCCAGGACTCTTATTTGTTGGGAGATTTTTGATAACTGATTTATTTTCTTCACTAGTTATGGGTGTGTTCAAATTTTCTATTTCTTCCTGTTTGAGTTTTGGTAATGTGTGGGTGTTTAGGAATTTGTCCATTTCTTCCAGGTTGTCCAGTTTGTTGGCATATAATTTTTCATAGCATTCCCTGGTAATTGCTTCTATTTCTGAATTTTCATTCATGATTTTATCTGTTTGGGTCCTCTCTCTTTTTGAGAAGCCTGGCTAGAGGTTTATCAGTTTTGTTTGTTTTTTCAAAAAAACCCGAACTCTTAGTTTCGTTGATCTGTTTTTTTTTTTTTTAATTCTATATTCATTTCTGCTCTGATCTTTATTATTTCTCTTCTTCTGCTGGGTTTGGGGTTTCTTTGCTGTTCTTCTTCTTGTTCCTTTAGGTGTGCTGTTAGATTTTGTATTTGGGGTTTTTCTTGTTTCTTGAGATAGGCCTAGATTGCAATGTATTTTCCTCCTAGGACTGCCTTTGCTGCATCCCAAAGGGTTTGGATTGTTGTGTTTTCATTTTCATTTGTTTCCATATATTTTTTAATTTCTTCTTTAATTGCCTGATTGGCCCATTCGTTCTTTAGTAGGATGTTCTTTAACCTCCATGCATTTGGAGGTTTTCCAAACCTTTTCCTGTGGTTGATTTCAAGTTTCATAGCAGTGTGATCTGAAAGTGTGCATAGTATGATCTCAATTCTTGTCTATTTATTGAGGGCTGTTTTGTGACCCAGTGTGTGATATATCTTGGAGAATGTTCCAGGTGCACTCGAGAAGAAAGTATATTCTTGCTGCTTTAGGATGAAAAGTTCTAAATATATCTGTCAAGTCCATCTGGTCCAGTGTATCATTCAGAGCCATTGTTTCTTTATTGATTTTCTGTCTAGATGATCCGTCCATTGTTGTAAGTGGAGTATTAAAGTCCCCTGCAATTACCACATTCTTAACAATAAGATTGCTTATGTTTGTGATTAATTGTTTTATATATTTGGGTGCTTCCGAATTTGGTGCATAGACATTTATAATTGTTAGCTCTTCCTGATGGATAGACCTCGTAATTATTATGTAATGCCCTTCTTCATCTCTTGTTACAGCCTTTAATTTAAAGTCTAGTTTGTCTGATATAAGTATGGCTACTCCAGCTTTGTTTTGGCTTCCAGTAGCATGATAAATAGTTCTGCATCCCCTTACTTTGAATCTGAAGGTGTCCTCGGGTCTAAAATGGTATCTTACAGACAGCAAATAGATGGGTCTTGTTTTTTTTTGGTCCATTCTGATACACTGTGTCTTTTGATTGGAGCATTTAGTCCATTTACATTAAGTGTTATTATTGAAAGATAGGGGTTTAGAGTCATTGTGTTATCTGTAGGTTTCATGCTTGTACTGATGTCTCTGGTATTTGTGGTCCTTGCAACATTTCACTCACAGAGTCCCCCTTAGGATCTCTTGTAGGGCTGGTTTAGTGGTGATGAATTCCTTCAGTTTTTGTTTGGGAAAACCTTTATCTCTCCTTCTATTCTGAATGATAGGCTTGCTGAATAAAGGATTCTTGGCTGCATATTTTTCTTGTTCATCACATTGAAGATTTCCTGTCATTCTTTTCTGGCCTGCCAAGTTTCAGTAGATAGGTCTGCTACTACCCTTATGTGTCTACCTTTGTATGGTAAGCCCCATTTATCCCTAACTGCTTTCAGAATTCTCTCTTTATCCTTGTATTTTGCCAGTGTCACTCTGATATGTTGTGCAGAAGATTGATTCAAGTTACGTCTGAGAGGAGCTCTCTGTGCCTCTTGGATTTCAGTATTTGTTTCCTTCCCCAAATTGGGGAAGTTCTCAGCTGTGATTTGTTAAAGTACACCTTCAGCCCCTTTCTCTCTCTCTCTCCTTCTCCTGGAATTCCTATGATATGGATATTGTTCTGTTTGATTGAGTCAGTTCTCTAATTCTCCCCTTGTGATCCAGGATTTTTTTTGTCTCTCTCTCTTTTTTTATTTTAATTTTTATGTTTACTTATTTCTGAGACCGAGAGAGACAGAGGATGAGCGGGGGAGGGGCAGAGAGAGAGGGAGACACAGAATCCGAAGCAGGCTCCAGGCTCTGAGCTGTCAGCACAGAGCCCAACACGGGGCTCGAACTCATGAACCGTTTGATCATGACCTGAGCCGAAGTCGGTCACCCAACCGACTGAGCCACCCAGGCACCCCTCTCTTTTTTTTTTTTTTTTTTAAATGTTTATTTACTCTTGAAGGAGAGAGATAGAACGTGAGTGGGGGAGGGGCAGAGAGAGAGGGAGACACAGAATCTGAAGCAGGCTCCATGCTCTGAGCTGTCAGCACAGAGCCCGATGCGGGGCTCGAACTCACAATCTGTGAGATCATGACCTGAGTGAAGTTGGTTGCCCAGCCGACTGAGCCACCCAGGCGTCCCTGTCTCTCTTTTTTTCGGCTTCCTCTTTTTCCATAATTTTATCTTCTAATTCACTTATTCTCCCCTCTGCCTCTTCAGTCCATGCTGTGGCCGCCTCCATTTTATTTTGCACCTCATTTATAGCATTTTTTATTTCATCATTACCATTTTTTAGTTCCTTGATCTCTGCAGCAATAGATTCTCTGCTGTGTTCTATGCTTTTTTCAAGCCCAGCAATTAATCTTATGACCATTATTCTAAATTCTTGTTCAGTTATATTGCTTATATCTGTTTTGATCAGTTCATTAACTGTCATTTCTTCCTGGAATTTCTTTTGAGGAGAATTCTTCCATTTTGTCATTTGGCTAGTTTTCTGTCCCTTACATGTTTTAAAAGCTTGTTATGTGCTCTACCCCTGCGAGCACTGCTATATTAAAGGGGGGGTCATACACTGTCCAGGGCCTCGCCCTTCAGAAGGTGTTTTTTGGAGAGTGTTACTTGCTCTCTGTTGTTGTGACTTTGGTTATTTTATTTCCCTACTTGTAGTGGTGTTTTGGACCCTCCACCAGGTGTGCTTTGATTTGTTCCTTGGAGTAGCCCTATGGCCCGTCAGGTTGTCCTGGTGTATCCCTGGTAGCGACTCAGTCTCTTTTCCTCCCAGCTTCTTGGGGTTCAAAGTCCTTTGGCTTCAACCCTTCTTTGAGAGACGTGGGAAGTTTGGATCCCCCTACTTCTCTGCCATGTTGGTCCCTCCCTCAATACTGAGCAGTTCTAATTAATACTTGTTATAACCCTCCCATGCCCCTGTACATTACAGACAGGTAGGTAGGTAGATGGGTAGAGTTATACAGATATATAGATACATAGATTGATTTGGTTTGGTTTGGTTTTAATTAGCATTTTTTTAAGTTGTGGTAAAATACACATAACCAAATTTACCATCTTAACCATCTTTCATGTGTGTAATTCAGTACTGTTATATGTGTTCACAGTATTGAGTAACCAAGCTCCAGAACTTTTTCATCTTGCCAAACTAAAACTATATACCCATTAAGCAACAACTCCCCATTCTCCGTCCCCCAACCCCTGGCAACCATCTTTCTGTCTTTATAAATTTGACTGCTTTAGAGACCTCATATAAGGGGCATCATACATTATTTGTGTTTCTGTGACTAGCTTATGTTAATTACCATAATATTTGCAAGGTTCATCCACTTTGTAGAATGCGTTAGAATCTCTTAAGGCTGAATAATATTCCATTGTATATATGCACCACAGTTTGCTTATCCATTCACCCATCACTGGACACTTATACTGCTTCTACTTCTTAGCTATTGTGAATATTGCTATTATGAACATGGGTGTACAATATCTCCTCAAGACCGTGCTTTCAATTCTTTTGGATAAATACCCAGAAGTAGAATTGCTGGATCATGGGTAATCCTATTTTTAATTTTTTAAGGAATGTCCATACTGTCTTAAAAGCAGATGTCCCATTTTACACTCCCACCAGCAATGCACAGGATTCCAATTTCTACACATCTCCACCAGCACTTGTTACTTTCTCTGTCTCTTGTTAATAGTAGTCAACCTAATAGATGTGATAATCTCATTCTGGTTTTGATTTGCATTTTTGTGGTAGCAAATGATGTTGAGCATCTTTTTATATGCTTATTGGCCATTTGTACATCATCTTTGGAGAAATATCTGTTCAAGTCCTTTGCCCATTTTTGAATGGGTTCTTCTGTTTTCTGTCATTGAGCTTTCTCTATATTTCTGGACATTTAATCCCTCATCAGATTATGTGGTTTACAAATATTTTCTCCCATTTTGTGGGTTGCCTTTTTATTCTGTTGATAGTATCCTTTGGTGGGCAAAAAGGTTTTCATTTTCAAGAAGTCCAGTTTGTCTATTTTTTTTCCTCTTAATTCCTGTGTCTTTGATATCATGTCTAAGAAAACATTGCCATATCTAGTGTCATGAAGCTTTCCCCCATGTTTTCTTCTGAAAGTCTTATAGTGTTAGGTTTTATATTTGAGTCCTTGACCCATTTTGAGTTAATTTCTGTATATGGTGTAAGGTTCCAGCTTCATTCTTTTGCAGGCAGATGTTCATTTTTTCCAGCACCATTTGTTGATAAAACTGTCCCTTTCCCATTGACTGGTCTTGGCACCCTTGTTGAAAATCACTTGACCACATATGCAAGTGTTTATTTCTAGGCTCTCTATTCTGCCACACTGGTCTATTTATCTGTCTTCATGCCAGTAACACACTGTTTTGATTACTGTAGCTTTGTAGTCAGTTTTGAGATCAGGAAGCATTAAGACTCCAGCTTTGTCCTTTTCCAAGATTCTTTTGGCTATTTGGTGTCCCATGACATTCCATAAGAATTATAGGATGGGTTTTTCTATTTCTCCAAAAATGTCATTGCAATTTTTTGTTTTGTGTGTGTGTGTGCATGTTGTTTTTTTTTTTTCAAGTAAATGCAGGGCTGAAACTCATAACCCCAAGATCAAGAGTTGCACACTCGACCAACTGAGCCAGCCAGACACCCCTGTCCTTGCAGTTCTGTTAGGGATTGAATTAAATCTGTAGAATTTTGGGTATTGTTGACATCTTAACAGAATTAGTCTTTCAGTTCATGAACACAATATGTCTTTCCATTTATTTCTGTCTTTAATTTCTTTCAGCGCTCTTTTCTAGTTTTCACTGTACAGCTCTTTGGCCCCCTTGGTTATGTTGATTTCTAAGTATTTTTTTATTCTGTTTTAAATGGAATTGTTTTCTTGGTTCTGTTTTGTATTTTTCACTGTTAAATGTATAGAAATGCAACTAAGTTTGTTGATTTTGTGTCATTCAGTTTTACTAAATTCATCTATTCTGTGGAATCTTCAAGGTTTTCTATATAGTAGATCATGTCCTTTGCACCCATCTTATATTTTAATATTGTTTTGTAACTTTTTTCACTTAATAAATGTTTCAAAAATTTTCCCATGTTTCATTTTTAGTTACAGATTTACCAAAATTTGTTAAAACCAGGTATTAATGGACTATACAGGACAGAAGTGATTCCAGGAACAATGTGTATTGGGTGAAAACCTCAAATTCCCCCAAGCTTCCATTTCAGCAGGGCATGCTCACATCACAGATGTATCATTGGATCTGCCTTGTGAGCTGTCAGAGCATAAAGGCTCGAAGACAGGAGCCCAAACCAAAGGTCTGAAGGCCACTGAGAGGGCCGGCTACTCTCATTTGGGCCCTTCCTGCTGCTCTCTGGCCATTGCTCTTTGTTTGGACTTTAAGTTCCACATGTGGGCTCCTCCAGGAATCTTTTCCTCTGTTGCAAGGGAGGAGGATTCTACCTTACCACACCTGGTCAGAATCCAGCTTCTGAGATTGACTCTTTATTCCTGCTATATGCAGAATAATATTCCTGCTATATGCAGACTGTGCTGCAGTCGTCAGATCAGCAACCCCAGGCAGGGGACAGGGGCCAACTGTCATGGCTCCGTGGAGAGAGTGACAACGGGGTATTGTATGTGGTCTGAGGAGGGGTGCAAGAAGGTGTCCAGGAGGGGGGACCTGGAAGCAGAGCCCCAAGGAGAATGGACTTTAGTGGGTGTGCAGGGAGAGGATGCTGGCCGTTGTCATTCAGAGGATGTGACATTGCTTGGCAGCTCTAGGATCCAGGGAATGGATTACTTTCTCTTTTGTCTCTGTCACAGTACAAAGAAAGATGGAATGCAGGAGGCAGTTGGGAATTCATCTTTATCATTGTGCTGTGCCACAGTAAGGGTTTTCTAACTAGTCAGGCCATAAATCCTTTTCCTCAGCTGTACCTCAAAGCCCTTTAGAAAAAAGGAGGTCTGTTTCTACTGAGGGAATGTGAACCACTGTTTTTCTTGGACTGAAGAATCTAGTGCTAAAAGGAGGTAGGGAGCCAGCACTATGTTCGTGGCTTTGTGTAGGTGCACTACCGTATTTCTTCTGCTTTGTGGCACATCTCTACAAAAGCAAACATGGTGCCCATTACCTCAGTCACACCTTTCACCAAAGCACATCTTGATCTCACAAATGTTCACGTGTGAAATGTGACGTCTTCAAAGCAATGTGACATGGCCCCTTAATCTCTCTCAGAAGGTGCTTGTAAGGGTGACTGTGTCTTCCCCATTGTTCTGATTAAATAACTTATGAGCAATAGGGCTGAGAATTCCACCAAGGTGCATTCATTGCTCTAACCCAGGCCTATTTCCAGCCCTCAGTTCTGTCTTCCCTTGGAGCCTTAAGGCCCCCTCCAGCTTAACAGTTCCCTCCAGTCTTAACAAAAGCCCATTCCATACAGCTTTGTGGAGCTGAAATGTGAATCTGATCGTGGCATTCCTTTGCTTCAGAGATAGCTGTAGAAGATGGTCTGCTTTCCACAGTGGTGCCTTGCTGGGCCCTGCCCCTCTCCCAAGCCTCCTTTCTCCCCACACTCTGCAGCAGCTTGTCAGGCTTATTCTGCATTTCATGCCATATCCCCTCTGCCTGACATTCCCTTCCCTCCTCTTCTGGCTGACTTCTCCTCAACCTTTGGGACTCACTTCAATTGTGATTTCTGTAGGAAGGCCAAGCTTAGGTAGCATTCCACCTGTGCAGACATCCATCACTAGGAGCTTCCTGAGTGCAGAGCTGAGCCATTCACAGCTTTACTTTCCCTCGACTTAGTCCAGTAGCAGGCTCATAGCAGACAACCACCAAGGTGGATAGATGAGAAAACATCCTATTGATGCTATGAGTGGGTTAGTGGTCAAGACTCGTGCTATGACGAGTACCTGTGCAACAGAGCCCCTCTGCTAAGGTAGCCTCTACTCTGAGTGTTCTTGGGGAGTCAGGCTTGTCTTTGGCTTGCACTTAAGTGATTTTGATGTACTTCTTGAGGGGACATACAATGTCTCATATACTTAAGGAACTGAAAAGCGCTCCTATAGTCAGGTGGATACTCCTCCCTGATGGCCTTATCAAGACTGTCGCTGAGTCAGCTAGAACTTTTTTGGTGAAAATGACAAGTATGCAGATCCAGTTACCTTAGGCAGAAAAGTGAATGAATTAGCATTTTGAGTAGTCTCTTGTATAAAAAACTACCCCCAAAACCTGCTGGCTTAAAACAATAGCTGTTTTATTATTTATTTGTGATTGTGAAACCTGGCCAGGCCCAGCAGGGACAGCTCAACTTAGTTCTGCATAGAATCTGCTGGGGTGGCTAGAGCAGTTTGGGGCCAGAACAGGTCAGTCTGGGTCCTGTGCCAGGGCCTTGATTCTCACTGTTGTCTGGGTTCTTTGACCCTTTTTATGTGGCCAGCTTGGAGCTCTCTACATGGTGGTCTCAGGGTACTTTAACTTCTCACATGGCAGCTTCTCCAGAAGTCAAAAGTTGAACTGGACCTGTTTGAGGCTTAAGCTCAGAACTAGAACAGCATCACTTCAGTCACATTCTGTTAAAACAGGTCAGAGAGCCAGCCCAAATTCAAGGAGAGGAAAACACACAAGGGCAGGAGTCCTGGGGAAATGTGGTTCAGTAGAGCCTAATCAGATAGCTGCCTCCCCTGGCCTG
Organism: Acinonyx jubatus; assembly: GCF_027475565.1. NCBI lineage: Eukaryota > Metazoa > Chordata > Mammalia > Carnivora > Felidae > Acinonyx > Acinonyx jubatus. The sequence continues at coordinate 28,366,431 of NC_069392.1, read as the reverse complement.
TGGGACTGAGGTGTCTGGGGTGATCAGTGCTCAGTATAGCAAGTCCAAGGCCAAGCCCAGGTCATCGGGACTAGTTGTGCACATATGCATAGCTCTCACTGGTGCTCTGTCTCTCTACTTCACCTTTCATCTGTAGGCTTTAAATCACTTCCCTGCAGGCAGTGTCATCCTAGCCCTCCAGCATCTCCAGGAGTATCCCCTCCTAGCTTCTCCTGGAGAAGTACATTTCCATACTTGAATCTCAGGCTCTGGAAAAAGCAGCTTGTGTGGCCTTGGGCAACTTTCCTAACTTGTGTGCCTCAGTTTCCCCCTCTGTCAAATGAGGATGTCAGAACTATCTACTTCAGAGGACACTGTGAAACTTAGAGAATATCCTGGGCTGTGCTGCCTGCAGGGCTTGAGTGGCACATCAGATGCTCATTAGAGCATGTCATGGACTGGGAAGAAGAGGTCCACAGGGCTTACCCCAGTGTGACTCTGCCTCTCCTGGAAGGAGTAGCTGGCTGGTACCTCCAAGGACTGGCCCATTGCAGCTTCCTGGGAGGTCCTGAGTAGAGATGGTGGTGCTAAGGGGGTTGACACTCCTCGCCAGTGTCCTCACCATACTGGGAGACATCTGCCCTTCTGAATTTCACGAAGCTCTTAGTGGTACTAATCGTTGCCTTCCTCTGGTGTCTGGCAGGACTCTTAACCTCACTTAGTCTCAGCAGTAAGTGCCGTGGTCTGCACAGCCTGGGCCCAGAGCCCCTACTGTCCTTTCTTGTTTCTTGAGGCTTCCCTATCAGGCATTTGTCATGGCCCAGATGGGCAAGAAATCCACCTTCTTGCTACTGCTTCCCTCCCAGGTCCTCAGCCTGTGGAAAAGTGTGGCACATTCTCAGCAGCAGCATTTCAGGCTCTCTGGCTTAGCACACCTGGCAGCCACCTGACCCAGGAAGGGTGTGGTGTGCCAGTGTAGTTGTGAGTGCACAGGCACAGGGGTACCAGTTTGAGCATTCCCAGTCCTTCTCACCTGTGTTCTCAGCACCTGCCTTCTTTTACCTACTGTATATTGTTTTCTGGATTCTTCTTTTGAAGATGAAGATGGGACTAATTAGGGTCTGCCATCTAGACTATGGAAGAACAACTTGCAATAACTCTCTCTCCTCATGCCCCCGGAGTGTGCTCCACTGCTGATTCTGGCTCCTTCAAAGCTATAAGAGTACCGAGCTGTGTGGGGGCTTGTCTTGGGAACCCTTGGAGTAAAAGCTCAGATCAGACCAGGGCTGAATTTCCTATATGTTTGGGACAGCTTTGAGTATGCATGTGCTCTAGGAAGGCGATCGGTAGCCACTTGGCTAAGTTTCACCTTTCACTGTAGAGCTCCGACTCTTGAGTATGTACCTGGAGGTGACCGAGGGTCTCAGGGACCAGACTGGAGCTGCCAGTATGATGTCAGGGGCTTGTAGCAGGCTGTGTTGTCTTGGATTTCAGTAAGTAGAAGAGACGAAATAACATGTAATGTGATTTCCAACTTTCCTAGGGTTTCTCCTTGTTCTCTGAGACACAATGGGTCCCTTGCATTTGGCATACCTGCTTGATACTGGCCTTGCACAGCTGTGTTCCCCACTACCACATGACAAGAAAGAGAGCACATTTCCCTTTGTTTTGTGGAAGCTCAGGCTCAATTTGCCTGTAGGGGTATGGCTATCCAGAAGAAGGTAAGGTGAGCTGGCTGTTTCTTGGGGCCCATGCTGGCCATTGCCTTTTTGAGTACCAATATTTTATTTTCTACACTTAGGCACTAGCCCTAGCAGGATTTTGAGCTCTTAGGCAGCCACCACCTGCCTCTGCCCTGCCCCTCCCTGCCTGCACTTGCCACCATGTGATTCTAGAGCTGGTAACCCTTGTTCTGGTGTCCATGCCAACTCCTCTTGGGTAACAGAGACAAAGCATGCTCAACTAAGATACTCCTCAGCAATAGCACCTTGACTATATCAGTGATTGCTGGTATTCATCATGCATCTAATTTGTCACTAACCAAATGTTACTGAGCCACCACTCACCAGACCTATGCTAGAAGCTGAGAATGTGGTAACGAACACGGCAACAATTGACATGCCACTCTTACCATGAAAGCAGATGAGGGAGCCAGACAAATGCCCACAGGCCCCAGGCCCCAGGAATACTTCTAGTCTGCTGGGTTTCAAGCTGTCACGACGCCTTTGCCAGTCTGGTCCACCAAGCTATAGCTAGCTACCTAGCTTCATGGGCTCCTGGTAAGGTCTGCACCCTGCACTCTAGGAGCTAGTAGCTATAGTCCTTCCCCCTAGACAGACTGAACATCTGGTTGAATGAGGGCTCATTCTGTAGAGGAAGTTCAGCCAGAGGAGATGCTGAGAATGCTGACTTTCCACGGACTTTGATGCAGCACAAATGTATAGGAGGTCTTTTGGAATCAGAAGCATGATGAGGGAAGTGATGCGTGTGATCGCAGTCAGCTACTGGTCCTACCCAGCTGTCAGTGAAGCAAAAAGGCCAGGGTGCTTTATGTGTCCAGGCTGTCAGCCAAGTGCAGATCCATGGGATGGGGAGATGGCTGGAGGTATAGCCGTTGTGACTCAGCTGTTGTTGTGACCTGCTCATAGCCTTTACAACTGTGTGTCCTCAGAAGGTGGCCAGCTCTTGTCTGCTGGACATTTGTGCAAGTGCCCAGGCGATCTGTGGACTCAGTTGTTCTAGTGACAGAATGCTTTGTGCCACTTTTAGACTAAGCTATTTAATGTCACTTGGAGAGTCTTCCAGCAGTTTATACTTTAACTGAAACTGTTAGATCACTCCACCCTTACAGATAATTTATCAACAGCCTATTATTTTTTCCTAGGAGCAGTGATTAAAGATATTACTCAGATAACCACCATTTCAAAATTTTTTACTCTGTTGATATTGTCCAATGAATACAAGCCAAGGTAGATGTTGTGTGTGTGTGTTTTTTTCTTTGTTTCTAGGCAAGCCAATTTTTTCAGTTGATATTCACCCTGACGGGACCAAGTTCGCAACTGGAGGACAAGGTACGTTCACAGAGTAACAGAGGGAGTACTCACAGCCCTGCCACCTTACTCTGCTTCTCCTGGTTGTCCACTGAGCTGAAAATAGAACACTTCTGTTTTTCAGTATGGATAAGATTCCATTTAAAATGTATAATTATAATCTATTATCTGAATAGGTTAAATAAAAATTCTTTTTTGGCTCTAGTGTGCTTGCTCTGTATAAATACTTTGATAGTGGGTGTATCTTTTTAATTCCTATTCATTGAGCTAATATTAAAATCAGTTTGCATCCCCAAGCCCCAACTTATTGAACACGGAGAGTGGCAGGTGGTCCCGGGGGTAGAGCCCCAGTCCCAGAGGCTAAGGTTGGTTCCTCATCTTTGTTCTGGCCACACTTGCTCATCTGAAAAGGAGGAGGAGGTGACTGAACTATGGAGGTAGTCGTGTAGTTATTAGGCCCATTTTCTGGGTTCAGAGGAATTTGGCTGAGTTAGAGAACAAGTATGCTGTAGGCAAGTAAAATGCCCATGCCATTTGAAAATACGGTCCATAGCATTGTCAGTGTACTACATCCAGTGTTGCGGTGTCACAATAATAGCCCTGCTTAGAAAGATAGTCATTTATCAGGCCACTACACCAAGATATATATATGGTGGCATAAAATAGCATTCCCAGAGCCCAGTCCCTGGTAGCTTCACCCCAGAGCAGTGTCTTTCTCTGGCCAGCGACTCCCTGGATAAGAGTGCTTCCGTGAGTTCCAGGTCCTCAGGCTGGGTGCTGCAGAGTGGGCTGTCTATAGACTTCCTGCTGCAGGGGTATGCAGGGAGGTCTTGATTTCCTTCCTGCATGCTGTGGGCTGCACCCAGATGGTGCCCATGATGTCACCTACGGCCACTGGACTAAGCTGAGGGACTGGGTTTTTTCCTCATCCATAAGAAGAGGCATACCTTCCCACCCTTCTCAATAGAGTAAGGTCAAGAAGAGCTGTTTAGGAAATATTTTTACATAGTGGCCAATAGGCAGTTTCAGGTATGCCTTATGGTAATTCTTATCTGTCCATTCGTAGGCATTTAGTGGTTTTTACTCCTCTAAACTAGTTCAGTGAGGGGCTAGACTTTTCATTAGGTATCAGTAATGGAAAGCTTAGAAAGAAAAATCATTGCCAAGATGCACACATAAATTTTTTAGCAGAATACTGTATCACTTTATAACACTAGAACAGTAAATGCCCTCTTTCAGTTGATCTCCCATCTGCAGGTGAAAGCAAAGGGCAGATAAGGTAATGAACCTTTTTTCCTATGTTCAGGGCACATTTCATTCAGCTATGGAACCAGGCAACATCTGGGAAGGGACCGAAGTACCAACAGGGATGTGCTGCTATCCTTGGGTCCTGAAAGGGTGCTGGGACATCAACTTTTCCAGCTCTTCATCTTACAGATGAGGAATCTGGGTCTTGGGCCTGGATGAGGACCTTCTGGGAGTCTGGAGAGGTCTGTGTTAGAGGCCAGACCAGACCTCAGTGCCCTCCTGTTTTTTAGTGCAGAGTTCTTTTCAAAGTCAGGTTGGCCTCAGCCTACTACTAAATCCACATCGGTTTTGATCCCCATAAACACTTGTTTTCTTCATCTTTTCCATATATTAGTAATGCAAATTTAGTCTCCTCCAATCTAGTCCATTATGGTTTATGAAAGCTAAATGAGGACTGTGTCTCAGAGTTAATATCAAATTTCTACTTATTGCACATTGAATTATTTTTGCTCCTTCATTCCAGGACAGGATTCTGGGAAGGTTGTGATCTGGAATATGTCTCCAGTCCTCCAGGAGGATGACGAGAAGGATGAAAATATTCCCAAGATGCTTTGCCAGATGGACAATCACTTAGGTATTACAGAGTGGCCCTTTGCAGGCTTTGCGTGTTGGCAGAGTGCCCAAGGTTAGCACATGTGTTTGTAATTAGAAAGATAAGGCCCCGTGCGGCGGTAACTCCCCTCGGCCTGCTGTCTGAAGGCACAGATGTTGGCTGCACACCTGGGTGAGTTATTCGGCAGAAGACTCGGCCCGCCCACAGAACCATCTTTGGACAGTCTGCAGGTACCTCTGGTGATTTCCTGCTCATGAGTCGTTACTGCCTGATACCATGGGGCTTTGGGGCCAGCGACCTGGAAGCAGTAGGGTTCTGGGGAAGGGTGTATTAAAGACAACTCACCAAAATGTCTCAAGATTGCCACTGTGTCACTCTGAGGCCCTCTACCAGGACCCTTTTGTTGGTCAGACAGTGTTGTGGTTTCCTTTCCTACATTTAGCACCTTAGTTTCCTGCCTCTGAGCAACAGGGTGACTGTATCTGGCTCTGGTTTCCAACCTAGTTGCCTCCCCGGAGATGCTCCGTTAACAGTTATGTCCTCCCTTCCTTGACTCTGTGTGTTCTTGCTCTCCCATCTGTCTCTCAGTGCCCTCCGACGTGGAGTACAAGTCACAGGCAAGCCGTTTGTGGGCTACAACTTGGATAGTGTCCCTTGTATTGCAGGGCTCCCAAAGGCCCAGCTGTGAGTTGCTCTAACCCATCAGGGGCCAAGGAGGCATTTCTGCTGGTCTTAATTTATAAGTGCAGAACCAGTCAACCTGCAGTGCTGACAAGTTTGGAAAATCCAAATTTAAAAGGGCTACAGATGGGATGAAGTCAGAAATTTATGCTCTAACAGGCTGCTCCCCTGAAAGTTTTGGGAAGGGCATCTCAGCCTTTTTAGTACTTGCCCTCATTTTAAGAATTCTCCCTGCTAAGAAACATATCTCATCATGAGACAGCCCTTTTGAAATAATGAGATTTAGTTATCAATTTTCATGGAAACTTACCTTCTCCTATTGACTGTTTGATCCAGCACTAACACTTTTCAGGTTGTGCAGAGTGTCGCCCTCCAAACTCTGTCCTGGTCATTTGTTATTACAACACAAGTAGAATAGTATTCGAACTGGATTGTTCTTCTGGGGCTTACCCACAGTGGATGCCTTGAATAGTTGAGACAGAGTAGGTTTTATAAACCCTTTGCATCTTGCCAGACTCTGCATAAAGCAAATGGGCGTGACTATTGGATTTTCATCACCCTATTTTTTTTTCTTCCCAGCATGTGTGAACTGTGTGCGGTGGTCAAACAGTGGGATGTATTTAGCTTCTGGGGGAGATGACAAACTGATTATGGTGTGGAAACGGGCTACGTAAGCATCATTTTCCTTTCTTCACATTTTATTTTTAGAAGCTTCTTGGCTGGTCTTAATCACAGTCACCTTTTCCCACTCTGGCACTGAAGTCCATAGAGCTCCAACTTCCTGAGTAGCAGGAAGACACGTAGGCCAGGAGTAGCTGGGGCCTGACCAGGGTGTCAGGAGGCCACCTACCTGCCTGGAGACCTGCTCAGTCACCCCCTTACAGGGCTGCAGAGTTTCTACCTGAAAAGCTCATCCTGTCCATTGCTGATGTTGGTGGTTTTGTTTGTTTTGTTTTCCAAATGAAATTTTCCAACATACAACATAGGTAAACATCAAGGTGCTCTGATGGAATTTGGGGGAGGGGACCCAGAGCCCACCCTCTTTGCCATTCACCTCATTCTCTGTCAGCCTCACCCTGGGATAGTAAGGAGTACCCCTTCAAAGTCCTGCTCTGTACCCACAATGAACTAACCATCACCTAGAAAACATTTTCTTTAAACCTAGACTGAGTCTCTCAGGGTGGGTCCTGGGACTCTGTTTCATAACCAGCTCCCCAGGTAACTCTGGGGGCTAGTCAGACTAGGGAACCAGACCCTAGCCCACTGCCTAGCCAAAGTGGCCCCATGGACATGGCCATGAGAGCAAAGGCATGCTGTCTCCTTTGGTCCACTCGGTGAACTTTTTCTGTGGGTCTCTAAGAGTTCTATGGGAGCAAAGGATGTTAACAGAGGCTCTGTGCATCAATGGTGTTAACACCACCTTCATGGGGACCCACCCAACTGCTCACATGGCAGGAGCTATGAGTGCTTTCCAAGAGGGCTTTAAAAAGACTGTTGGTTTTGCTGCTTTAGTCAACATAAATAACATATTTAGTATATAATTTGGAAATCTGAAAAAAATATATAAAAGAAAATCACCATCCCACCACCCGAAGAAAGCCAAAGTTAATATTTTGGTATTTTTTGTGTGTCTTAACCATTTTCCACGCATAGATGATACCCATGTTACATGTATTCTTTTTCTTTACATACTGATATCTAGCATATTGTATAAGATGTCCTGTGGCCTGCTTCTTTCACTTAATTATATATGGTGAACATTTCACCATGCAGTGGATAGTCTTTTACCACAAGATTTGTGATGGCTATTTGGTATTTCATAAAGTGCATGGAACATAACTTACCTAATCAGCCTCTGTTGTTCACCAATTCAATGCTTTCCAGCCATTGTCTGGTTTTGCTTTGTTCTGTCTGCCATGATAAGCTGTGCTGCAGTGAGCATCTCTGTGCAGTGCCTAGAGCATGCCTGGAGTGCCTTTCTGACTCCTCTTTCACACAGGTACATCGGCCCCAGCACTGTGTTCGGCTCCAGTGGTAAGCTTGCCAACGTGGAGCAGTGGCGATGTGTCTCTATCCTCCGGAGTCACTCAGGCGGTGAGTGGGGCTGCCTGTTGGGGTGGGCGGCCCTGGCAGCTGTCTGAAATCAGCAGCAGCACCTCCACGGCCCCCGTGGACTGTTTTGGTCCTTAAAGCAGCCTTGCGTCTGGGCCGTCCCTCCCCATCACTATCGGTCACACCCAGCCTGTCCCTCAAGGTCTGTGCAGTTACCATCCCCACTGCCTGCCTCCAGCTGCATTCAGTGCCCCCACTCCTGCCCTCATGGGGAATATGTTTATATCTTCAATGTAGAATCCCCACGTTCTGCTGTTTTTCCTGGTGAACTGAATCACTACCTTCATCAGTGGATCACTAAGTCTGTAAGCACACTTTATTTATTCCACAGAAACAAGCACACATAAAAAGGGGCTCAAGGAAAAGTTTTTCACTTGACCTTGAGTAATTTCGCAAAATGTTTAATAGATTTGGAATGGAAAGGGACAGATTTGGACTGAAGAGGAAGAAGGGCGGTCAATAGCTGTCATAAGCCATGTGCTGTACACTCAGATGCCAGGGATACTAGAGGGACTATACCTCAGAATAGAAGCCTGTGGTCTTGCCCAAGAATGGCCTGAAGTGTTTTCCTAGTCAGGGTGACAGCAGAAGCCAGAAAGGCCTGACGTGCATGGTGGGTTGGCAGCATTTCACCACTGCTAGATCTTTACATACAAGGCAAGGGAGCAGCACAGAGTGGGGCTGGCTGAGTATCAAGGACCAGGACACAGATGGTTCTTGCTCCCTGTTAATGAAGGTGGCCTTTATCGTGGAAGAGACAGGAGCCATTAAAAGCTTTAAGGTATAAGAGGGGGATCATTCTGACAGGTATAGAGAAGAGCCTGTTTTAGTGGTTCAGATGAAAACTGCAAGGGCCTGAACCAGGCCTGGGATAATTGGGATAGAGAGGGAGAATGACTTGGGAAATTCTTAAGACAAAGCAAGTGAGGGACAAAGGAGATTCCTAGCTGGTGCCTACATTGCCAGTGGTGTCCTCTCTCAGGCCACGATGATAGTGGGCTTACAGGGATGGACACCAGTTCAGTGTGGTATATGCTGAGTTTGGGGAGCGGGGATGGGGAAGAATGTCACAAGATCCATTGGAATTGAGCCTGGAGCCCTGGGAGAAAATGGGACAAGAGTGAGAGGTTTGGAAGGCATCAGCTATAATCTGCTGACAGGATATGCTCTGCAAATACTCTACAGACATGTTAAAGGTGAACAGACTTACCTCTAGGTGACTATAGATTAATTCTACATTTTTGAAAACTGACAGAGTAGCATTGTGTAATTGTTGATAGCCATAAAAACGTGTAACTTAACCTCACTTATTCACAGTTGCTCTATCTAGTTGGGCTCCTCTGGAACTTGGAGAAAGTGTCCATGCAGGTGTTCAAGTGTGGGGTAAGGCCTCAATGAGACCTTTGATGGGTTTCCTAACCTGAGACTTGGGCTGAGCCATAACCTCGACTTCTCTCCAGGGCTCTCCTTTACCAGGCAAGTAGGGTTGCCCAGTTTCAGCAGGGTTACCCACTGCTTATTCAGTGGTCCTGATAGCAGCGGTGGGCAGAACTGTTGGAAGAAGAAAAATCAGTGGGAAAGCAGAAATAAATAGAAAACACTGGGTTTTAAAAGCAAAGCGTGAAAAACATACACTTGGCATACTTAATAGGGGGATAGGAAGAAAAGACCTAGATGAAATTAGAAGTAAAGGGTCTAGAAAAACATTTAACCTAGAGGGGAAAAAAATCATCAGAGTACAGCATAATGTTTTTTAAACTAAAAAAATAAAATAAAATTCCAAAAAAATATATAATCTAGAAAATGCAAGTTTTCAGAATTGATACCATAAGGTTAAGGGAAACTTCTTAAAGTAGTTAACCAATGAAGAAGTTGGAGTCATCAGAAATGACTCCTAATACTAAATTATTTGTTGACTTGTTGATGCATTGTTTCAAGCTTTTAAGAAAATTATTCCAAAATGTAGAAATATTTATTCTTCAAAGGAAGCTATATAACTCTGGGTTTCTAAAACTTAACACACACACACACACACACAAAGCATAGATGAATATGAAAAAAGATAGAAAAATAAGAAACATAATGCAGGTGAATTTGGTAACTTTGGAAGAATTTTGTGTAAAAGTAATCTATTACTCTTAACAACATACTAGGAGGTTAAATAAGAAAAGATAGTTGGGGAACCTGGCTGGCTCAGTCAGTAGAGCATGCGACTCTTAATCTCAAGGTTATGAGTTCAAGCCTCACATTGAGCATGGAGCCTACTTTTAAAAAGACAGTCTTCTTAGGAGGTATTCTGAAAGGAATATCAGATAATTCAGCATCAATTTCTAAAAAATGTTTTTAAAATGGCCATAGGAAGTTATTTCTTTAACCTGAAAGTGTCCTATGTCTTTTTCAAACCAATGGCAAATATTATAACTCACAGTTGTTAGAACTTAAAAAACATTGAAAAGTACTTAGGACTAATAAAAACAAGTCATTGGATTGGTCTTCTATAAGAAAAAACTTTTTTTAATTTTTTTTTTAACGCTTATTTATTTTTGAGAGACAGAGCACGAGCAGGGGAGGGGCAGAGAAAGAGGGAGACACAGAATCCGAAGCAGGCTCCAGGCTCTGAGCTGTCAGCACAGAGCCCGACACGGGACTCAAACTCACGAACCCTGAGATCATGACCTGAGCCGAAGTCAGACACTTAACCAACTGAGCCATCCAGGCTCCCCAAGAAAATTGTTAATTATTCATCTTTCATTAGTAATAGCAAATTAGAATATCTAATCATAAAAAGAGAACTCTTATACAGCAGGAACAAAAGTTATAAATACCCAGAAATAATCTTACCAAGAAATATATGAGGTCTGTAAGACTTAAACTACAAACCTTTTTTGAGAGAGATAAAATGACCACTTACTTGATAAATGGAAAAACTGAATAAAATAAAGATGCAATTTTTTCCTAAATTCTTTTAACAAATATTTATTGAGCACCCAGTATGTTCTGAGTACTGTTCAACCCTCAGAGAGTTTACATTCTTTTAGAAGAGACAGACAATAAACTAGTCATGTCAGAAACTAGAAGTTAAGTGCTGGGGAACAAAATAAGACGAAGTTCTCGAGGAGGCCACACTGAGAAGGTGACATGCAAGGGGAGACCAGGTAGAGGTTAAGGGACAACTGTGTGCACATGCAAAGAACTTACCAAGCTAAAGGAATAGCCAGGGCAACAGCCTTGAAGTGTGGATGTGTGCTTGGTGTATTCAGAGAACTAGGACACAAGGAGTGAACAGGGGAGGGAAGCAGGGACAGGCCTTCTAGGCCTCTAGGAGGGGCTCTTTGAGTGAGATGGGAAGGCTCAGTAGGGCTTTGAGCAGAGAAGCAAGGCCTGTGGCAGCTGCATGGACTATGGACGGCACTAGAGAGACCACTGATGAGGCTGCTCACATAATCTTGGTGAGAGACGGTGGACCTGGGTTGTGGCAGTGGAAGTCACAAGGAGCAGTAGTCAGAGGCAGAGTTCCTGGTGGATGGGATGTAGGGTATGTGAGATAAGCAAAGGAATCAGGACGGCTTCCTTGACTGTGGCCTGGAGGGTGGTAAGGATGCATATGCCATCACCTGATGGAAAGTGTGTAGGTGGGACAGAAATGTTTGCTGGGGGAAATGTTTAGAAATGCTTTGGGGCATGTTTGGTTTGCATTGTCTAGCAGGGGTGTAAGTGTCCTGCTGCATAGGCATTTTGATATGTGAAAGTTGAGTACAGGGGAGAAGCGTAGGTGGGACTGGAGGCCAAGGGTAGAGGTTGGGCTTTGGGGTGATGAGGAACAAGTGAAACAGGCTGAGTCGGAGAGGAGGCCAGTTTAAGACAGTGGAGAGAGCATTTGAAGGAAAAGTGGTTAAGCAGTGCATCACATGTTGCCTGGGGGTCAGGTAAGGATGAGGATATTGACCATTGGACTTGATGGCATGGAGGCTGCCCATGGCCTTGGCTACTGCTGTTCGTTTTGGTGTTGTTGGGTGGAAGACTCATTGGAGGATGCTCAAGAAAGACTGGGATGGGGAGGGGAGGAAATAGCTAGATTGAACCAGGCTCGGTTTTGTCAGGCACGTGTGAAAACACAGGAGAAGAGCAGAGGGTTATGGTGGACTCTAATCCGAATAGGGAGACAGCAGAAGGCCCATAGCACCTGCAAGCCCTGTTGGAGTTGAGAGGGAGGGAGCTGGAAGCACTGGGTTGATGGTAGGAGTGTGGGAGGGTTGGAATGAGACCAGGGAAGAGTTGCAGTGATCTGTCAGGGAGGGTCTCTGGACATGACTGGGAATGAGTGCCTGAGGTAGTAGAAGCCAAGGTCACTGGAGGAGGCTGTGAAGTTTAAGGATCCAAGAGCCTTGTGTCAAAACAAAACAAAAGATTATCCTCCTAGAATCAGCAAGGATGATGATGAGAGTTTCTGGAATGACATGTGACCAGAAATATAACTCTTTAAGTGCAGGAGGGTGTCAGATATATGTAGATGTGCAATGGGAAGGAGAGGGAGTGGTATAGTCTGAAGACTGAAACTCCAAAACAGGGGTTTAGGGAGAAAATTATGTCACTTATGTGGATTTACAGCATAACTTAGCAGTGACTCTGAAGGGCATTCGGAATTATAAGGAAGGTTGTGGAAGAAAACATTCAAAGCTTCAGTGATTTAAAATGTCATGGGTTTGGGACCAAAACTTAACCAACATGGAAGTCAGGTACATGTACCTAACAACTTGATGTATTGTGAAGGAGGTATCAGTTATCAATTATGGAGATTCTATCACAAGTGATAGAATAACCATTATACAGTTTGTGGATGAGGGGAGAGTAATATAGAGCTTCACTAAGTACAGCATGCACTGAAATAAATTCCAGATATTAAAGAGAGAAACATTGTAAATAATTAAAGCAGAAGAAAACAATTGGATTGTTGCAGAAGAATTCAATATTTATCAAACCTCTAGCAGAGAGAGTATTTTTGAAGGTTAACAGGCAATAAAAGACATCACTAAGGAGAATAACAGACTTTACGTCATAAATCGCCTGCGGTGTTAGGAAGTTAAAACTGATAGAATTTGCAGCTAATGCCTGTATTATCAATAGTCTATGAAAATTGCTAAGAAAATGAAATCTCCTTTCTGGAATTCTCAGCTGACTACTTCTCTGCTCTAAGACTTAGGTACTGCGGTGAAATTCTGATGTTTACACATTTGCCCCTCCTGGCCTGGAAGCTCCTAGAGGAGGTTCCTATTCCTCATTTTTATAGGCACTACATTTGTGTTTGTCAGACCTGCTGCACAAAAAACCTCCCAACAGACGAGAAAGGAAGAAAATAGTCTAAGAAGACAACTTTGTTAGACAAACATGTGAAAAATCTTCACTTTCATTACTAATCAAAGTGAAGTTAAAATATAAAAATGTACTTCATAAGTTAGAAGGGAAAAATCATAACCCTCAAGCTAATAAGAGAATTTGAAATGGACATTCTGCTTATAAAAGTGTAAAGTTCTAGAGGTCTCTGGAATGCAGTCTACAGGGTTAAGAGAGTCTAGACTTAGGAAAACCTTTAGGCCTTCTACCCAGAGTCCCACTTTGCCACATCAGTCACAAGAAATAAACCAGAGTGTAGAGAGTGGCATATGGCTGTGTGTTCATTAGCATGAAAACATGGAAGCCAGTTATAGTTCATTGTTAAATTAGGTCTATTTATGGTAGTGGATGCTCTCAAAGACAAAGGACGCAGGGGCGCCTGGGTGGCTCAGTCGGTTAAGTGTCTGACTTCGGCTCAGGTCATGATCTCACAGTCTGTGAGTTCAAGCCCCACGTCGGGCTCTGTGCTGACAGCTCAGAGCCTGGAGCCTGTTTCAGATTCTGTGTCTCCCTCTCTGTCTCTGACCCTCTCCTGTTCATGCTCTGTCTCTCTCTGTCTCAAAAATAGATGTTAAAAAAAAAAAATTTTTTTTAAATAAATAAAAAAAAGACAAAGGATACAGAGCAAAACAGGAGAAGCCCTCAGGATCACATAGGCTATTAGAATACTAAATGCATGGGGTGGCTGGGTGGCTCAGTCAGTTAAACATCTGACTCTTGATTTCAGCTCAGGTCATGATCTCACAGTTCAGGAGACTGAACCCCTCATCGGGCTCTGCTGTGACAGCGTGGAGCTTGGTTGGGATTCCTTCTCCCTCCCTCCCTCCCTCCCTCCCTCCCTCCCTCCCCCTCTCTCATGCACACTCTCTTCCTCTCTCAAAATAAACATTTTTTTAATTAAAAAGAATACTAAGTGCAGCACACTAGTGTGTATGCTGTGTGAAATACCAAGTACAATACCATGTGGGAAAAAATGCATTAAGCTGTCCCTGAAGATTTTTTTTAAAAATAGAAAAAAACAAAATAGAACTTTTGAATATTTTGCTTACACATTTTAAAAAGTCCTGTGAGGAGAGGACTAGAAAGCTGTTAACTTGACACCGTGTTTCTGTTTCTTCATCTCTCATCAGCCATTCTCATACCTAGCACTGCACCAGGCACAGAGGTTAGAAAAAAGTCACACCTGGATGGCGAGATGGGCCTGGTCATTGTCACTGTCACAGCTGATCTATATCAATGCCTTGGTGTGTGCCTGGCACCGTGCTACAGCACTTTTTCACATTTAATCCCTGTAATAACCCTCTGAGCTTAGTTTTTTGTTTTTTTTTTTTAATCTGCATTTTACACATGAGAAAACTGAGTCACAAAAGAAGTGAATATGAATAATTGTGTTTGGGGGCTCTGTAGGGGAGGGATGCTCTGGCAGGATCTTGGAGATGAGGTCTGGTTCGTGCGAAGGGCCTGAAGATGGTCCCACTCATTTGGTACCTATTGAGCGCTGTGTGCCAGACATTCTGCCAGGTGCTGTACCTGTAGTGCTCAAAGGGCTCTCAGGCCCAATTGGGATCAGAGAAGCAAGCTTAGTGAGCCTGAGGCCACAGACCCAGCAGGTGTCAGAGCCAGGGTTCTACATAGCCCCAACCTCTCAGCTATGATCCTCAGTTGCCTCATCTGTCAAAGGGGTGATTGAGGTCACTTGGATGCTTCAAATGTCATGACCAATTCAAAAATTAGTGGGGAAGTTTTGCAGATTGGTTTTTAAGAAATAGTCTAGTTATGATCTCAAGTTTCCTCAGACATGGAATGCTAGGGGTACCGGCCCACTTGGCAGACAGGCGTTGCTGAGTACCCCCCTAGCCAAGTCTGTGCACCAGGTAAGAGACTCACTACCAGCCCTCTGTCTTCCAGATGTAATGGATGTAGCATGGTCTCCCCATGATGCCTGGCTGGCCTCGTGCAGCGTGGATAACACTGTCGTCATCTGGAACGCTGTGAAGTTCCCAGGTCTGGGCCTCTGACTGGGTGGTGGCAGAAATGGGCCGCTCATCTGGAGCAGCGTGGGCTCTTGGTCTCCTTAGGCTGGTGGCAACAAGTGTCTCATAGTGGATGAGGATTCACATTGTCTTGTCAGAGACTCCATTCTTTTGTTCTGCATCATTGACATTTGTTTAAGGTTTTAAAAGAGGTTTATGTTAAAGAAAATTATAAATGAGTGTTAGCATGGATGTGCTGCAGATCATGAGGCTGATAGGATGGCATCGCATGTACTTGGGCACCTGGCACCCGCACATACACATAAGCCCTTGAGGGTATGGCTTCCCGCCACTGGGGTCCAGCCTTCACTCAGTTGCCATCTACTCTCTGAAGCCTTTGAGCACATACAGCCTAACAAATCCAGTTTTGCAAAAGATTGTTTTTCTTATTAATGTGTTTAAAGTCACAACAGATGGCATAACCTGGCATATCACTGCAGATTATAACTGGTAAGATACATATCCTCTTTCTGCTAGTATCTGGAATATGTTTTCTTCATGGGCTAAGAAGCATCCCCCGTGACCTTGATCCAAGTCATATTCTCTCTTTATAAGCCACCAAGATGTGTAGGTCCATTTTCATCCTGGTCATGGAGTGCTGGAGTAGTATTTAGATTATAGATCCTTAGGATGTGCCGTCCCACACACCTTTGTCTCAGTGATGACTTACAAAGGACTTTTAGCACGGTGCCCTTTCCCCTGAGCTGTCAGGCCAGCTCCTTATGGGGGAGCTGCCAGGGAGGTTCACATCAGAAATGCTGATGTCAGAGCCCAGGTGGGCATGACCTTCTGTTCAGAAAGGGAAACCACTGGCAGAGCTACCAACTACAGACAAGTCCAAGAGGCAGAATTTGCCTCTGGCCCAAGCCTGTGTCCCTGCTTGCCTGCCCTTTAGGGGGCTCATGCATCGTGCCTGCCTCCTGGGTGCAGTCCTTCCTTCAAGTTGCTTTGCCTTGATAGAGATCAGATTAGGGGGCTCTTCTGCTTGTGCCCAGGGGTGGGAGCTGACGAAGGTAGACTCCTGAGGTCCCTTCTCTTGGCTAACCATTCCATAGCCCATGGATTGCAGCTCATGTTTAGACAGACTCATCATTTTCCCTTAGCTAATACCTTTCCAATCTCTTCTTTTTCTCCACAGAAATTCTCGCTACTCTGAGAGGCCATTCTGGGTTGGTAAAGGGGTTGACCTGGGACCCTGTTGGTAAATACATTGCCTCTCAAGCTGACGACCGCAGCCTGAAGGTGTGGAGAACGCTGGACTGGCAGTTGGAGACCAGCATCACCAAGCCTTTTGATGAGGTAAGGATCCAGCCCAGGGAGCTTGGTCCATCAGCCCCCACTGGCCTCAGTGCACAGAGGAGGAACTGGCTGGGGTCCAGACCTCATGGGTGAATGCGGAGTTCCAGGGCCTGAGCAGACTGGTCAGGGTTCTCTGGGGCAGGCCCTCTGCCCCAAAGAGTCAGATGATGAAAATCTTTCATTTCTCAGATGGTATTAAATGTCCAACTTTGAAGTGAGAAAAAGCTGAAGAAAACCCCTTAGCAATGCTCCCTCACCATTGTGCCACACAGGTGGAGGAGACCCTCTCTTTTATTTTTCCTAACTGTGCTGTGGCTTTGCTCACTGACTTGCACTCTGCAGGCCATCCAACATCTTTCTAGGCTAGCGTTATGAGTACAGTGTGCACAATGTCTAGAGGTTGAACTGCAGTGACTTGTAAAGTATTTTACTGTCTCTTCCTTTATTTGGGTTCTCATTTCATATGGAATCAGATCTTAAGTGCCTACTGTGCGAAGGGCAGTATTAGGTAAATGAAATGAAAGTGGACTAAGATGGAGTCTCTCCCTTGAAGCTTAGAGCCTGGTGGGAAAGATAGACTTTCACATCAGTTGTGAGCATGGTGGTGGAGTTGTTCAGAATGTGCAGAAATAGCCCAGGAGCAGTGATCGCATCAGGGAAGGCTTCTCAGAGGAAGGGCTGTGAGCAAAGTTTTGCAGGAGGAATAGACGTTCCCCCACGGTTCAGGGCTGGCTGTAGAAGGAAGGTGGAAATCATGTATTCCGTTTTCCCCAAACCAACAGCACCACATTAGCACTGTTATTCACCCTACTTAATCTTGCCCTTCTTGGCTATAGTCTGGAACAGGGGACATGGGCCTTCATGCCTTTTGGGGCTCCTCCTCAAGGTTCCAGTGACTAGTCAGTGGGGTCCCACTAGCGAGGCTCCTGTGGGCAGTTATGGAAGATGGGCAGGGGTGTTTGGAGTCCCAGTGGGAGCAGACAGGACTCCTCAGCCTCTGGGGTCAGCCTGTCCTGCCTGGGCCTGTGACCCAGCTGGAAGTTGAGGCAGATGTGTCACTGCATTCAGGCCCCACCTTGTCCTGCCCTCTTCTGGGGCTATGAGGCCAAGATCTTGACTCTTAAGTCTTTAAAACTGCCCTAAGCCAACCTTGAGCTTTAGGGGGCTGGTTTTATGGCCCATATCATCTTACTTTGCAGTAATAATAATGTGGAAAGATGTCTCGTTTCAGCCCTAGACCAGGTCAGGTAAACAGTGCCTTTCTGCTATGTGTTTTATAGTTGATATGGACTTTATGAAGCTCTTCTCCTTTGCTAGTAACACCACCAGGCTTCAGTTGAGGAGGCAGGCTCGAGAGAGCACATAGTGGCTCATGGTTACTGGCTGCCTCACAGAGACTGGCTCCTGAGGGTCCATAGGACTCTTCTTCCACGGAAGTGAATGTTCTGCAGACCTCATGTGGTAGGGTTAACATGCTGGGCAGAAGAAAGAGGTCGGTGACCAGATAGATTTGACCCATGCAGAATTGAGAGTTAAAAGAGGTGGCTGTCCTGCAGATCCCCTGAGGCCTATGCCACTGTGTGGTGTTCAGCTCCCGTAGGGGAGTGTAGGATGCTGCAGCTCCCAGTCTCATCTAACAGCACCTTTTTTGTTACATCATCTGGAGAGACTGGAGTTACAGCTATTCATGTAGCCAGAAGCTTGGGTACATGCTCCGCTATCATACATTTATAAATCAGAATTCACCTCTATTCTTTAGGCCACAGTGTTGGTCACACAATTGGCTTTGAGCTCCTTCCAATTGCAGATGTTTCTTTCAGTGTGGAGGGACAACCCATGTGTTGCGGCTCAGCTGGTCACCTGATGGGCACTACCTGGTGTCTGCCCACGCCATGAACAACTCTGGCCCCACTGCCCAGATCATTGAACGGGAGGGCTGGAAGACCAACATGGACTTTGTCGGGCACCGGAAAGCTGTGACTGTTGTTGTGAGTGTGCTTAGCCTCAGCCTGGGAGGTGCCTTGCCTCAAGGCTGGGTCAAATGTGGGACTGTGGTGGTGGGCTCTGAGAGTCAGCACATGCCACATCCTTGTTTCATTTTAAATACTTACGTTTCACAGTTTTTGAAGTGATTTTACAAAACAATATATATTCACATGTTTTAATGAGTATCACCAAAATCAATCTGTGATTGGGAACACTGTAGCTCCACACTAG
The DNA here is from genome assembly GCF_027475565.1 of Acinonyx jubatus. Lineage (NCBI taxonomy): Eukaryota > Metazoa > Chordata > Mammalia > Carnivora > Felidae > Acinonyx > Acinonyx jubatus. The sequence continues at coordinate 28,347,808 of NC_069392.1, read as the reverse complement.
CCTTTTTACACATTTGGGTCAGGTCACGGTGCTCAAGCTTGCTGGTCCTGACAAGTGCCCCACGAGCCAGACTCGGGAGCACAGGTGCAGTCCATGTGCCTGTTGAGCACATGTTCCTGCACCCCAGCACTGGACAGTCATAGCTATGAGGCCGTGCTGTGGATCACCTGAGTCTGGAGTTGCCCCGCCCAGTCAACATGGGAGCCAGCAGATGCGGGCTACTATTAACGAGGATTTTCTCAGCACTGGGCAACCAAAACGAAGAAAATAAGTTGGTGGGCTAAAGGTTGGTAAAAGTGAAGGATCATCCAGGACTCTGATCTCAGTTTTTTTGTATTCCTTAAAATGGGCTCATCCTTACCATTGTTTAAATTCATGATAAATATTGTATATTGTAGTTTAAAATATTTATAACTTTTATACAAATAAAATATTACTTCCTTAATTTTTTTTTGTATTAGAGCCCACGTAGGACTTTGTTCAAAGCCAGGCCCTTGTTACTAAAATATTTGAAAAATCACTGCTTCGGGTTAGCACGGTGCTTCCACATGACTCTGTCAAGTGGTCCTCACAGGCACTGTTTAAGAGTAGTTTTGTGAGATCATGGTACTGAGGCCTCTCAGCCAACCCAGGGTAGCCAAGACTCAAGCCCAGGATGCACACCTCCAGGTTCTATGTTTCTGGTCTCTCTGCACCTGGCTATTCTTGCCTAGCCTCTGGGATTAGAACCCCTCTGGGCCAGGCCAGCTGACCTCAGGCTCCCCGGAGCCACCTTTCCTCCTCAGTTGTCCTGGCGTGGGGATTCCAGCTCTGACTCTAGAGTTCCCACCCCTTTCAATTCAGGAATGTGGCAGGGAGCTCTCTGTGTGCTTCCAGCCTTGCCAAAAGCAGCACCCAGGTTACACTGAGGATAAACCCCAGAGTGCACTTTAGCGTGACTTAGCCATTGTCCTGGCCAAGTGAGATCATGCGGGGCTGATCAGCATCTGCTAGTTTTGACTCCGAGCAACAACTACAGTGAAGGGGAAGGGATTAATGGAGTAGACATCTGACAGTCCCATTGACCTCTGTCAGGACCTTATCCCTAAAGCCACATCCTGGAACTGGCCTTGCCCAGGCCAGGAGGAATTCAGAGAGCAAGCTTCAGTAGCTCCCATGCCATCAACCTGGCTGCAAGCCCAGAAATGTAGAGTTGGTAGAGCCAGCCTCAAATCCTTGTCTCACCACTTATCATTGGGTGACTTGGCCCATGTTTCCTGGCCTCTCTGAGACTCCATTTCATCCTCAGCAAAATGCCTCCTGGGTAGTTATGAAGATGAAATAAAGTATGCTGAGTGCCTGGGGCTGGGAGAATGTCAGTGTGGGTTTCCCACCAACAGACTGGTATTGTGCTATATTTCTGATACTGGGCATAGGGTTTGTGCTTGATGCTTGATTAATTATTTTAACATTTGTTATTTGGTTTAGAAATTCAACCCAAAAATCTTCAAAAAGAAGCAGAAGAATGGGAGTTCTGCAAAGCCCAGCTGCCCATATTGCTGCTGTGCTGTTGGCAGCAAGGACCGTTCTCTCTCTGTCTGGGTGAGCCCCCACTCCTTCCCTCCCCACCTCCCCCACCAAGACCTTTTGTGGCTCCTGCAGGGCAAAGGAGAAGGAACTGGTGAAGGAGGCAGAGCCCAGAGGCTTGGAGTGACTCCCCTACCCTCTACTTTCAGTGGTGCTCAGTGTGTGTTTCTGCCCCAGATCTGGGGTCAGGCCCTCTCATTACCCCAGGAGGAAGGAAGTGCTGAAGACTAGGCTTGGGGTGAGCTAGGAGAGGCCACCCTGAGCCCCAGTCAGAGCAACTCTTATGTCCAGATTCAGGGAATACCTTCAGTTGGCATGCTATGTTTGCTTCCTTTTAGAAAAACTTTGTGTCCTTATATAACCTACAGCAAATGTATTCACCTGAAGTATACAGGTCAATGCATTGTCATACATGTTTACACCAGTGTAACCACCACCCCAGAACCCCTCATCCCTGCCCAGTCAAGAACCTACTTCCCAACACCCCTTGGCCAAGGCAGCCACCCCAACAATGTCTGTCACATTGATGAGTTGTGCAGTGTTTACTTTTTATGTCCTGCATTGCTTTCACTTAGCATAATATTGTTGAGATTCATGTGTGTTGTCGCATTTAGCATTAGCATTTAGCTAATTTGGCATTAGTTTATTGCTAACTAATTACAAGTTCCCTGTAAGCAGAGTGGACTTATAGTTGTAGACTTGAAGGTTATCCTCTGGCAGCATTTATTACAGTTCTTTGTCACAGAGAAATTGATTGCTGTGTGTACACTGATTTTTTTTTTTTTTTAGGCCCGTATTCATGTGACATTTCAGAACCTGAACCCTACCATAGGTAGTTCCAGGTGTGTTCTTCCTGGGCTCCTTCTGGCCTGGAGTTTCATTTGTGGTGCTTTACCCAAAACATCACTGATCATATATTCATTTTCTTAGAATGCTGAGGTCAGATGTTCAGAAAGGTTCCAGATTTCTGAGTGGTCTGTAGGCACATTTTTGGGAGGAGAGACAGTGCTATTTTTTTCTGGAAGTGGAATTAGAGTAAGGACAAGAGTCTTCTTGTGGATTCCAAGTAGTTCAGACTCCCTTTCCTCGGGACTAGGGTGGCCACAGCAACTCTTCCCCTATAGAAGCAGCACTTGATGGGAGCCATGCAAAAGGTGTTCCCTCCCACCCACCGCACTGTGGCCCCAGGACCTTGTCAGCAGGGTGTCCAGACACTAGTATATGAGCTGTGGGAACAGGGAGACAGCACATAGCCCAAACTTTGAGTGACTAGATATAAGTGTGCATGTGGTGAATCTTGTGCAGTCATCAAAGACAGGTTTTTACAGGGTGTTTAATGACATAATGTATTAAATAAAAAAGTTATCATGTGCCAAAGAATAAAATATTTGCACAAGAAAGACCGAAAGAAAATAACTCATCCAAGTGTTAATAGTGGTTAACTTTAGATCTGGATTGAGGGCAACTTAAACTGTTTTTGGTGTTTCTGAACTATCTGCACATACTTTGTAGAATGAGCCCGTGGGATGTATGTAACCAGTTATACCCAGCTTTGCATACGTATGTACCAGAACTCCTTGGGCCAAGAGGAGATGTGCTGGCTTCTCTGAGGCTGTTTTCCTGTCCTGGGCACTACTTTTGCTGCCTCATCTTCTGCCCAGGCCTTGGCATCCCATCCCTTGCTTGTAAACTTCTGCTCAGGTCATGGTCTTTCTGGAACCCCATTCTCCCTTCTAGATTGTCCATTTATGAAGCCATCTCCCCAGCCAGACTACAGCGAGCCCTTCAGACAGAGACCACACTAAAATGTCAGGTTTTGGTTTGCACAGGTTTGGATCTTGCTGGTTGCTATTTGAATAGAGTTGAATATGCCTTGTATGTCAACAAAAACTCAGACCAAGCTTCTAGGACTGTTGGTATTAACAGAACTGAGTGCACGAAAAACAGTTTTTGTTCATTACATTAACCTTTGCTGCTTCTTTCCTTCCAGCTCACATGTCTGAAACGGCCTTTGGTTGTCATCCATGAGCTATTCGACAAATCCATCATGGATATTTCCTGGTAAGATGGATTCTTATTACAGTGCACAGGCTAGGAAAAGAGAAGCTACACACAGGAACATGAGGCCTTCCAGATGTGACTGGGGTCAGGCAGTCAGGGCCACCCCCCCTCCCCAGGTGTGGTAGCCAGAGCAAATGATTCAAGAAAGGGCAGCTTGGGCCTGACATTCTGAGAGTGTCAGCTGCTATGCTTCCTGCTTTGTTGGCATTTGCCCCTGGAAAATAGTTCCTCAGGCAAACTGACATTTGGGGAAAAAGTGCTGTGATCCTGGTTTTACTTCACTCTGTCATTGCATGAACCAGATTAGCATAAGTATGAAGACACATTTGTTGCTTCGCAATGACCTCATTTAGATGTATATTCCCTCATGTTTTTTTAAAACATGGTTTCAAAATAAATAAAAGTGAAATTCTTACAGAATACATGGTGAGAGATACTTTGTACATGTGCAAAGAACTAAAGGGCTCCAGAACCTTCTGCAGTGTGATTGTCTCCCCTGCCCCCACCCTACCAAGGAATGCCATAGAAGGGAACAAGGGGTTTCTGGCATCTGAGAAGAACCCTGCATGCTACCCTCCCGGTCCAGCCTTGGAGGTGTGGTTAAGCCCCATAGGGACTTGCTCCCAGACTGCTAATAGCCATCTTTTTCAGGACTCTGAATGGGCTGGGCATCTTGGTGTGCTCCATGGATGGCTCTGTGGCGTTTCTAGATTTCTCCCAGGATGAGCTTGGAGACCCCCTGAGCGAGGAGGAGAAGGTAGGAGAACAGTACACCTCCAACTGGTAGCCTGAGTGCTGCGCTTGCTCTTGGGCCACAGAAATGGCCACCACAGCCCCTTCGATTGGACCCTCTCCTTAGGACATACACAGACACATTGTTTCTTAAAGTATTCTTGGGTATTTGTCTCGTACAGATGGTAATTTTTTTTTTTTTTTTTTTTTACAAAATAGATTAAATAAAGATGAGGCTCTCATTCATGTCAGAAATCAGTTCTGGAACTAAGAATAAAACAACTTTGGGCATCTGTTCTTGAGGTGATAATTAGCCACACACTGGGATGTTTTCACATGTGGGAGATAGCAAGAGTGACTCCTAAGGGTTCCTGTTCACGTCCCTTTCCCCATTATGTCATGCAAACATAGTTGCCATAGAGCAGTAACATTGATGGTTTCTTAGCACTTGCTGCACGCCAGACTCTGGGCCATGTATTTTGCATATATTATTTCATTTGAATTCTATAAAACCCTTCAAGGCAAGGCTCATTCATTTTATCAACAAGGTAAACTAAGCCTCAGAAAATAGTGTGACTCTTCGCCAAGACCATACACAACCCTTAATTATGAGAACAGAACCATGGGCCAGGCCCATAGGCTTCCTCCCCTCTGTGCTCTCTGCCCAGGACAGGGTGACCCACGTGCCCTTCTTCAAGGACTTTAGGAAAGGCCCTGCTTTATGGACCATAGACTTAGAAGGCAGACGTTTCTACAGATGGGCCTTTGCCACCGCTCAGTGGAATGTATTCATTTGTCTGAAAGGAGCCTTGTGAAAGCCCAGAGCAGGTGGGCAGCTCTCCCCTTCGAGCTGCAATTACTAGTAGAGGCTCCCTCATAAGCTACTGTGTGGACTTCATGCTATGAAGTAAACCCCTTGGGCATAGGGGTCTGCCTTGATGACAGCACCTAAAATGGCCTGGCACCCCAAGAGTCACTTGTCAATGAAGGGATGAGTGTCTCAGTGGCTTCAGGTCTTTCTGCCTTGTCACTGTCATCAGGTAACCTGGGATCCCTATGCACTCTCCTCCCCATTGGAGAGTCTGGTGGAGGGCAGTGGCGGGGAGGGCTACAAAATAATGCCATCTAGCTTACCTTTTCCCAAATGGCAGGCAGGGACCCCATGTTTGAGACACACAGGTAAACATCTGCCAGACTCTGAATTCTCCTCCAGATTCCAGGGGAGGGATTGAGGGCAGAAGGGACAGGTAGCAAAGGAGGGAAGTTCCCAGCCACACACAACACACCAGGCCCTGCAGAAACGAATCCCAAGGCGTGACCTCCCCCTGCCCAGCATCCTCTGCTGTGAGGCATATGTCCTGCTGGCCTCCGTGTTGGTCATTAGGCCTTCCTTGTGAGTCTACTCTTCATCACACCAGTCACTCTAACGTGCTGGGGATGCTATCCCTGCCAACATGGGGTCCTGTCTGGCTTGTTGTGGCATTGAATTAATGAGACCTAGGAAGGTGAAGGGAGGGACCCTGCTCAGAAGGGTCAGGACATGTTGGGGGACAGGAGAGGCAGAGAAAGATTTCCCCAGGTTTGCTATGCCAGACATTCCCTTACTCTTAGATACTGTTAGCAGCCCCATGGTAACTTCCATTCACATGGAACTGATGACAGCAAACAAGAATGGTGTGAGAAGGCTCTGAACTTCAGTGTCTGATTCCCAAAAAGTGTTTGGGGTACTTGGGGTGATTTAAGAACCTGGGACCACTGCCCAAGACCCTTTCCATTCTCAGAACCAGGAGAGTCAACACGCAACTCACCCACTGGTGGGCACTAGCCACCACGTTGCTGCTCACAGCTGGTCTGTTGCACTTCTCTCTGCTTCCCCTAGAGCCGCATTCACCAGTCTACCTATGGCAAGAGCTTGGCCATCATGACTGAGGCCCAGCTCTCCACAGCTGTCATCGAGAACCCAGAGATGCTCAAATACCAGCGCAGGCAGCAACAACAGCAGCTGGACCACAAGAGTGCCTCGGCCAGAGAGACAAGTTCAGCTACCTCAGTTGCTGGTGTTGTCAATGGGGAGAGTCTAGAAGACATTAGGAAGGTGAGGGCTCGTCCCCATAGCCCTGAGGACATGGGTACACACCCAGGGACAGAGCAGGGGGAACAAGCGGTCTGAACATAGCACAGACACAATTCGGTAAGCAGGTGTATGCTGTGCCTAGAACAGGACCCAGGGGTAAGCCAGTTTGGGGCCACTTGGCCCCATTGCCATCAGCTGCATGAGGTAGTAATGGGGCCTAAGGCACTTTATCAAAGACCTCTGTAGAGGATATCATTTCTTATAGGAGCTTCCAAACCTCACTTCTAGCCTTTCTAGGAAATTTTAGATACTGAGAACAGTGGGTGTCAGGTTCTGTCCTTAGGATATATCAATGGGTTCCCCCTTCTTCCTCTGGAAGCCCATGTCTCACTGAGGGGGTGGAGATGGGGCAGGAACAGAGCAGGAAACGTCAGGATCACCTGGGGAACTTAAATGATCTCCAGGACCTATACAGGGCAACAAATCTGTAATTTGGACACAATGTGTGCCTGGGAACCTTTGGTTTTATGAGCCTTCAGTAGAAGAAATGACTCTGATGAAAGAAGATTTGCAAATCACAACTTAGAGACAAGAGTGGCTCACGGATACAGGTTTCATTTGTTCCCTCATTGAGCCCCCTGGCTGCTGGTTGAGAGTGGCCAGACTGGCATATGCTCACTGCCTAGGAAACCTGGCCAGGCCTGCAGTGCAGGTGATAAGAGCAAGGTACTGAAGCCAGTTCAACTGGGAGCTTTCTGTCATTGCTGCTTTACCATGCAGGAAGTTGAATGCTCACCCTGACAAAAATGCTTGCTCAGTGGCTGAGTTTAGTTGGACGAGAAGGCCATAGAAAAGGAAGTTAGAATTCATTTCTTTAGAAGCCTTATTTTTTTATATGTGGAGGTGCTTGGCAGAAACTTTTCCATTCATATATGTCACTCTATTTTGCCAGAATCTTTTGAAGAAACAAGTTGAGACTCGGACTGCAGATGGTCGCAGAAGAATCACACCTCTCTGCATAGCACAGCTGGACACCGGGTACTTATTCACTCACCGAGCTTTCTGTGGCTTTATCTGGGGAGTTCTTCCTCTCTCCTTTCACCAGTTAGCACTTTCATAATCAGGGTCTTCACAGGCTCTTGGGTCAATCCGACCCCTAGAATCTGGAAATGGGGGAGTAGAGCCCAGCTTCCCACCAGCCTCAAAGCCCTGTGCTTCCTGCAGAGCCCTTATGCACATTTGACTCATGCAGAAGGTGGGCTGGGAGGAGCCTGTGACAGGCTGGAAGGCAAGGGCACCTTCACAGGGCCTGTGTGTCCACACGGCCAGTTCTGCCTCATTGTTGGTGGGGCATTGAAGAAACCAGGGAGAGAAGTCGGACTGATTTTTTTTTTGTTTCATTGTGCCCTTTTATACACATTTTTGAATAGTAAAAACCCAAAGAAGGATATAAACATTACCCTTAATCTAGTCTCTCAGATATAATTGCTGTTAACATTTTGGTATCTGTATCTCCGGTCTTTTTCCCCACCTGTTCCTGTATCTTGACCTTGCATCCATTTTAATAAATAGTCCTCTGAAGCAAAGACTTGCTGATTGTCCAGGTTCCCAGGTTGTGAATGCACCATGATTTACTTGACCAGCCCCTTAAGTGTAGACTTGTAGTTTGTGTCCAGTGTTTTGTGATTGTAAATTAATCTTTGAGCACACCCATGACTGTTACCACAGGATACTTCCCAGAAGTGGAATTACTGGACAGAGGGTAGGGCTCTGAGGCACATTTCCCTGAGGGGGAAAAGTAGGGGAAAAGTGGACTCAGTCACCATTTGCTGTTGTCTCAGAGTCTGTAGTCAGGCTTGCTTTTGTATTAGTCGTTCTCCTCAAAACAATGCATGTTGATTCAAAGGATGGTAAGGCCCTGTGTGAAAGAAATAGTCCCCCCGCTGTCAAAGTGACTTCAGGTTTTATACTTATTCAACCAATATGCTCAGGGTGCTACCCACACTAGTCGTCTGCACTTTGCAGTTGTTTTGAAGTCTGAAGAGACCTTCTGTCATATGATGTGCTGATCTGACCTCCTCATGTTGGGGGTGTGGGCTGTGAGGCCCTGGAGGGCAGAGACCTGACTAGATGGAGCCAAGTCTCCTGACTCCTCCCAGAGAGTGGTTTTCCTTTGATCAAGCCTTTTTCCGTTGTTCACCTACCAGGGGTAATGCTACATGCTTACTTTTTATTAGGACCAAATGAGACAGGTACATGTGACTGTGCTTTGAACACTGTGAAAAGCTGTGGAAGTGAGGGTAATGGAGGTGGTGGTGATGGTGACATTTTTTTTCCAAGCATCCTTTCAGGCCCTACCTGATGAGGAGATAGAGGTGTTAGGTGGCTTTCTACCTGGCCTTAAGCCAGCTTTCTGCCACAGGACACCTATTTCTGGCACCAGAACTTGATTCTTTTGGTCTTAAAGGCTTTTTTGCCCTCTTGACTCCCGTGTTAAAACAAGTAGCAACAGAATAGGTAATGATTAGTTTAACTAATCAAGCAAGAAAAGAAAAAGCACAAATATTTTAAGTAGACGTAATCACAGATAAAGAATAAATCAAAAGGACAAAAGACTTCTTTACTGAATTCTGTGTAAATAAATTTGAAAGGTGATTTTGAGGAAAATAAAATTATGAAAACTGAAGAAAATCTGTACAAATGAATTATTATAGAAGAAATAGAGGACGCTGTCCCAGAACTAACCTACCAAAAGCCACCAGACTAAGAAGGTTTCACAGAGAAATTATAAGAAAGTTTCATTCTAATAATTAGAGGAACAGATCATTCTAATACCATTCAAAATACTTGAAAATACTCTAGTGCATTACAAAACCGTTTTTGAAATGAACACAGATTTACATCAAAAACATGACAAAGGTAGAACATAATAAATTCCTGATCAATCTCATTTCTGAACGCCAATGCAAAAATGCTAAATAAAATAACAGAAACTTACAGTGTGTTAAAATGTTAATATGCTATGACCAGGTAAGGTTTATTTCATGAAAGCAAGGTGGTTCAAATTTGGGGAAATTTAATTTGCTTCTGCATATCAAAAGATCAAAAGAAATATATGGTCATCTCCATAGATGCCTAAGAGACATCTTTATTAAATTCAACATTGTTCTGATTTAAAATTTATTTAAACAGATGGGCACTTCCTTAACTTGATAAAAACTACCTTATTTTAAAGTAAATTCAAAAACTAAGCATGCATCTAGTCTGGTAACTATTATTTAACATTGTTCTGGAAGTCCTAGGTCATACAATTAGTCAAGAGAAAGAATATATTGGAAAGGAGGTGGTAAGATGTATCATTATTTAAAAGATGGTGTGATCTGCAAGAGAATCAACTGGGAAAACTGCCATAGATAATAAAAGAAGATAATAAAGTGGATACAATCAACACAATGAGATCCGAGTGGCAGCAACAACCTTTAGAAGATCACTTTCACAAATGCAGTGCCTACAACGTAACAAGAAATGTAGAAGGTCTTTATGAAGAAAAATTATAAAATCCTACTGAGTGACCTAAAGGAAAATTCAAAGAAATAACTAGAAATGTACATCCATTTCTTCCCTAGGATGATTTGACATTATAAAAATGATAAATCTCTCTCAACATGAGCCCATACAAATAACCAACAGGAGTTTTCAGAATCAGACAGGCTCATTCTAAACTTGTGTGGAAAAATAAGCAGGAATAACTGAAATATTTCTGAAAAAGAAAATCAGGGAAGACTAGCCCCACCAGAAATTAAAACTTATAAACTGTAATAAAATGGGTACTGACATATGAATAGACAGAGTGGTGGAATACAGTAGAAAACGCAAAAGTAAGCCCAAATATTTATGGGAATTTATGTGGCATTTTGCATCAGTGATGAAACATCAGCTAATGTAATAAATTACATTACATCAGAGAGAGAGAGAGAGGGTCAGGACTACTTACCTATAGAAACAAAGTTAGATCCCTACATCACAACTTAAAATTAGATACATTCCAAGCAACTCAGATTTTTTTTTTAACTTTTTTGTTTAAAATTTTAGAAGATTCTTTAAAAGAATATTTTTATGATCTATGGCACAAAATTTAGTCCACACAAAAAACATTTTGGGTGCAAGGAAAATTGTACTATAAAGAGTCAAAACAGCATCATGGGGACACCTGGCTGGCTCAGTTGGAAGAACATGCAACTGTTAATCTCGGGGTTGTAAGTTCAAGCCTCCTGTTGGGTATAGAAATTAGTTAAAAATAAAGTCTTTACAAAAACAAACAAAAAAAAAAACAGCATCCTGGGGAAAATACTTCCTGCTCGTGTAAGGAATTTATTAGATATGTAAATAGGTCTTGGAATCAATAGTAAAGACAACCAGGTAGAACAATAAATAAGGAATATAAACAGTTCACCAGATAAAGGAAATCATATGCTTCCTCATGAAAAAATCTCAACCTCGCATCAAAGTAATTGCAAATTATTAAAACTGTAGTAAGGTACCATTTTTCATCAAATTGTCAAGTATCAAAAAATTTGGTAAAACTGTTGGTGACGGTTTGGGGAAGTAAGCACTCTGATACACAGCTGGAATTTAAACCTCCAAGGAAGGCACTTTAGAACTATTTATCAAAACTCATCAATGAACATTCCAGCTGCTGCTGAAATTCCACTTCTAGGAATTTTATCTCATGTAATCTGTGAAACAACTGTTGTACTGATGATTATGACAGGGTGCATCTTTGAGCAGCTACTATGTGTTCTAAGTGTGTGCTACACTAACCACGTTAGTCCCAGTCTCAGGAGGGTTCTGTGAATTTCTGTTTTGCAGATAGAAACCTGAAGCACAGAGTGGTTGAAGTGCCCAAGGTCCCAGAGCTTGTTCATGGCAAAGGAGTAAAACCTGGCCAGGTTGGCCCGGGGCCCTTAGCCTTAACACTGCAGTATCTTGCCACCTGTGACAGCAGTGTCTGTTACAGAAAAAGCTGGGAGACAGCGCTGGCATTCCGCAGTAGAGGCTGGTTAGGTAAATTATCGTATATCCACACAGCCCATAATGAAAGAGAGTCCTGCTCTGTGTGTTGCATTTCATGAGTTCTGAGACACACGCCTGCATATTTTAACATTTCTGAGATTAGGGTACATCTTATAATCAGGAGCTTCTGACAGTTACATTTGGTAATAACCTCTTCTTTCTTAGTGGCACATGAAGTATCAGTTCATCTTAGGTTCGATTACACATAATGTATGACATAATTTTAGTTTTCTTTTTACTTTTCTGCGACTTGGCACATTTTCTTCCATGAAAATACTTCACCTGTGGACCCAGAAAAAAATCACTTCAAACATAGAAAGTACTTGATGTGTCTGATTTCCCAGGCTGATTTTTGTTCTTGACAACAGGGACTTCTCCACGGCATTCTTTAACAGCATCCCACTCTCGGGCTCCCTGGCGGGCACCATGCTCTCCTCTCATAGCAATCCACAGCTACTGCCACTCGACTCCAGTACCCCCAACTCCTTTGGCGCCTCGAAGCCCTCCACAGAGCCTGTGGCGACAGCTGGTGCCAGGCCGGCTGGTGATACTGCCAGTAAGGACAGGTGAGTGGGCATGCCAAGGCTTGCTCCTGTCCCTGGGGAAAGTTCAAATTTGGACACAGTTCCGCTGACACTTCATGGCTCCTTCGATAAAAAAAAGAAAGGTGCTTGATTTTTGATGAGGTCCTGCTTGGGAGGGAGACCTTGTTCAGGTGAGTCTCTGATGCACAGGGCCATGAGGACTTCACCTCCTGGGGCAAGATGCAGTCCCAAGATGCACTCCTCACTCCTAAGGGTGCGAACCACCCAGGGATGCATTGCCTGCCCCAGGGTCAGCCCCACTTTCCAGCAGTTCTACATTTGAAGTGGCTTAGGCCCCCACGCACGGTGGAGATCATTGCCACACCAGTCATCTCAGGAAGGGTGTCTGGGGAAGGATAGACAGCTCCAGATCTGTGAGACATTTTAACAGTTGGCCTTGCAGGTCCTGGGAGAGGAGGAAGGAACTCCAGGATGCCTGCCAGGTGTCTGTTGTGGGGTCCAGGTGGGTGGATGTGGTCAGTAGGAGGCCCAGTGGCTTTGGGACTCAGCATGTGTGATGTGCTTGGGCATGGGGGAAACTTAGACTCATGCCTAGGCCTATTCTCTGTGGAGAAGACAAGGGCTATGAGATGAACACTTGGAGGAGAGTATGAAGATCGCATATTGCCAAGGCGGGATGAGAGAGGGGCTTCCCAGGCCACAGTGTGTTTGGCTGAGCATGAAGGCTGGAAATAGACAGTGACTTCAGGACCCTGGGTGGGGACTTTTCTTGTTAGACCATTAGTCAAAGTAGGAAAAGCTGCTTTGGTTTGGAGTGGTTTGGGATGGAAATGCTGTATTCAAGTTGTGGAGGTAGGGCTGTATAGTGAGAAAGGTTGTAAGAGCCACTTTCTAGGCCTCATGCTACCTCTAGAATCTCTCACAACAATACAGTGGGGCAAATGTGAGTGCATTTGCTCATGACCTTCTCACTAGCCAAACTTCCTGATTTTTACAGATGAAAATATTGAAGAAATAAGAATAGTAGATTACATCTTGAAATTGTATTTATAGAAGTTTGATATCTGTGGCCCTTTTATTTGGCTCCCGATAACACAAATGTAGGACTCCCAAATGCTTGATGGATTGTGCTTAACGTACTCTCCCATCTTCTTACTCCCCACCCCCAGTGTGAATGCTACCTCGACTCCTGCTGCATCGTCACCCTCCGTGTTAACAACCCCGTCCAAGATCGAACCCATGAAAGCATTTGACTCCCGATTCACGGAGCGGTCTAAAGCCACGCCAGGTGCTCCTGCCTTGACCAGTGTGACTCCAACAACTGTGGAAAGGTAGGTGGTGGCTGTGTGGGCCCCCAAGAGACCAAGTAGGACACAATCTCAGCTAGCAGTGCAGCAGCCACTTTCCCACCAAGCAGCCTGCTTTCCCATGCAGGAGCACACTCTGGTCCCTGTGGACTCAGGAGCCCCTGAGTCCAAGGAGAAAGGAGCAGGTTTTCCAAGTGGGAAAATGATTGGAAGAAGCCATGGCGGGTACAGAACAGACACAAAGAACATCGAGGGCAACAACACCACAAGGGCTGGTCAGTGCAGAGGCTCTGTGGAGTTCAAGGTCATTGTTTGAATGGAGCCGAGTTTGCCTAGAAGAGGAATGGGAGATTGGGTGGGGAAATAGAAGGCTGTGATACTGCCGCATCATGGAAGTAATGGCCTGCTCAGACACTGACCAGGTGTTTGGGAGCAGAGATAAAAATGATAGAGAAGAGGTCTTCATGCAAGTATATAAGCTTCTGAGCTCTTACAAGCTCTATGCTACTCGCCCCATTCTCTGCATCTCCCTTAGCACACGGCAACCAAGCCACATGGGATGTAGCCTATTTCTTGGAATTACAGTCCTCCTGAGGTGGCTAGAGCAAGTGGGTTTGTTGGCACAGAGCTTTTCTGATTCCTGGGGAGTGTGTCCCCAGCTCCATGACCATGAGTCCACCACGACACAGATTTCACTGCATAGCCCAGTGAGGTAGGAGTTTGGGGGAGTTAGAGGTGGGCTGGGCCAGCTTCCTACAGAGGTGCCAAGGCCTTAAGTGATGTCCTCTTGAGGTTGCACCCCAGCTTGACACGACAGGCTCAGCAGCACCCTACCTAGCCTTTGCCACTATCAGCTAAATGCAGGACATTTGTCACAGACTCTTGCAGTTACCACACAACCAACAGGCACTCAACAAAGGGAGCATTTGTGATGAGACCTGACCTTGCAGTAGACTATGTCTTGGAGCTAAAGCTGTAATATGCTGTCTCCAGGACTTGACTCATGATCTCAAAACTGCTTGTCTAATCAGAATTTGTTCTCCTTGGAGAACGGCCTCTGGAGACCAGCATGGGAGGACTCTCAGGTCAGCTACTGCATCTTTGACCTTGGTGCAGGACCTTGTATTCTACTCTATAGTGTGATCATGCCTGTTTTAGTATACAGGTATTCCACACGATCTCTTTATCTAGCAGTTTCTCTGTCTAGTAGTATGGAGGATCTGAAAACCTTCCTGCTGCTCAGTACTTTGAAGTGGTGGATGAACTGCAATACATATGCTTAAAACATGTAACCAGTTGATGATAAAGTAAGGGAAATCCCCTGGAGCCAAAATCTAAGAGTAAACAAAATGACCAGGGTGTTGGGCTGGGAGGGGTTACCTACATGGTAACCTTGAGTTTTAATGGCCACAAAGATTCAAGACAGGGCCTTGGGCCTGAGCCATGTAGTGGGTTGGAACTAAGACACTAACATTAAGTCAAACTTCTTGACAAAGTATACCTCTAGTGAGAGAGAGGACAGAAAAAGCCTGAAGGGCAGCATGAGAACATGGCCAAGAAGTTGAAATATCTCAGCCAGTCCTCAGGGTTAGGAAAACAGACTGTATAGCCACAGGCCTGCCCTCCTGTGGATTGGGGATGTTTAACACTAACCACGTCATCTCGAAACCATCAAGCAAAGAAATGAACACAAAAGGAGATTTTTGACTAATTAACACCCAGAGGCCCTTGGCAAAACCAGTGCAAATCCCCACTGCCATTTCCCTCACCCCAGCAAGTACAGCATTCCCACTGACAAAGCACTGCCAAAGAGGGACTCAGAATCCAAAGTAACAAAACACATGAAGAAACAGTGTATTACATACAAATGTCAGGAGACATAATGAACAGGTTTAGACTTTTTTATAAATTTGATCATAGAAGAGAGAATTGCCAGGTAAAGACTGTAAAGTAAGTATACTTAAAGACATGAAAGATAAAACAAAATGTGAGGAAAGGTTAGTAAACATCCCACATACAAAAATTAACTTAAAATGGGTCAAAGAACTAAATGTAAGAGCTAAAACTTTAAAACTCTTAGAATACAGATGTAAATCTATATGACACTAGATTAGGCAACTGTTTCTTAGATATAACACTTAAAGCACAAGCAACTAAAGAAAAAATAGATTGGATTTCATCAAAATTTAAAACTTTTGTGATTCAAAGATCATAATCAGCGTAGTGAAAAGACAGTCTACAGAATGGGAGGAAATATTTGTAAGTCACATCTGATAAAGATCTAGGACCAAAATGTATGAAGAACTTATAACTCAACAATAAAAAGACTAATAACCCAATTTAAAAATAAAGGATTTGAATAGAAATTTCTCCAAAGATACATAAATGACCCATAAACACATAAAAAGACTCAACATCATTAGTCATCAGGGAAATGCAAATCAAAACCACAATGAGATACCACTTCATAACCACCAGGATGACAATAATCAAAAAGTCACATAGTGAAAAGTGTTGGTGAGGATGGGAAGAAATGAGAACTCTCATGAATTGCTGGTGGGATTATAAAATGCTGCTGGGTGGGATTATAAAAGCTGCTTTGGAACACAATCTGATGGTTTCTGAAATGGTTAAACATAGAGTCCCCATGTAACCCAGCAATTCCACACCTACATATATACCTAAAGAACTGAAAACCTATATTTATTTTAAATCTTGTACACAAATGTTCATATCAGTGCTACTCATAATAGCCACAAAGTGGAAACAACTCAAATGTCTATAAACTGATGAATAAACAAAATGTGGTATATCTGTACAATAATACAAATAGCTATTTGCATAGTAATACAAATAATTTGGCAGTAAAAATGAATAGAGTACTTAAATGTTATGCCACACAGACAGACCTTGAAAACATGCTAAATAAAAGGAGTCAGTCACAAAGGACCACATATTGTCCAATTCCATCGCTATGAAATGTCCAGAATAGGCAAATCTACAGAGACAGAAAGTATTAGTAGTTGCCAGGGGCTGAGGAGAGAGGAGGTTAGGATGTCACTGGTGGGTACAGAGTTTCTGTATTATGAAATTACTCTGGTGTTAGATAGGGGGAAAAAAAAAAAACAACTACTGAATCTATATCTTAAAATGATGAATTTTGTGGTATGTGAATTATGGCTCAAAAGAAATAATGTACCGTAAAAAAGACCAGATAGACTTGGAAATAAGCCAGAAATTACTTTTAGCAAAGAAAAATAAAAATCATTGCAATTGAAAAGCCACGATAAGCATGTCCAACAGCAGATGAAACCCAGCTGAACAGAGCATTACATCTTAGGAACTGACTGGTGTGGAGGTGAGAAAGTGGAATGTAAGAAGGAGAGGCTAGAGATAGGAGGGCAGACAGAAGGAACAGTGTGCCCTAGCAAGAGTTCCCCCAAAGAGGGCATGCTATGGGGCAGTTTTGTCAAGAGGGAGTATCTGGTATTTCACAGGCTTAACTCAAATGTTGAAACCTTAGTTTGGAAACAGAGTGAGTTCTGAACAGAATAAGTAAAACTAAATCCCTGCCTTAGAGAAACTAAGAGCACCATAGACAGGAATTTCTTCTTTTCATTGAGGAAGGCACCCCACATTTGTCTTGCAGGTTTCCATGATCTTTGTCATACTCTTTTCCATCTCTTAGAGAGTACAAACCCTGATTGGGGAAGCATATAGAATACCCCTTGAAACAGGCTACTAGAAAGCAAAGTCTTGACTGCATGATCTGGGCCCTGATGCCACCACGATTGGTCCCTCAGCAGCTGTGTACCTGAGGTTTCACAAGACCTTTCAGCCATACCTCCAGCTCCAGGAAAAACTATAGAATAGAGTAAGGGAGCATCAAGTTTGTCATTCCCAGCTTCTCACTTGAAAATGGCAGCGAGTGAGCATTTACTCAGGGCTGAGTTTCCTGCCTCCAAGGCAACGGGAATGTCTGGTGAGACTCCAAGAGCTCGGTGCTAAATCCTAAGGAGTTATGATTGGATACTTATATAAGGAAAACAGAATAAAATACACTATCTTTAATAAAGGCTTTACAGAAAATGTAGCTTTCTTGATATGGCTGTTTCTTGTATTGATTCCCAGTAAAAGCCAAGGGGAACCCTTTCAATTACCCATCAGCATAGGTCTTCCTTGGGGGCACAGTGTCATGCATGGTAAGGAGCAGCACTCAGAGCTATATACCGTGAGGTTAAGTCCCAACTCTCTACCTTGTGGTGGGGTGATCTTAAGCAAGACACACAAGCTTTCTCAGCCTATCTCCTCCTAAGCAGAGTGGCTCTCCGAGGAGCACTACCTATAGGAAATATAACTTGAAAATTGAAGAGGGATGGAGTGCCTGTAAAACCATACCTTGATCTTGGTCTCATAGTGAGCAGCACATATCAGCTCCTGCTGTTACTCCTTCCATGGTGGCTTGGCAGTTGGTCACTGCAACCTGCCTGGCACTTCTTTGCCAAAAGTGTTAGGTGAGTCTTGGGGCCTAATGCTATCCTCCCAGGTTCAGGGTGGCAGTCCTAGTTGAACCTGCGGGCCTTCTACTTCACCCTGCCTTAAGTCTGTTCATCAGTCTAAGGTACAGAGAGGGGTACAAGTTGGCCTGTGTGCAGGTAGAACCTATGATGGAGCCCATGTGTAAGTGGGGCAACTCTGGCCAACTGTGCTCTTCAGCTCTTCTTCAGCAAGTATCTTAATCTAGGGGACAGCTGCTGTAGATCTATATAACCTGGTATCCCTAGGGGTACTGGGTGACCAGTGGTAGTGGCCCATACAGGCTGGGAGGCCCGTGAGGTCAGGGGCCCTGAATGGGGTGTCAGAGGCAGGAGGTGGGGAGACTACCGAGGACTCTCATAGAAGTTTCAGTCATAGAGAGTGGGACCACCTGAGCTGGTATAAGGCTAAGCAAAGTGAGGTTCATGCACTGGTATTGAGCTCAGAAAGTGATCAATTTAGAAACTTGTGTGGCAGTTTGACATTGCTGTGACATTCTTATTGTATTTTATAAAGCTATAATTACACAAAGTCTAAAAAATTTTGAAAGGATTTTGGGAAACACTGATTTAAGGTTTCTAGAACATCAAGCTACACCCAGAAGTGGATGTTTTGTCCTGCTGTAGAGCATTAGAATGGGGAGCAGGAAAGCAAAGGCTTTCATGGAGCAGAGTTAGGAGGTTCTGGGTTTTCCTAGTTTGATACATGGGTACAGATGGAAAAAGTTTAGGATTTGTACACACTGGTGTGCCTGTCTGCCTTTCTATGACCTGGGGTTACCAGGAGGAAGAACAGCAGAAGGTAGTGCCCAAAGGAAGTGCTAACAGTCCTAGGGCCTATGGTCACACTTTCTGGTTAGCAGAATGAATGCAAGCAGGTATGAGGGCTCTCAGACTAGGTTGGAATATAATTCACCATGAACTCCTTGAGGAAGGGTGTTCAGTGATGGTGTCTGACCCAGGTATTCTGTCATGTCCAAAGATATCTATTGCAACATTATAATAGAGCACATTTACCCAACTGCCTCAAAAAAGAAGTGTTGAGGAAATAAGCTGTTGATTTTGTAGCCCCTAATTAATATCTATGAAGACTGAAGTACTATAGAAAAATAGTTCACATGGAGTGTTATTTGGAAAAAGCAGGATATGAAGTTGTATTAAAGTATAAAGACAATTAGAAGGCTGTTGGAACACCTGGGTGGCTCAGTCATTAAGCATCTGACTTCACTCAGATCATGATCTCACATTTCATGGGTTTGGGCCCTGCATCAGGCTCCCTGCTGATAGTGCGGATCCTGCTTGGGATAGTCTGTCTGTCTCTCTCTCTCAAAATAGGTAAACTTAAAGAAATGAAGGCTGTTGCAAAAATAAATAAATAAATGAATGAATAAATAAATAAATAAGAAGGTATTATATTTAATTGTATACCAATAAATTAGATAACTTAAATGAAATGGAAAAATTCCTAGAAAGACATGAACTACCAAAGCTGACACAAGAAGAAATAGACAATTTGAATAGACCTATAACAAGAGTTTGAATTAGTAAACAACAACCCACAAAGAAAAGCCTAGACCCCGATGGCTTTACTTCTTTATTCTACCAATCAATTAAAGAATTAATACCAAATTCTTCATAAACTCTCTCAAAAAGTAGGAGAGGGGTACCTGGCTGGCTCAGTCAATGGAGCATTTGACTTAGGATTGTAGGTTCGAGCCCAAACTGAGTATAGAGATTACTTAAAAATAAAATCTTTTTTAAAAAAATAGGAGAGAACATTTCCCAACTTATGCTAGGAGGCCAATCATCAGGATACCAAAAGCAGACAAAGATATCACAGAAAAGAAAAATACAAACCAATATTTCTTACGACTGTGGACACAAATCCTCAAAAATACAGCCATATGTATATACATGCATACATATATATATGTATGTATGCATGTATGTATATATATATTTGGCTCAGCATATAAAAATCAATTGATACAGTATACTATATCAATAGAATAAAAACAGACACCACATGATTAAATCTAACACCCATTCATGACCTAAACAAATAACAGCAAGCTAGGAATAGACCAACTCCATCAACATAATAAAAGGACATCTTTGAAAACCCCATTCAACTAACATCATACTTAATGGAAAAGACTGGAAGCTTTCTTCCTAAGGAAAATGAACAGGAACAAGACATTGTACTAGAGTTTCTAGGCTAAATGACTTCAAGATTGGAAGGTACAGGATCAATCTATAAAAATCAGTTGTATTTCTCTACACTTGTAAAGAACAATCAAAAAACGAAGTTAAGACAATAATTACAATAGCACAGAAAAGAATTAAATGTTTATGAGTAAACTTAGCAAAAATACAGTATAAAGCTTATATTTTGGATGCTACAACTCATTGTTGTACCAAAGACCTAAACAAATGGAAAGACATTCCATTGGATGTCTTAATATTGTTAACATGGTAGTAGTACCGAAATTGATCTACAGATTCAATGCAATCCCTTTCAGAATTCTAGCTGGCTTAGAAATTAACACTCTGATCCCAAAGTTCATGTGGAAACTCAAAGGCCTCAGAATAGCCCAAACAGTTCTGAGGGGAAAAAAGCAAAATTGGAGGACTCACACTTCCTGAGTTCAAACCTTAATGCAGAGCAATAGTAATCATGATAGTGTGGTACTAGCACAAGGACAAACCTTATAGGTCAAAAGAATAGAACTGAGATCCTGGAAATAACTCACGTTTCTGTGATCAGTTGATTTTTAACAAGGGCACCAAGACCATTCAATGGATGGAGAAAGAGGAGTCTTTTTTTTTTTTTTTTTAAGTTTGTTTATTTTGAGAAAAAGTGGGGGAGAGAAGGAGAGAGAGAGAATCCCAAGCAGGCTCTGCACTCTCAGTGCAGAGCCTGATGTCAGGCTCAAATTCACAAATTGTGAGATTAGGACCCGAACCCAATTTAAGAGTCAGATGTGTAACCAACTGAGGCACCCAGATGCTCCTGAAAGAACAGTCTTAACAAATGTTACTGGGACAGCAGGATATCCACATGCAAAAACATAAAGTCAGGTCCTTACTTCACACTGCATACAAAAATTAACTCAAAATAGATGAAAGAAATAAATGTAATAGCCAAAGTACAGAACTCTTGTGACTTTGGATTTGCTAATGGACTTTTGGAGATGAAAGCAAAATCACAAGCAAAGAAGAAATAGGTAAATTGTATTTCATTAAAATTTACCACTTGTGCTTCAAAGGACACTATCAAGATGGTGGGGGAAAAAACTAGAACTGGGAAAAATATTTGCTAATCATATTTCTAATAAAGGACTTATTTCTAGAATATAAGTATTCTTACAACTCATGCAACTCAGTAATAGATTAATGACACAATTTTTAAATGGGCCAAGGATTTAAATAGCTGTTTTTAAATATGATATACAAATACCCATTAAGCAAGTGAAAAAATACTCAACATTATTAGCCATTGGGGAAATACAAGTAGAACCACAAGATTCCACTCCACACTACTAGGAAATCAAAAGATAGATAATAAGTATTGGCATCAATGTGAAGAAATTGGGACTTTCGTACACTGCTGTCAGGTATATAGAATGGTAGACACTTTGGAAAACAGTGTGGCAGTTCCTTAAAAAATTAAACATAGGCATAACACTTGACAGTCCTCAGTAAACACCCAAGAAAAATGAAAACCTGCCTACGCAAATAACATTTATTTGAACGTTAATATGAATGTTCAAATAGCCATTTGACAAAGGAACTTTTTTTAAATGTTTTGAGAGAGAGAGAGAGCATGAGTGGAAGAGGGACAGAGAGAGCAGGAGACAGAATCTGAAGCAAGCTCCAGGCTCCTAGCTGTCAGCACAGAGCCTGATGCGGGACTTGTACTCATGAACCATGAGATCATGAGCTGAGCTGAAGTCGGATGTTTAACCAACCAAGCCACCCAGGGGCCCCGACACAAGAATTTCAGTCTTCAGTAAATATCCAAGAAAAATGAAAACATGCCTATGCAAATAACATTTATTGAATGTCTTTATGAATGTTCCTATCAGCATTATACACAGTAGCCAAAAACTTTAAACCAACCAAATGTTCATTAACGGAAGCAAGGTGTGGTTATCCATATAATGAAGTACTATTCAGTCATAAAAAAGGAGTCAAGTACCAATACATTCTACAGCATGGATGAACCTTGAAAACATGTGAAGTGAAAGAAACCAATGCTGGATGTCACATATTCTGTGATTCCATTTATAGGAAATGTCCAGAATGGGGACATCTCTGGAAATGGAAATAGATTAGATCATCCCATCAGGGGAGATCTATGAAAACAGAAAATGGACTAGAATGGGAGAATTGGGGGGTGGTAACAGATACAGAGTTTATTTTTGAGATGATGAAAATACTCTGAAATTGCTATTGCGACTGTTGCACAACTTTGTGAAGATACCAAGAACTGTTGAATGGTATATTTTAAGTTCATCAATTGTGTGGTATGTGGGTTACATCTCAGTAAAACTATTCACCAAAAATAAACACATTACACACATACATATACACAGATTAAAATGGAGAAGTGTAAGAAAATGCATGAGACACTTTCTATGTCAGCAGCACCTAGGACTTGGAAGTGGCTTTTTTTCCATAAGCTTTTGTTTTGAAACTTTAAAACCTTGAGCAACATGGAAAAATAGTCCATTGAACATCTTTGTACCCTTCACCTAGATTCACCAGGTTTTGTCATGTTTGTCAGTTTTGATTTTACTTTTACTCTACAACACATATGATAAACACATGACACTTTTTCCTATGAGAGGCACTTCCTAAACAAGGATGCTGTCCTACATAATCACATTCCATTATCACACTCCACTGGGTATTTAGTCCTATACTTTAAAGCTTTTTAACAATTTTTTGTGAAGTACTGTCCATTGTTTAGAGTTCACTCTTTGTATTGTATAGTTGTATGTGTTTTAACAAATGCATAATGTCATGTATCCAGCATTATAATCATGCACACTAATTTCCTCTCCCTAAATATCCCTTGTACTGTAGCTATTCATTGATCCCTTCCTCCTCCCTGAACACCTGACAATCACTGGCCTTTTTACTGTCTCCATAGTTTTGCCTTTTCTAGAACATCATATAATTGGAATCATACTGTATGTAGCCTTTTCTAATGGGCATCTTTCACTTAGCAATATCTATTTAATGTTCTTACATGCATTTTCATGGTTTGATAGCTCATTTCTTTTTTTTTTTACCAAATAATATTCCATTGTATGGATGTACCACAGTTTGTATATATCACAGTTTATCCATTCCCCCATTGAAGGACATCTTGGTAGTTTCCATTTTGGGGAGTTATGTATAAACAACATATAAGGCTGCTATGAACATTCATGTAGAGGTTTTTGTGTGAATAAATGTTTTCAACTCGGGCAAATACCTAGGAGTGCCATTGCTGGGCCATGCCATAAGACTAACTAGGTTTAGCTTTAAAGAAACTCCCAGGCTATATTTCACAATGACTGCATTCCCACCAACAGTGATTGAGTTCTTTTGATCACATCCTTGCTCAGCATTTGTTATTGGTTTTTTAGGTTTTAACCATTTTAATAATCATTGAGTGATCTCTTATTTTTTTAATTTTCAATTCCCTGATTTTCACTTCTAATGTTGACCATCTTTTCATATGCTTATTAGCCATCTGGATCTTCTTTGGTGAGGTGCCCCTTTAGATCTTTTGTTTATTTTTTAAATTGGGTTGCTTGTTTTCTTACTGTTCTACAAATTCTTTGTATATTTTGGATACAAGTCCTTACTCAGATAATGTGATTTGTAAATATTTTTTCCCAGTCTGTGGCTTATCCTTTCATTCTTTTAACAATGTCTTTCTCAGAGCATAATTTTCTAATGTTAAAGAAGTCCAACCTAACCAAATTTTTTCTGTCATGGATCATGCTTTCAGTATCATATCAAAAACTCATTGCCACTGTAGTCAATAGTATTGTAGTAATTTGTGTGGTGACAGATGGTAACTACACTTACCCTGGTGAGCTCTTTGTAATGTAAAACCAAGCTCATCTAGACTTCCTACTGTGTTTTTTTCTAAGTTCTTATTTTATAGTTTTGCATTTTCCACATAGATCTATGATCCATTTTGAATTAATGTTTGTGGAAGATGTAAGGTATGTGTCTAGATTCAGTTTTTGCATGTGATTGTCCAGTTGTTCCAGCATTATTTGTTGAAAAGACTATCTTTTCTATGCCTTTGCCTTAATCAAAGATGAGTTGACTATATTTGTATGGATCTATTTCTAGGTCTTTTGCCTTTCCATATAAACTTTAGAACCAGTTTGTCAATACATACAAAATAATTTCCTGGGATTTTTATTAGGATTCCATTTAATCTCTAGATCAAGTTATGAACAATTGACATCTTAACAATATTGAGTCCTTTATCCATGAACATAGAATATCTCCATTTTTTAGTTCTTTGATTTCTTTCATCAGTTTTACAGTTTTCCTCATTTAGAATTTAGATATATTTTGTTAGATTTATATCTAATTACTTCATTTTTGATGCTAATGTAAATAGTATTGTAATTACAATTTCAAATACTAGTTGTTCATTACTGCCATGGACTTTTGTATGTTAACTTTGTATCCTGAAGCCTTGCTATAATTGCTTATTCTGTTTTTGTTGTTTTTGATTCTTGGAGATTTTCTACAAAGACAATTATGTCATCTGCAAATAAAGACAGCTTTATTTCTCCTTCCCAATCTGTTTGCCTTTTATTTCTCTGTCTTACCTTACTGCATTAGCTAGGACTTTTACTACAATATTAGAACTAATGAGAGGGGACATCCTTACTGCCTTCTCAGTCTTATGAGAAAGCATCTAGTGTCTCACCATCAAGTATGATGTTAGCTGTAAGTTTTTTTGTGGATATTCTTTATCAGATTGAGGAAGTTCTCTAATCCTGGTTTGCTAAGAATTTGGTTGGGTTTTTTTGTTGTTGTTGGGTTTGTTTTTTTTTTTAATGTTTATTTTTGAGAGAGAAAGAGAGGGAACGAGTTGGGGAGAGACAGAGAGAAACAGAGACACAGAATCCAAAGTAGGCTCCAGGCTCTGAGCTGTCAGCACAGAGCCCAACATAGGGCTCAAACCCATGAACTGTAAGATCATGATCTAAGCCAAAGTAACCAACTGAGCCACCCAGGCGCCCCTGAGAGGTTTTTTTTTTTTTTTTTTTTTGTCATGACTGGATGTTAGGTTTTGTCAAATGCCTTTTCTGCATCTATTGATATGATCATAAGATTTTTCTTCAGCTTTGTTGGGCGTGATGGATTACATTAATCACTTTGGAAGTCAGCTATGCTCACCACTATACCACCAATGCTACATTAATCACTTTGAATGTTAAGCTAGTATGCATTTCTACAGTAAATTCCATTTGGTCATTGTATGTAATTCTTAACGTTGGATTCAATATGCCAATATTTTGTTGAAGATTTTTATATCTATGTTCATGAGTGATACTGGCCTATAGTGTCAGTATCTGATTTTTTATTTGGGTAATATTTGCCTCATGAGTGTTAGGATCTACCTCCTCTTCTTCTCTTCTCTAGAATATATTGTAGAGAATTGGTATAATTTTTTCCTTAAATATTTGGTAGAATTCACCAATAAGACTGTGTGGACCTGGTACTTTTTTTTCTTGGAAAGTTACTAATTGTTGATTCAATATCTTTAATAGGCCTATTCAGATGAGTTCTTTTTCCTTGTGTGAGTTTTAGTGGATTTTTTTTTTTTCAAGAAACTGGCCCATTTCATCCAAGTTATCCAATCTGTGGGTATATTCATAATATTCCTTTATGTTCCTTTTATTGTCCAGGGGATCAGTAGTGAAGGCCCCTTTGCATTTCTGACATTAGTGATTTGTGTCTTTTCCCTTTTTTTCTTAGCCCAGCTACAAGTTTATTAATTTTATTGCTCTTTTCAAAGAATCAGTTATTTATTTCATTGATTTTCCTCTGTTTTCCTGTCTTTAATTTCATGGGTTTCTCTTCTAGTTTTTATTATTTATTTTTTCTATTTGCTTTATATTATCTTGCTTATTATTGCCTTAATATATTATTATATTGCTACTTATTATTTATTTGCTTCTGCTTGTCTTTTTCTAGCTCCTAAAGGTAAAGTTTAGATTTTTTATATCAGGTCTTTCTTCTTTTCTAAAATATGCATTCTCTGCTACAAATTTCCTTCTAAGCACTGCTTTGACTGTGTTCCACAAATTTTGATAAATTGCACTTTTTCATTTAATTAAATGTTTTTACATTTCTCTTGAGACTTTGACCCATATATTGTTTAGAAGTCTGTGGTTTAATCTCTGGGGATTTTCTGGTAGCTTTCTGTTATTATTGTTTAGGTTAATTCTGTTGTGGACCTGAAGCATACTTTGTATGATTTTTATTCTTTTAAATTTGTTGAGGCCCTTGGGTGGCTTAGTCAGTTGAGCAACTGACTTCAGCTCAGGTCATGATCTCACAGTTTGTGAGTTCAAGCCCCCCATCAGGCTGTGTGCTGGCAGCTCAGAGCCTGGAGCCTGCTTTCAGATTCTGTGTCTCCCTCTCTCTCTGCCCCTCCTCTGCTCACGCTCTCTCTCTGTCTCTCAAAAATAAATATATGTTAAAAAAAATTATTTTCTAAGTATGTTTTATGAACCAGAATGTGGTCTACCTTACTGAATATTCTTTGTGATCTGGAGAAGAATGTGTATATTATTGTTGAATGAAGTATTTTATAAATATCAGCTAAATTCAAATGATAGTACTTTTCATTTAATTATTTCCTTATTGATTTTCTGTCTCCTGGATCTTTGAATTACTAATAGAGGTAGAGTGAAATCTCCACTTGTAATTGTGGATTTGTCTACTTCTTGCAGTTCTGTCAGTTTTTGCCACATGTATTTGGACACTCTCTTGTTAGGCATGTATACATTTAGGTCCCTTTTATCATTATGTAATGCTCCTCTTTATCCTTAATAATTTTCCTTAGTCTGGTGTCTACTTTGTCTGAAATTAATATAGCTACTCCAGTTTTATTTTAAGTAGAATTAGAATGGCATACGGGTATATGTTGGAGATGTTGCAGGTTCCAGACCACCACAATAAAGCAAATATTGTAGTGAAGCAAGCTAAATGAATATTTTGGTTTCCTAGTACATGTAAAAGTTGCTTATACTCTATGGTAGTCTAGTAAGTGTTCAATAATAGCATTATATCTAAGAAAGCAATGTACATACCTTAAGGGAAAAAATACTTCATTGCTAAAAAATGCTAACCATCATCTCTGCTTTCAGCAAGTCATAATCTTTTTGCTGGGGGAGGGTCTGCCTCAGTGTTAATGTCTACTGACTGATCAAGGTGGTGATTGCTGAAGGCTGAGGTGGCTGTGGAAATTTCTTTAAATAAGACAATGAAATTTGCTACATCGATTGACTCTTATGAACAATCTCTACCTCTTATGAACAATCTCTCTAGCATATGATGCTATTTGATAGCATTTTACACGCAGCAGAACTTCTTTCAAAATTGGAGTCCATCTTCTCAAAGCCTGCTACTGTTTGAGCAACTGAGTTTATGTCATATTCTAAATCCTTTGTTGTCATTTCAACAGTCTTCACAGCATCTTCAGTTCTAGATTCCATCTCAAGAAACCACTTTCTCAGGGCGCCTGGGTGGCTCAGTCAGTTGAGCATCTGACATCGGCCCAAGTCATGATCTCATGCCTCATGAGTTTGAGCCCCACATCAGGCTTGCTGCTGTCAGCACAGAACTCACTTCAGATCCTCTCTCCCCTTCTATCTGTCCTTCCCCACTTGGGCTCTCTTTGTCTCTCTCAAAAATAAACAAACATAAAAAAAATCACTCTCTCTGCTAAACCATGAGAAGTAACTGCTCATCCATTCAGGCTTGATCCTGAGATAGTAGCAACTCAGTCACATCTTCAGGCTCCACTTCTCATTCTAGATCTCTTGCCATTTCAACCACATCTGCAGTTACTTCTTCCAATAAAGTCTTGAACCCCTGAAAGTTATCCATGAGAGTTGGAATTTACTTATTCCAAACTCCTGTTTATGTTGCTATTTTGACCTCTTCCCATGAATCTTGAATGTTCTTAATGGCATCTAGATGATGAAGGTTTTCCATTTACCTTGTCCATATCCATCACAGGAATCACTGTCTGTGGCAGTTATAGCCTTAGAAAATGTATTTCCTTAATAATTAAGACTTGAAAGTCAAAACTACCTTTTGATCTATGGCCTGCAGAACAGATGTGCTAGCAAGCATGAAAACAACATTAATTTCATATATCTCTATCAGAGTTCCTGGGTGACTAGGTGTATTGTCAGTGAACCAGTAATATTTTTAAAGGAATCTTTCTATCTGAGCAGTAGGTCACAACAGTAAGCTTAAAATATGTAGTAAGCCATGTTGTAAACAGATATGCTCTCTCTAGACTTTGTTCTGTTTATAGGATATAGGCAGAGTAGATGTAGCATAATTCTTAAGGCCCTAGGATTTTTTGAATGGTAAGTGAAGATTGACTTCTACTTAAAGTCACCAGCTGCATTGGCCCCTAACAGTAGAGTCAGCCTGTCCTTTGAAGCCAGGCATTGGCTTCTCCTGTCTAGCTATGGAAGTCCTAGATAGGGATGACCTGAGTGGCTCAGTGGGTTGGATGTTCATCTCTTGATTTTGGCTCAGGTCATGATCTCATGGTTTGTGGGAGGATTGAGCCCTGCATCAGGCTGAAAGCACAGAGCCAGCTTGGGAGTCTCTCCTCTTCTCTTCTCTTCTCTTCTCTTCTCTTCTCTTCTCTTCTCTTCTTCTCTCTCTCTCTATCTCTGTCTCACCCTCTGTCTCTCTCAAGATAAATAAAAAAAATTTTTTTTTAAGTCCTAGAGGTGGTTGGGTGGCTCAGTTAAGCATCCGACTCTTGATTTCAGCTCAGATGGTTATCTCACAGTTTGTGAGTTCAAGTCCCATGTCCAGCTGTGTGCTGATAGTGTGGAGCCTTCTTGGGGTTCTCTCTCTCTCCCTCTCTCTCTGCCCCTCCCCTGCTCGTGCTCTCTCTCTCCCTCTCTCAAAATAAATAAGCTTTAAAAAAGTGTAAAAGTCCTAGATAGCATCTACTTTCAATACAAGGCTGTTTCATGTATATTGAAAATCTGTTGTTTGATGCAGCCACCTTTGCTAATTATCTTAGCTAGATCTTCTGGATAACTATCTGCAGATTCTACATTAGCACTTGAAGCTTTGCCTTGCCTTTTTAGTTATGGAACTAGCTCCTTTCCTTAAATTCATGAACTAACCTCTGCTAGCTTCAAACTAGTTATTCTACCCTTATTATACCTGAGCCCTGTCTAATTGGTGGTGAGATTTGGGGGAGGAGACACATTCTCTTATCTTGTGATTAAATCTTTTGTTTTTTGGACCAGAGACCCTGAGCTATGACCTTCAGATGTGTTCCTTAGCCTGTGTGTGTGTGTGTGTGTGTGTGTGTGTGTGTGTGTGTGTGTGTGTGTAAGGCTACTCTGTTGTTGGTTAATTGCCCTGCCCACAAATTATATAGGACTCTAGTAAAGTAGTTCCTCTTAAAGGTAGGCTTTTGTTAAGGAGAAGGGAACTCTGGGTGTGTTTCAACTGGTTTTCTTCCCCCTTTGCCAGCCCAAAGCACACAGGGGATTTTTCCATCGCTGATCTTCACCCATGAGAGCCTGTTGGAGCTCCTGGAAGTAAAGTTAACATAAGTGTGGGTACCTTTCTGCCACTGGACCCCCCAGAATTTTAACTCACAAGCCAGCCCACACTCAACCTCTAGCAGTATACCAGTTATTTTAAGTCTTCCTACCAGTTAGGGCTCCAGGGGCTTTGGCTGCGGGTGAGCTATAGCTTTATGTCTTCACCTGGTGTCTCCAGTTTTCAGGGTGGCAGTTTGCCTTGTGACCTTACTTCTCTGATGAATCTAAGAAGAGTTGTTGATTTTCAGTTTTTCAGCTTTCCTCTTACTTTGAAGATGAGAAAGACAACTTCCAACCCCTTTGCATATTGGAGCAGAAACCAGAAGTCCTTTCTTACAATTTTTATTTATTAACTTTTGGCGATGAGTATGGATTTTATTCATCATTATAAATGTAATAGACACATGGAGAAAGCCATGGATGTCTGTTTGCGCAGGTTGAAAGAGCAGAACCTTGTGAAAGACCTGAGGCCCCGGGACCTCCTGGAGAGCAGCAGTGACAGCGACGAAAAAGTCCCTGTGGCCAAGCCCTCCTCGCTGTCCAAGCGAAAACTGGAGCTTGAGGTGGAAACAGTGGAGAAGAAGAAGAAAGGGCGACCTCGGAAGGAGTCTCGGCTCATGCCTGTGTCTCTGTCTGTCCAGGTGAGGCCATCGGGCCCATGCTGCCTCCCCCAGCCTACCTCATAACCTCAGTGCTGGAGTCCCCATGTGCCCAAGTGGGATAAGAGAGGCTGTGCATGCCACAGTGTGCCTTATCAGTTGGGAATGGTTGGCGAGACATGCGTACCCCCAGAGGTAGTATGGAGGCCATGCTGCCCCACACCTGGCGCTCAACCCACTCAGAGTCCTTGAGCAGTGCCCTGAGGTCAGCTATTCATCTGGAAAGTGAGGGTCTTTAGAGCATTCATCTGCGCTTTCACCCTCACAGAGTGGGTGGAAATGCCTGGGGAACCAGCCCGGTGTCCCCTGTGGGTGACTCACCTTTACCTGACATTGCCCTACAGTGCTGGGGTGGGGCTCAGGGACATTTCTGCTCTTGCAGTCCCCAGCTGCCCTGACCGCAGAGAAGGACACCATGTGTTTGTCTGTACCAGCACCTGCACTGAAGCTGCCCATGCCAGGCCCCCAGAGAGCATTTACCCTCCAGGTGAGTAGGTTTCCTGTCTCCCCCAACAAGCGTGCACATTCTCTCCACTCTCCCCCTGTGTAAACCCTCAATTGTCACTGACTTAGGGCTGCGTTCCAGGGGCTCTCCATCTCTTTCTGGGGGAAGTTGTAGCTGATCAGGGCCCATTACTAGCCTCTTCCCCAAGGGCCCCCTTGCTGCCTGCCCACACACATGCACATTTCTCTTCTCTGTGCTTCGCTCTTCCAGTCCTGCTGCCATCTTCTGGATGGCCAGCTCCTTCAAGACTTGTCTCAGTTGTTCCTTTTGGTAGCCTCCTTCAGCTCCACATTCAGCCTTTGGTAGCCTCAGACTTGATACAGTTGGACTGCATCATAATGGCCTGTCTCCCATCCAGCTCACTGGCCCTGTCCTCTTCCCAGGACCCAGCAGAGTCATCATCAGAGCTGTTTGAGCTCTTGGAGTAGAAGCTTATGACCATGTGCTTGTTCAAAGCACAGCTCTAGAGCAAAGAATCCTTTATACCCAGAGCTCTTCCATTCACTCAGTCTAGCACCTGACCTTGGACGTGCCATAGGTTTATGCCTCTTGTTCCTCAGCTCAGATGCACATCCTTGGGAAACCTTCTAGGGCCCCGCATACAGGTCACTTTCTACTGAGCATACACTGCCCCACCCAAACTGGTCCTCATGGGATACCAGAGGTGTCAGCCCTTCCCACCACAAGGCTTTCTGGGCCTAAAGGTAGGGACCTACGTGGTTTGTTCTTGTTGTTGATGTACTCGGAGACAGGGCACACAAACCCTTTTCCAAACTCTAGCTGCCCCACCCCGTAACCCAGAGGCTTTACCACTGAGTGCCGCTTAGGGCTGTTCTTGGTTTCTGGGGATCTATGAAGGGACCCGTCTCCCAGCAGCATCCAGCCCTCTGCCCCACCTCACCCACTTGTTTGGCCATATGAGTGCAGACTGTTCAGCTGTTCTCCCTTGGTTTTCCATATGGGCTATCCGTCCATCAGCTCCCTAGGCATGAGAGATGAGGCTGAGCCAGCTCCCAGCCCTCTCCCTTCTCTGGGGGCCACACATCTGGACCTCCGTCCTACTTGTCCCACCCCATTACTACATATGCCACCACTGTCCTGTTGGCTAGCCAGCTCTGTCTACTTCTCTGTGTCTTTTTCCTGCTGCGGGGTCTCTGAACATCTCATCTGTCACATGACCCAAGTCTCAGTGGGCCCACCATCACCTGAAAAGACATTTTGTTTGTTTTCTTCCATCCAGGTGAGCTCCGATCCCTCCATGTACATTGAAGTGGAGAATGAAGTGACTGCTGTGGGGGGCGTGAAGCTAAGTCGTTTGAAGTGTAACCGGGAAGGGAAGGAGTGGGAGACGGTGCTCACCAGCCGGATCCTCACTGCTGCTGGCAGTTGGTAAGGGTGAGGGTCTTCGCCCAGCTCAGCCTTTAATGTCAACCAAGCACCACGTGCTATGCTGTGTGGCACTGTTACTGTCTGAGGCATGATGCATTGCCCTACGTGCTAGCTCTCACAGAGGCCTGTACCATGCCTTGCCCTGGGCTTAGGACGTGTATCTGTCATCTCAGTCCCCACAAGACCTAATAAAGCCGGCATCATTATCACCATGTTACAGGTGGGGAAACTGTCTTAGAGGGTCACCCAAGGCAGGATTTCAACCCAAATGTTATGATTCCCTTATCTGGTCAGGTTCCAGGCTGAGTTCTGCCTGGCTCTCTCTGACGTGGAATGGTTCCTTCTCTGGACCCCAGATTTTCATCCAGGGAGAACAGGATGGATTTCTGATTGTCCTGTGAGTCCCCAGCCCAGCCCTGTCCATATTCTGTATGAGGGGAGAGCTTAATTCAGTGGTTAGTCATCCAGTGTCTTCCCGTGGGCTTCCAGGACACAATCCCCTGGAGCTGTTTTTACATGTGCTTGATCTGAAAAGAGGACCAGTGTTTTCCTCAGGTGTCTGTTGAAGTATAGGATCTGCCGTCAGGACCATGTATTTGGTACTATTATAAGGATTTTACAAAGATAATTGGCTTAGATACAGTCATTTTAACTAGATCCTTAATCAGTTATCATGAGACTGCATGTAAAATGCTTTCATAGTGCCTACAAGTACTCGGCCTTCCATCTTAGGTCACGGTTCCCATGGGCTCTGAGCGGGTGCATAATGTTGCACCTAGAAGGAACCATCATTCTGTACCTCCTTTTCATTCTCTGCCAAGATGAGTAGACTGAGCTTCTCAATCCCAGGCACCCATGAATGACTAAGAGGCCTGTGTGGTAGATACTGCTGTGGGCTCCCCCTGGATCAACATTAGTCTGAGCTCAGAAAAGCTCAAGCAGCCGCTGAAGGGAAAGAGAACACATTCTCTTTAATCAGGTCTCATTTAGGCTAAGCTCCCATGAGCCCTGCTACCCTGATCCTTGTGGCAAGCCCTTGCTCCACCTCTCCCTCTGCTGCTTCTGCTCAAAGGAAGGTCACAGCAAGTATAGGTAGGCACAGAAAGAGGAAACGTTCTGCATTTCAAGGCTGCTGCCTCTGCCACAGCTCCCTGTCATCATGACACCTGTCCCTTCTCTACCTTTTCAGTGACGTGGTATGTGTCGCCTGTGAAAAGAGGATGCTGTCAGTGTTCTCCGCCTGTGGTCGCCGTCTCCTCCCTCCCATCCTCCTGCCGTCCCCAATCTCCACTTTGCACTGCACGGGTTCCTACGTCATGGCACTCACAGCTGCAGCCACATTATCTGTCTGGTGAGAGGCAGGCCCAGGGTGGGATGGGCTCCAAGCAGGATAGGGCTGTGCAGATCCCCTCTCACTGCAGGGACAAAGAAGGAAGCAAAGGAGGCCACTCAGCAGAACAGTCCTTGGACACTGTAGGTCTGGGGGTCTTAACGCCTAAGGGGCCCTAAACAGTCATACACTGCTTGTGATAGCCATCCCGTGTTGGGGGAGGGAGGATGTGCAAGGAAGTGGGGCAGGCTGCCTACCCCTGCCACCATCCTTAAAGGAGCAAACCTCATGACAAATCATATGCCTGATTGCATGTGCCAGGGTCCAGAAATGGGATCTCAGCTGCCAGAGCCTGGCCACGCTTCTCCCAGAGTTGGCATGGTGTTGGTGGCAGACCCCACAGCTCTGTTGCCTAAGCCCTCATCTGTAGACTTGTACAGAGGTAGTGTAGTGACACATGGGGAGTGGAAGCCACTTGTGGCACAAAGCCCCTGTCTGGGGAAGCAAGGGCTGGCTCTATACCAGGAACCGTAGAGTGGGGTCTGACCACCAAGGCACACTCTGATGTATTTACTCCAACTGGAGAGTAAGCTGTTCCCTGTCTCTCTCCTAGGGATGTTCACAGACAGGTAGTTGTGGTGAAAGAAGAATCGCTACACTCCATCTTGGCAGGTAACCTCAGCGGTGGACCACCCCTTGTTCCCAGGGGGTGGGGAGGGGGTGGGGAGGGATGCCAGGGCTAGGCAGCTTCAGTTCCTGACATGAACCAGGCTCTGGGCCCAGCCTGAGGCATTCAGTGTTGGAAAAGATGCATTCTCTCCCGGGGCACATTTGAATGGGTCTCTGAGAGGTGACAAATAGCCTAGTGGGTGGCAGTGAGACCAGCATGCACAGAAGAGCAGCAGCTGCCTAGTTGCTGAGTCAGTGTGAAGGCACGTGTTGCTGGGACAATGGGAGCCGTGGTTTACGTTTCTCCTTAGGTCATATGCAGGCACCTGCTGATCAGAACACACCCAGAACCCATTCTTGTACTGTCTCCCTAGGAAGTGACATGACAGTGTCACAGATCTTGCTGACACAGCATGGAATCCCAGTGATGAACCTGTCCGATGGGAAGGCATACTGCTTTAATCCATCACTTTCTACATGGTAAGTAAGCCAGCCCCTAGCCCTGCCCTTCTGGGAGAGTGTCCGTCTGAGCTGGAACAGACTTCTGGTCCTGGCAGTCAGGCCTTCCTGGCCTGGCTTCTCCTCACAGTAAAGCCCTGTGGTTCTGGCAACAGTGGCAGCCCTGCTGGACTCTATCTGCTTTATACAAGGAAAGAAAGAGCTTAAACCCACCAATAATGCCCCACTGTCCCTGGGCAGGGGTGCTTTCCTTCTGCATTATTCTCTGAGGTCACTTTGGAAAAATTAAAAATTTTTGTAAATTAAGAAAATTGGTTGTCAATACACATGTCCAGCCTGGCGTCCTTAGCATTGTCAGCATAGGTGAGTGGGCTTCACAACAACATTGCCACCACTCATCAATTTTTGTAACTTAGCAAGAGCCAAGTAGCGCTTCCGCTGACTTTGTGAATTAGTAAGTTTGCACCATCACTCGCCATGTGTCATGGTCTGTCTTTCCTCAGCCCATTTTGGAGTTTAGAGCTCTTTTCTGTATTTGTCAAATCTCTATTCCTCCAAGATCTTAATCGAGACATGTGAAGCCTATACATTGTGTACCAGCCACTCTTTTCTTCTGCCTGCACCTTTGGTCCTTCATACCCAAGCCAGCTATCTGTCCTCCAGCCCTTGTCTGTCAAGAGTTGCCAGGCACAAGTTTATCCTGCCACTGAGATTTCTTTCTTGAGTTAAAAAAAAAAAAAAAAAAACAGGTCCCTGGCTAGCTCAGTTGGTAGAGCATGTGATCTTGAGGTTGTAAGTTCGAGCCCCACATTAGGTATAGAGATTACTTAATAAAATATTTTTGGGGGCACCTGGGTGGCTCAGTCAGTTAAGCGTTCGACTTCGGCTCAGGTCATGATCTCACAGTTCGTGGGTTCGAGCCCTGTTGGGCTCTGTGCTGACAGCTCAGAGCCTGGAGCCTGCTTCAGATTTTGTGTTTCCCTCTCTCTCTGCCCCTCCTTGGCTCGCACTCTCTCTCTCTCAAAAATAAACAAACATTTAAAAAAATTTTTTTAATAAATAAATAAAAATAAAATATTAAAAAAAAAAACCTCCCCATTCATAGCTCTTCCAAGTTACAAACCTTTGTATATTTTATGTGATTACTGTAATTATGGAAATAGGCTGTTTCTTTAAGAAGAGAAATGTTGGCTCTGTATTTTGGAAACATTTTTACAAAGGCACCCAACTTTTTTTTTTTTTTAATTTTTTTTTTAATGTTTATTTTTGAGACAGAGACAGAGTATGAGCGGGGGAGGGGCAGAGAGAGAGGGAGACACAGAACCCGAAGCAGGCTCCAGGCTCTGAGCTGTCACCACAGAGCCCAATGTGGGGCTCGAACCCGTGAACTCTGAGATCATGATTTGAGCCGAAGTCAGACACTTAACTGACTGAGCCACCCAGGCGCCCCAGCACCCAACTATTTTAAAAGTGTGGGTAGAATGTTTTCTTAACAAAAATATGAAAGGTCCTGAGAAGCTGATTGCTTGTGATGCTGTAGAAGCTCAGGAAGGCTATGGCCTGGCATTCCTGGAAGCTTCCAAGGGCTAGGCCAGGTGGGCCCCAGGCAGACAGGCATCCGATGCACACTTCACACACAGGCCTCTGTCCTCAAGTGCTGAGACCATGGAGCTCAAGTGGTCCCAGCAAGAGCCCTGTTGGTGACCTTCACCATCATCAGTTTTGCCTCATAATGAAACCTGTCCATGAGTACTCTATGGAGAGAATGCAGTGACACTCAGCCTCTGCTGGTGCTCTGACCACAGGTCATGTGGTGCTTGCTCCTTGGTGGCCTCACTGCCAGCCTTTCTGGTGGACCTCTTGGTTTTCCTGACCTCTGCTCCTACTGTTGCCTCCCCAGGAACCTGGTTTCTGACAAGCAGGACTCCCTGGCCCAGTGTGCAGACTTCAGGAGCAGCCTGCCTCCCCAGGACGCCATGTTGTGCTCTGGACCTTTAGCCATAGTCCAGGGCCGTGCCTCCACGTAGGTGACCCAATTTGCTGGGGGAGGTGGCTGGGTCACACAAGCACAGTCCCACCCAGGCCTGCGCTCTGACTGCCCATCTCCTTTGCCTGGCTACTGCTTAAAACAGGCAGGCTCGAAGGTGCCAAGGATCGTGGGCCCATATTAGGTAATAACACACAGTGCTGGGTCACAAGCCCTGTCACTTCAGAGCACAGATGGTGGTCTGAGTTGCTATGTGTCATGGACATGATGATGGGCAGTATTTTGAAGGGCAGTGGGGGAATGGGCTGCTGGCCTGTCACCTCAGGGGCCTTGATAGGAGTTACAGGGTGGGATATACCCAGGATGCTAGACAGACCAGGAGGCCTGTGGCTGGGACCTGGGGATGGTTTGGCCAGTGTGGAGTCTGACACCTGCCTCTTTACTGGCTCCTCACTGGTGTCCAAGGGCACAAGGTGGCAGCCTCCTGCCCCATGCAGTGCCCACTGCCTCATGATGCTTGCTCTGCCAATCTCTGCAGTTCAGGAAGACAGGCAGCCCGACTCTTCTCCGTGCCTCATGTAGTGCAGCAGGAGACCACCCTGGCCTACCTGGAGAATCAGGTTGCAGCAGCACTCACCCTGCAGTCCAGCCATGAGTACCGCCATTGGCTACTCCTCTACGCTCGGTACCTTGTGAATGAAGGTGAGGTTTCTGGTGGTCCCTCCATCTTCCTGGGTCTGGCTCAATTTCTATCCCAACATGATCTTCCAGAAAGCCCATGAATCAAGGCAGAGATGCAGTGGCCTAGGACTGTCTGCACTCTCCTTCCTCCCAGTCTCCTATGTTTACCCCCAGAGGCCCTGGACTCCAACTGCCCCATCAGCAAGATGGCCCTCAGCCCCCATCTCTTAGCCTGAGCTCTAGTCAAAGCAGCTCAGCAGGCATCCAACCCTATTATAGACTCTGAGACCCTGAATTGGGTAGGCCCTGAGGACCAGGAGGACTGGCAGTAGGAGGGGGTGGGGGCACAGGATGCTTGAACAGACATGCTCCAGAGGAGCAGAAGGCTCAGACTCTTGCCTTCCCTCATACCCTGGAGCTTCAGTGGTAGCTGGTCACCCCAGAGGAGGGCTTCTTCTGGCAATATCCATTGAGCCTGCATCTCTCTTCCTCCAAGCCCCTCCTGCCCTGGAAGGGCCTGCCTGATGTCCAGCACCTCTCCATGGCCTTCTAGCCCAGCTTTCCCTGCCAGCACTTCTGATCTCTCCCACCACCCCCTCTTCCCTTTTCGGTCAGCAGAAAGCTCGGTGTGTTGGAAGAGGTGGACATCCTGTTGTCAGGGCGCCCTGCAATAAATAGACTTTCATCTCTCTGCTAGGCAAGTGTGGGGTTGTTTCTTACCACCTTCCTCCCACTTGTCCTCCAGGGTTGTGGCTTGGGAACTAGCACTCCCAAAACTCCCTGCGTGACCACACAGCTCCAGGCCTGGTCACAGAACTGCCTTCCCCACAGCCTCTCCTGGCCTTCTTGGTTTTGGTTTGCTTTTGACCTCACCCTCCCTATTTTGTTTATAATTTAAAGTACAGAAAAGAGAAAAAAAAAAACGTGCCAAACCCCTACAGATGTCACTTCCAGAGCTCACATGTCACATTGCCTCTGATGACATAATTGTGTGTATATATAAACCTCTGATGACAACAAATATGGCTGACCAACTCAAAGTCCTTGCCAGCAGACTCCAATGATGAGTTTAATTTGCCTCTTCCCGCCCAGTCTGCATGGTTGCCCAGCCTGTGTGGTCACTGAGTCTTCTAAATACTCAGTCTTCCCAAGCCCACACCTTTGCTGGGGTGCTCCTGTCACATCTGAGCCTCATACCCCAATTCCCTGGGCAGACCTGTCCTCTGACTCCTCTAATTTACTTCATCCTGGGTGTTGATCAGGACTCATCCTGACACCCTGAACAAAGTCACTGCCTTCTCTGGGGCCTGCACCTACTTGTGGGATCACTTCTGCTTGCTTCTCTTTCTCCATCTTTCACACATCTGTTCCTGCGTCCAATAACACAAATCACCTCTGTTTTATTTCTTGCTTCCTTGACTATAAAAGGACTAAAATTTTAAAGGGAGACCCCTTTCACTTCTAAAATTCCTCAGATTCCAGCATCACCCTCTTACTCTCCACCCTTATCTTTGGGCGATTTCATCATACCCTATGGCTTCAGCTGCCACCAGTGCTAACAGGCCCCCAGATTCTGCCACCAGCATTTGTGGCACTCCACGTGGCTGTGCCATAACCTGTGAGTTGATGGGCCGGTGACTGCTTCTCCTATCTCCTCTGTTCCATCACCACCTCACTCTAAATTCATACCCTTGCTATCTCTTACTTCCCGAAGGTGCCTCCTGACCCTGCTGATCTCCTCTCACTGTCAACATGTCTTGTCTGAAACAAATCTGACCAGCCCACTCCCCTCCTTCCACAATTCCCACATTTTCCCATCACCTTGGGGAGTTTGTCCCAGAGCTGGCCACATCTCATTTTTCCCATGGGCCCAGCACATAGAGGGGCTGCTGTATATGCTATCAAGGGAGTGGGTTCGTGAGTGAGTCTGTCATTATGGGTGTCAGTGCCCCAAACTGAGAGTCGTTCAGGAGGCTTTTTGCCCAAAGCAGCCAATAAAATAAACATTTGTTCAATCTATTTTGATATACACAACAACTTAGCATATTCTTGATTTTTTATTTCTTTTTGTAATGTGTTCCTATTTCTGTTTTGTTTTGTTGTTTTTGTTTTGTTTTGTTTTTTCCCGTAATTAGGGTTTGAATACCGACTCCGAGAAATATGCAAGGACTTACTGGGTCCGGTTCACTACTCCACTGGAAGCCAGTGGGAGTCAACGGTAGTGGTAGGTGCTGCTTTCATTCTTGCCACAAGAATTCTGTCTTAAAAAGTGAAGGTAGAGATGAAAAATAAGTCAAAGTGCTTTGAAATTCTTCCCCATTAGACTTCTTCAGCACACCGCCTTGGACCCCAGCATCAGTGAGAGGCTGAGATGTCAGTACTGCACTTGTGGGCAGGAGCTGGGTCTTTGGCATCAGTGGCCTAGAGAGTGCTCGGCCACGCGTGCACGTGTGCTGAGGAAAGCTGCCTGCCAGGGGCTGTGGGTTTGTTCAGTAGAGAAGATGAAAGATCTTTCCCTGCTTTCCTGGAGCTCCCAGTCTGGTAGCGAGGCAGACAGAAGCAAGTAAGCAATTCCATCAACAAGATAGTTTTAGACCATGGATTATGCTAAGAAGGAAATAAGTAGAGCAATAAGCCGAAGGTGCCTGGGAATGAGCAGCCAGGGAGGACCCAGAAGGGGACTTTTAGGATGAAACCCAGGGATAAAAATGAGCCAGCTCTGCTGAGACCTGGGAGTCTCCTGGTAAAAGTGATAGTGAATGCAAAGAGGGCGTGGTACATGGGGGCCACTGTGGCTGGAGTATAGTAGGCAAAGGAGAGGGTGGTGTGAGATTAGGTGAGACAGATGAACAGGAAGGAGATCATTGAGACCTTATGAGGAGCTGGAGCTGTTGGAGGAGTTTGTGCAGCGGTGACATGAAGTGACCCAGATCAGTCAGCAGGAGTGATATGAACTGATGTAGCAAAGCAGTAAGAGCTTGTTTTTTGCAGCAGTCTTGCAATAGGTGAAGGTGACTTGGATTGGCACAATGGCCATGGAGAGAGGAAAGGAGAAAGATTCAAGTTGTATTTTGGAGGCAGATCCAACCAGACTTGGTGGGTGGATGGGTGAATATGGAATAGGTTAAGAGAGAATAATGAGTACGCATACAGTTGCCTCCAGAATTTTTGGCTTGCACACACGGCTGCTAATTCATTGAAAGGAACAGGTTGGTGAGGGATGGGAGTTGTAGATATAAGTTAGCTCCCCAGCTTCTTCTTTAGTCACTGAGCAAATACTGATGGAGCACCTGCTGTGGCCAGGCATGGGACAGTGATCAGTGAACAAAGCCGACAGGCCCCACCTTCATAGGTCTACATTCTTGTGCAGAGAAGCAGATTCTAAACAACTGAGCAAGTACCTGTATTGTGATGGGTGGGGGTGGTGCTATGGACAAACATAAAGAGGGCAAGGGGATACTTTCAGGATGCTACTTTATATTGGGTAATCAAGGAAGCCTTAACTAACTGAGCAGAGAGACCAGAAAAGGTGAGGGGCAAAGCCCCACAGATAACTGGAGGAAGAACATCCAGGCAGAGGGAACAGCAAGTTCAGAGGCCCTGAGGTGGCAGGGCTTGCAATGTGGAAGGAATAGCTGAGCAGAATAGCAATGGGAGGGTGAAAAGGGTTGTAGTCAGAAAGGTTGGAGGGTCAAACCTCAGGTTCTATAGGCCATGGTGTGTGCTTGGCCTGTGTGTTTTATTCGATTTTTATTTTGTTGTAATAGATCTTAATTTGGTCAGTTAATAGAATCCTACCTTCAAAGTCCCAATTCCCCTTACACCTTTGCAGGTATGGTGCCACAGTTTTAACATCCACTGTTGTTGCTAAAAATCACTGCTGTAAATCTGATTTCCATTGCTTTGTAAGTTCTTTTGGGATCCTCTCTTATTGTTCTGAAGTTTTACACCATAGTCTGTTTCTTTCATTCATACTGTGCATTTTTCTTGGTTCTCTTCTTCAGTTATATCTTCCTTTCCATTTTCCCCATCATCAGAGAGATGTAATGTCCTCTCTTTTTAAAATCTTCTGTATAATTTTTTTGTAGTTTCAGTTTTCTCCCCAGATTTTCAATTTAGTCTTTTATCTGCTTGAGCATAGTAAGTTTAGTTGTTTTAAAGTTGTATGTCTGATAATTCTGGTATCAGGAATCCTTGTGGATCTGTTTCTCTTGTCTATAGATGTGTCTGTGCTTTCTCATTTATATTCCTATTTCCTTACACGTTTGATTATTTTTAACTGTCTGCTGGACATGTTATTTGAAAAATTATTTGTAGGAATGATATGAGGACTTAGGTAATGTTCCTTTATTTCATGGAGTACTTTTATTTGCTGTTGCCAGTTCTTGAGGCATTAGTACTGCAGGGTTCCCTCAACCCAGTTCAGGGATTTAGGTTTTCTGGGCTGTCTTGGAATTCAAAGCCAGATACTCATTTGTGCAGGGTCTGGTTTACTTCCAGTTTACCTTTATTCTAGGGTACATCCCCTTGGGGTGGCAGCAGAAGGTGGGGGATGACTTACCAGGAACTCCCACTTTTCATTTTGGCCCCTGCTTTGATCCCCCTATGCCCTCAAGTCTGGCAGAAGCTTGCTCAGCCTCTTTCTCATCAATAAATGTTCCTAAGGCAAAGGTGTCATTCTCTGGCCTTCTACCTTCTCCACATGCCAGCTTAATCCTTTGTCACTAGCACATTAGCTGTCTGAATTCTGTTTCTGTTTGTGTAGCTAGGTCCCCAACGGGAAGGGTTCTGAATTATCAGTAAGAGTAAAGCTGTTTCTTTACCACTCATCACCTCCAGAGCACCCTGACAGGACATCTTCTTAGGTGAGAGATAGGCTGGCACATGTCTGACCAACCCTTCTCTGGGCCAAGTTGTAGAGGTTCACTCTGTGATCCAGCAGCCACTCTGGGAGCCTTAGCCTAGGATGTCAGCTGGAGCTCTACTGTGTAGCAGTTTTCTGTCTCAGCCTTAGGGTAAGCATGCTAGGCCAATATGGTGCAGATGGAAGGGGGCACAAGCAGGCCACCAATTATTAGCCATGTGCTCTTTTCTCCCACTCCTTCCTGCTGCTTGTTCGTGCCAGCTCCAAGCAGAATACCTCATTGGAGCTTTGTCTAGGAGAGCCTGGAGCTCTCTTCACAGGAGGGAAGGTGTAGTCCTACCTGCTTTTTACCTTCTGTAAATTACCTAATATAGCTGGTCTGCTCACGGTCCCTGGTATCCATAACAAATGCTTTCAGCTGCAGGTAAATGATACTCCTTCTAATGGTGCTGAAATCTTTTTTTTTCTCTCTCTCTAAGTCATCTGGAGGTAGGTGGTACCCCTATATCTCTGTGATTCTCCTGGCCTTTACCTCGTGGTCACAGGTAGCTTTCATACCCAAGTTCAAGGAAAGAGGATAGTAGGAAGCCAGTACTAGCAACATCAGAAAAGGAAAAGCTACCTGGCACAAAAACAGACACATAGACCAATGGAATAGAATAGAAACCCCAGAACTAGACCCACAGAAGTATGGCCAACTCATCTTTGACAAAGCAGGAAAGAACATCCAATGGAAAAAAGACAGCCTCTTTAACAAATGGTGCTGGGAGAACTGGACAGCAACATGCAGAAGGTTGAAACTAGACCACTTTCTCACACCATTCACAAAAATAAACTCAAAATGGATAAAGGACCTGAATGTGAGAGAGGAAACCATCCAAACCCTAGAGGAGAAAGCAGGAAAAGACCTCTCTGACCTCAGCCGTAGCAATCTCTTACTCGACACATCCCCAAAGGCAAGGGAATTAAAAGCAAAAATGAACTACTGGGACCTTATGAAGATAAAAAGCTTCTGCACAGCAAAGGAAACAACCAACA
Organism: Acinonyx jubatus; assembly: GCF_027475565.1. Lineage (NCBI taxonomy): Eukaryota > Metazoa > Chordata > Mammalia > Carnivora > Felidae > Acinonyx > Acinonyx jubatus. Next base: position 28,304,485 of record NC_069392.1, on the reverse strand, counting down.
AAACGAAAAGGCAACCAACGGAATGGGAAAAGATATTTGCAAATGACATGTCGGACAAAGGGCTAGTATCCAAAATCTATAAAGAGCTCACCAAACTCCACACCCGTAAAACAAATAACCCAGTGAAGAAATGGGCAGAAAACATGAATAGACACTTCTCTAAAGAAGACATCCGGATGGCCAGCAGGCACATGAAAAGATGCTCAACGTCGCTCCTTATCAGGGAAATACAAATCAAAACCACACTCAGATATCACCTCAAGCCAGTCAGAGTGGCCAAAATGAACAAATCAGGAGACTATAGATGCTGGCGAGGATGTGGAGAAACGGGAACCCTCTTGCACTGTTGGTGGGAATGCAAACTGGTGCAGCCGCTCTGGAAAGCAGTGTGGAGGTTCCTCAGAAAATTAAAAATAGACCTACCCTATGACCCAGCAATAGCACTGCTAGGAATTTACCCAAGGAATACAGGAGTACTGATGCACAGGGGCACTTGTACCCCAATGTTTATAGCAGCACTCTCAACAATAGCCAAATTATGGAAAGAGCCTAAATGTCCATCAACTGATGAATGGATAAAGAAATTGTGGTTTATATACACAATGGAGTACTACAGGGCAATGAGAAAGAACAAAATATGGCCCTTTGTGGCAACGTGGATGGAACTGGAGAGTGTGATGCTAAGTGAAATAAGCCATACAGAGAAAGACAGATACCATATGGTTTCACTCTTATGTGGATCCTGAGAAACTTGACAGAAACCCATGGGGGAGGGGAAGGAAAAAAAAAAAGAGGTTAGAGTGGGAGAGAGCCAAAGCATAAGAGACTCTTAAAAACTGAGAACAAACTGAGGGTTGATGTGGGGTGGGAGGGAGAGGAAGGTGGGGGTTGGGTATTGAGGAGGGCACCTTTTGGGATGAGCACTGGGTGTTGTATGGAAACCAATTTGACAATAAACTTCATATATTGAAAAAAGAAAGAGAGAGAGAGAGAGGAATGAAGGAAGGAAGGAAGGAAGGAGAAGGAGAAGGAGAAGGAGAAGAGAAGGAGAAGGAGAAGGAACCCAGAAGTTAGTCCATGCTTCACAGGCAACCAGCAAATCACTTGAGCACACTCGTTGCAAGGGAGCCTAGGGAAGTGAGCAATTAAAGAGTATGTAGAAGAGGTCTTAGAGCAGGTGTAGAAATAGCCAACTCCTGACCTCAGCACTAGGCTGAATTTATTCTTTTTAAAAAAGCAAAACTGCTTTGTAGTCTCTTTATCGAGATACTGAGGGCAGGTTTGAATATGAACACTGTACTCTTGTTGAGTTTCTTTGTGAGCACTTTTATGGTAAGAATTGATCCTTAAAATGGAACTGGTTCTCAAGGTAGCTGGGAAAATGGAGCGGTGGATGGAAGGTGGACTGAAAACCAGCAGTGCTGACTCAGCAGCCAGCCCTCCCAAGAGGCTCATTAGAAAGCATCATTTAATATATTTAAGAGCCACTTATACTCCCTTTCTTTGAACTATCTGTTGAAATACTTTATTGCCATGTGTTCTTACTGGGTTTGTAGGAGCTCTTTATATACTGGGAAATTACTCTTTGTGATATGAGCTACCAGTTTGCTTCAGGAGACCCCAAAGGTCCAGGCTCTTTCCCTCAAAGATCATTGTTCAGTGTTGAAGGGTTGGACCAGTCTTCGTGGTGGGACCTGTGACAATGGCCAGAGAGGTAGTAATGAGCTGTGTCCCACGCTGCTGCCTTAAACAGTAGAGAGACATACTGAGAGCCCAGAGTGGGAGGTGGTACTTGGTGGCAGTTGGTATTGACATAAGCCTTCAGGCCAGAGGGCAGATCCTCTTGCAGCTTGCCCCTGGTGCCGCAGGCAGGCAGTACGTTCTGCTTTGTTTATGCAGTTTACTTCATCCCCTTTTATCTTTTTTTAATTAAAATTTTCAGGTTTTTAATTTAAAATTTTATTTTGGCTGGTAATATAGTCACATAGTTCAAAAATTAAAAGGTACAATAGTTTTGAAATAAGCTTTGTTGTTTTGGTGGGGTTGTTTTTTGGTTTTTGTTCTACTTGTACTTGCATTTATTTTATGTGGAATTTACTCCCAGGCCATAAATTTTTGTTCAGTTTCTTCTGGGGTATCTTTTTCTTCCGTGCAGCCTCCTCTTCTGGTTTAGGAACAATCTCCTTTTCAATAAAGATCGGCTCAGTGTGGCAGGAAGAGCTCATATATGGGTCAGTCCAAACATGACCTCTGTAAGTTCTACGCTGCATCTTGGGGTTTTGTTCACCTGAATGTGCTGCTCAATGACCAGAGAATCTACATCCAAACCCTTAAGTTCAGCATTACTCTTAGCATTTTTAAGCATGTGTAGTAAAAATTGAGTGCTCTGTTTGAGCCTCTGGTTCTGTGTCCAGCCCCACTCTTTGGCCTGGGCATACCTACCACCTCCACCATTGTAGTAACAGAATGGCACACATTGCTTCTATAAAGTGACAGTCTTCAGATACTTGGTGACTTTTCGGATATGCATACCCTTGATGCTTGTGCAAGTTCACATGCATTCATAAAGTGAACACAAAGCTTTGAACCTCTTGATTTGTATGATTTTGTAGGACTTTCTGGGTCAAGTGAATAGTGACCATTTGCAGAGATCACCTCAGACCACTTCTAGGAAGAGCAAAAATAAGTCTTGAAGTCAGAAACTAAAGGCTTCTCTACCTTTTGTCTTCTTTTTCAAAATTCTTACGGCTATTCAGGGTCCCTTGAGATTGCATATGAATTTTAAGATGAATTATTCTATTTCTGTGAAAAACACCATTAAGATTTTGATACAGAGTGCATTAAATCTATAGATTGTTTCTGGTGTTACTGACATCTTAATATTAAATCTTCCAATCCATGAACAGAGGATGTCTTTCCGTTTACCTTTAATTTCTTTCAGCAATATTTTATAGTTTTCAGTGTACTAGTCTTTTACCTCTTTGGTCAAGTTTATTTCTAAGTATTTTATTCCTCAGAGACTATTGTAAATGGAATTGTTTTCTTAGTTTCATTTTCAGAATGTTTGTTGTTGGTGTACAAAAATGCAACTGATTTTTGTGTAATTTCTTATTGTGCAAATTTGCTGAATTCACTTATTCTAACAGGTTTTTTTTATAGAGCCTTTGGGGTTTTCTACATATAAGATGATGTTGTCTACAAACAAGAAAGATTTATTTCTTCCTTTCCAATTTGGATGCCTTTTATTTCATTTTCTCTCCTCATTGCTCTGGTTAGAACTTCCAGTACTCTGGTAAAAGCTAGGATTCTTGCCTTGTTCCTGACTTTGGAGCAAAAGCTTTCAGTCTTTTAACATTGAGTGTGATGTTTTCTTATATGGCCTTTATTATACTGAGGTGGACTACTTCTGTTACTAGTCTTTGGAGTGTTTTTGGAATGAGAGAGTGTTGAACTTTGTCAAAAATTTTTGCATCAATTGAAGATTGTTAATAATTCTTTAAATGTTTGGTGAAATTCACCAACGAAGCCATTTGGGCAGTCATTGGGTCTTTTTTTGTTGAGAGATTTGTGATTACTGATTCAATATCCTTGCTAGTTATAGATCTGTTCAGATTTTCTATTTCTTTATGATTCAGTCTTGGTAGGCTGTGTGTTTCTAGGAATTTGTCCATATTGTCTAGGTTGTTCAGTTTGTTGGTGTACAATTGTTTGTGTAAAATTGTTTATTTATAATGTTTACTTTTATGGCATCAGTTGTAATGCCCCTGTTTCATTTCTGATTGTGATTCAAGTCTTCTCTTTTTTTTTTTTCTTAATCCATCTAGGCAAAAGTTTATCAATTTTGATGACCTTTTCAAATAATATGTTTCGATTTCATTATTTTCTCTATTTTTCTATTCTCCATTTTATTTTCACTTGTGTGATTTTCTTGCTTCTGCTTGATTTGGGTTAGGTTGCTTTTATTTTTCTAGTTTCAAAGATGGAAGGTTATGTTACTGATTTGAGGTCTGTCTTTGTATATTCTTAAAGCTATGAATTTCTGCTAATGACTGCTTTTGCTGCATCCTGTCATTCTTGGTATATTGTTTTCATTTTCATTTGTCTCAGATATTCTCTAATTTCCCTTGTGATTTCTTCTTTGAATCATTGGTTAACAATATGTTGTCTCACATTTGCAGATTGTCCAGTTTTCCATTAGCTTTTGATTTCTGGTTTCATTCCATTAATTGGAAAAGATACTTCTATGATTTCAGTCTTTTTAAACCTATTGATATTTGTTTGTGACCTAACATGTGGTCTTTCCTGGAGAATGTTCAGTGTGCACCTGAGAAAAATGTATCCTGTTGTTGGGTGTGATGTTCTATATATGTATGTAAGGTACAATTGGTCTATATTGTTTTTTAGGTCTTCGTATTCCTTATTGATCTCTCTGGTTGTTCTGTCCATTATTGAGAATGGGATATTCAAGTGTCCTACAGTTATTGTAGAACTATATATTTTTCCTTTCAACTCGATGTTTTCTTCATATATTTAGGAGCTCTGATGTTTGGTGCATATGTTTATAATTGTTACATCTTCTTTGGGAAGTTGACCCTTTTATCATTATACAATGTCTCTTGTATACTTTATGAGAGACAGAGAGACACGTATACATACATTATACTTTTGTCTCTTGTAATAGTTTTTGAAATAATATCTATTTTGCATGAAACTAGTATAGCCATCTCTTCTGTATTTTGGTTACTATTTCCATGAACTGTCTCTCTCTGTCCTTTCATATTCAACCTATGTGTGCCCTTAGATCTAAAGTGAGTTCCTTGTAGGTAGCATATGGTTGGATCCTGGTTTCTTACCCATTTTTTTAATTGGGGAGTTTAATCCATTTACACTTAAAGTAATTACTGACAGATAAAGACTTAATATTGTCATTTTGTTACTTATTTTCTGTATGTTTTATAGCTTTTTATCCCTCATTCCCTCCTTTGCTATTTTACTTTGCATTTAGTTAATTTTTTTAGTGATATGTTTTGATTCTCTCCTCTTTTCATTTTGTGTATATTCTATAGATATTTTCTTTTTGATAACCATAGGGAAAACAAAAACATTCTAAAGTTCTAGCAGTCTATTTTAAACTAATAACAGTTTAATTTCACTTGTATACAAAAACATTGCCTACTCCTTTACAGTTCCACTCCATCCACTTTGTTATTGAAGGCACAAATTATATCTTTTTATATTCTATAACCTTTAACATAGATTTATAATTTCTTATGCTTTTGTCTTTTAAATCTTATAAAAGAATAAAAAATGGAATTACCAAACAAATGTACACAATATGGGTTTTTATATTTGTCCTTGTTTTCACCTTTACCAGAAAACTTTATATTTTATTGTCTAGCATCCTTTTATTTCAACTTGAAGGACTCCCTTTAGCATTTCTTATAGGGTAGTTCTAATCATAATGAATCCATCAGTTTATTTATCTGGGAATGTGTTCATTTCTTTCTTGTTTTTGAAGGATAGTTTTGCTGGATATGGTATTCTCAGATATCAGTTTTTCTCTGGCCTTTAGTGTTCCTGCTGAGAAATCACTGATTGTCTTATTGAGGATGCTTTTTACATAATGAGCCACTTTTCTTCTTTCAAGATTATCTCTTTGTCTTTGACTTCACATAATTTGATTAAAATGTGTCACAGTATGAGTTCATTTGGGATTTTCCTACACAGAGTATTTGTTGAGCTTGGATTTGCAAATCCGTGTCTTTCCTCAAACCTGGGAACGTTTCAGCCATTATTTCTCCAAATAAGTTGTCTTCCCCTTTCTCTCTCTGTTATTCTTCTGGGACTTACATAATGCATGTATTGGTCTGCTTGATGGTGTCCTATAAGTCTCTTATGCTGTTTTCTCTTTTCTTCGTTCTGTTTTCTTTTTGCTGTTCAGATTCAATAATTTTAAATAACTTGAATTCAAGTTTATTTATTCTTTCTTCTGTCTATTCAAGTCTACTGTTGAACCCCTCTAGTGAATTTTTCTATTTAGCTACTATGTTTTTAAGCTCCAGAATTTGGTTTGGTTCTTTTTTATAATTTCTGTCTCTTTGTTAATATTCTCATTCTGTTCACATATCATTTTCCTAATATGTCTGTTCATGTTCTCTTTGAGAATATTTAAGACAATAGTTTTAAAGTCTTTGTCACATAAGTTCTAAGCCTGTGTTTCCTTAGGGTCAGTTTCTGGAGGTTTATTTTGTTATTTTGAATGGGCCATGTTTCTTTGTTTCTTTGAATGCCCTGTCATCTTTTGCTGAATATTGGGCATTTGAAAAAAAAGGCCACCTTTCCAGTCTTTGCAGACTGGCTCCCCTACTCAGCTGGTCATGAAGGCTCTTGGTCCTCCAGCCTTTTCTGGGGATGCCTTTTTCCCAGGTCTTTGCTTGTGCTTTTCTTCCATTTCCCCATTTACGTAGCTGCTTTTAAGTGTTTCACTTTCCCTAGAAATCTCACTCCTGCTTCTTTTCATAACCTTAGATGTTCTGTTGTATTCTACTCATTGTATCCTTTCCATAGGCATCCACAGGTCCACAGGTCCCCTACAGCTCTCAGTTACCACTTTGCCCACCACTGCCCTTTTGCAGCCTCCATCATGATATCTAAACTATGCCATTGTTCCCATCAGCACTCTCTGTTCATTTAGGTTTTCTTTAATGGCTTTCAATACAGTTTTATAACTTTCAGCACATAGGCCATCCATGTCTTTTGTTAGATTTATTCTTAGATGTTTTATAATTGTGGCTATTCTAAACAGTATATTGTCCTATTTATGTTTTCTAATTATTCATTGCTGCTGTATATATATATAAATGCATTTGGTTTTGGTATTTTAGTCACCAAACATCTTTCTACACGTTTTTGTTATGTTTATTATTATTATTATTATTATTATTATTAATTTATCAGTAGTTTTGTGTTTTCTGTGTAGAGTAAGCAGCCAAATCATCTTAAATAGTTGTTTTATTTTCTGTTTTCCAATTCTTGTGCCTTTTTTCTGTAATATTAAAACCTATTAAATTAATAAGCTTTCTAAGATTAAATTATCCTCAATTTCTTGGATAAACAATAACTTGGTCATAGTATCTTTTCATTCACTGTTAGAACTAATTGCTGATAATTTATTAGAGATTTGTACACCTGATTTCATGGGTGAAATTGGCCTGGGATCTTTCATTCTCATTTTATTTTTGTCTGGTTTTAGAATCAAGGTTATTTTGTCTCATAGAATGTATTGGGGGTAGTTCCTCTTTTTTTGTTCTTTGAGTTTATATAAATTTGGAAAAATCGGTTCCTTGGAAGTTTCTTAAACATCAGTTTACAAAACTAGTATACCTGTTATTTTCCTTGTGGTAAGATTTAACTCCTATTTTCTATTTATTTTTGAATTGATTTAGATAAATTATATTTTCCTAGGAATTAGTCCATTTTGTCTAAATGTTCAGTTTTGTTGGCATAAAGTTGTTGATCAATAAATGATCAGACAAATGACTTGTCTTTATTCATCTTTTCTATCAAAAGTTTTTAATTTCATTGATTTCAATTCTTTATTATCTCATTTTCTTTTTAAAAATGTTTTTTCTTGGGGTTCCTGGGTCGCTCTGTCGGTTAAACATCCAACTTTGGATCAGGTCATGATCTCACAGTTCGCAAATTTGAGCACCACATCGGGCTATGTGCTGTCAGCACAGAACCCACTTCAGATCATCTATCCCCCTCTCTCTCTGCTTATCTCTCTCTCTCCAAAATAAAATAAATAAGTTTTTTTGATGTCTTTTTTCTTTCTTATTTTATTTTATTTTATTTTAGTGTGTGTGTGTGTGTGTGTGTGTGTGTGTGTGTTGTTTTTTTGTTGTTTTTGTTTTTCTGATACCTAAGTTGGACTCGGGTAATTGGTTGTCATTTTTGTATGTACTCTGATAGATGTTTTATGTTTTTAAGTATCCTTATAAGAGCCCCTCTTCTGTTGCATTTCACCATTTTCGCAGTATATAGTGTTTTTATTGCCATTCACTTGTAAGTCATTTTTAGTTTCAATTAACAATTTCATTAATTAATTGATTAATTAGATTCATGAGTTCTATTTGTGTCTTAGTTAGAGAACATGAGCTATATCAGGGGTTGGCAAATTTCTTCTGTCAGGGACCAGAGAGTAAACATGTCAGGCTTTGCAAATTCATGCAGTCTCTGTACAACTGCTTGACTCTGCTGTTGTAACATGGTATATAAACAAAAGGACGGGTGTGGCTGCATTTTGATAAAATTATTTACAAAAACATATAGTAGGCTGTATTCGACCATGCCAATCTGCAGTCTACATGATGCCTATTTTTTGAGGTTTACTTTTAGAGCAATTTTTTGTATTTCTATGTGTGCCAAAGAACATGTATTTTCATTTTGTATATGTCCATTAAGTCTTATTTACTAAATGTTCAGTTCAGATTACCTGAATCTGCAGCTTTTTCACTTTCTGACCCATCACTAGTTGGTTTTTGTATTAAAATCTCCCTGAGGGTGGTTTTGTCCCTCTCTTTGACTTTCTCTTTCCTCAGCAACTTTTTTGTCGTGAAGTCCTCTTTGGTAATTGTAAAATACTGGCTCTCTTTTTACTCTTTACTAACATATCTCTCTCCAACTTTTAACCCTTCTGCATCCATGTTTATATGTTTCTTACTAACATTGGATGGCTGGCTTTTATTTTATCTAATCTGACAAGCTTTTTTTTTTTTTCCCCTCATTGCTAAGCTCAAACCATTTACATTTTTTGTTTTCTTGGTTTTCTTAAGGCTAATATAAACTTTAGCCATGTTGATCACATTTCTTTTCATGTCTCTTAGCATTGTCTGGATTTATCTTCTCTTCAAGTATTTCCTCCAAAACATTTTCACGGTGGATCTTTTTTGTGGCAAACCTTTTGAGGTCTTATAAGCCTAAGAATACTTTTCATTATACCCTTTAATATGAATACCTATTTGGGTAAAAAAGTTTAGGTTATGAGGTTTTTTCCCAGTATATTATAAATACTACTTTATTGTGTATCTTGGTATCTCTCCTTTTGTAGGTAATATGCTCTTGTTTTTTAGAAACTTTCAGAATGTTTGTGTCTTTGATATCCTCAAATTCTGTATATTTTATCCTAACATGTCTAGATACCAGCTTTTCCATATCTTTTTTTCCCCCAGTTTTGTGAAAAATGTTGTTGGTATTTTAATAGGGATTGCATTAAATCTGTAGATTGCTTTGGGTGATCTGGACATTTTTACAATATTGGTCCTTCCAATCTATGAACATGAAATATCTTTCCATTTATTTGTGTCTTCAGTTTCTTTTATCAATGTTTTACAGTTTTTGTGGAGTACAAGTCTTCCTAGGTATTTTATTGTTCTTGGTGCAGTTGTAAATGGGATTGTTTCCTTATTTTCTATTCTGCTACTTCGTTATTAGTGTGAAGAAATGTAAGATTTCTATATATTAACTTTTTGCTGTGATTTTACTAAACTCATTTATCAGTTTTAGTTTTTTGGTGGAGTCTTTAGGGTTTTCTACATATAATATAATATATTACAATAGTGTAATATATTATAATGGTATAGTATAATAGTGTCATGCAATCTGCAAATGGTGAAAGTTTTACTTCTTACCAATTTAGATGCCTATTTCTTTTTCTTATCTGACTGCTGTGGCTAGGACTTACAGTACTATGTTGAATAAAAGTAGAGAGAGTGGACACCTTTGTCTTATTACTGATCTTAGAGGAAAAGCTCTGTTTTTCACCACTGAAATATGTTAGTTGTGTGGTTTTCATATATGACCTTTATTATGTTTCCATATCTTACATGATCAGCATTCATGGAGGCTTTCAACCTAAGGCCATTTGATTTTATTATATGAAATCCACCTGTATTATTTCCTTAAATATTTCCTACTCTCTTCTTTCTCTCTTCTGGGACCCATTATGTAGATATTGCGCCCATTTGCTGCCTCCTTCTGCCTTTACTTTTCCCATACAATTTCTCCTCTTACTTCCCCTCTCTTGCCTCTCTCCTCAAGCATGATCTGTGGTCCTCCATCTGACTCTACTCTGACTTGGTCTTCAGTAGTGTCTGTTCTCCCACAAATCCCATCTCCTTCAATGACTATGTTGCTCATACTTAATATCTACACTTGGTTCTTTTCTGTAATTCCTTGTCTTGTTACCATGCTTATCTTAACATCTTGGGCCTTCCTTCACTTCCAATGGTCAGTGTTGTTGGTTGGTGGTTTTTTTCTTTGCAGCAGATGTGCTCCTCAGGGTTCTGTGCAGTGGAGACCCCTCCTCACACTACATGTTGCAGGAGAACCCAGGCAGACCATGGTGCCAGTGCACCCAGGCATGAAAGATTCCTGGCAAAGCCCAAGGGCAGAGGCCCCAGGATTATAAAACCAAGGCCAGCCACTGCCTCCCAGGTGCTTCTTCTCCCTTGAATTTGACCTCAGTCCCCTAGAGAAAATCCACATGAGGGAACAGCCATTCCTGGATGGCTATCCACCTGTCCCTCTACCCTAATATCCTACTTCTGTCCTGGTCTGGAAGGCCAAGCTACCATGGCCACTAATCAGTACAGTTCAAGGCCAGTGGTGATTATGCCAGCAAACTTAGGGGACACAGAGGAGCAGAACCTACCCTGGTTTTCTTTGCTGTATCCTTGCACTGTGTCCTTTCCCTACTCCCTGCCACTCCATCCCACATGCCCCAGCTCACACTTTTGGCTTGCCTAGGACTTGCCAGCATGTAGAGAAATTGCTCTCATCCATCTGTAGTTTCTCCAGGGGGTCTCTGGGGGTCAGATGGGAAGACAAAATTTCTCTGCCAGGCCAGGGAAGTCCCCCCATCTTTCAGGTCTCCTCACTGACACTTGAATTTAACTGTCACTCTTTGTGTCCACAGGGTCTCCGGAAGAGGGAGCTGTTGAAGGAGCTACTGCCAGTCATTGGGCAGAATCTCCGCTTTCAGCGCCTCTTCACCGAGTGTCAGGAGCAGCTCGATATCCTGAGGGACAAGTAGCCTGCCTAGGCCTCCCCTGGCTACAGCAAGGGCAGGGCCACACTCTCGCCGCTGACAACACAGAGGACCACCTCTCACCTCGTCAGGCTACAGAAGGACGAGGAGACACTGGCAAGAGGTGGGCTGTCCCGTGCCAGCACCAACCCAGCTTCCTGGGCAGACTTCCCCTATTTCCTGGGCCTGTTGCTCCCTCAGAAGGGGGAACCTCTGCCAGCCAGCTCCCTCCAGGACCCCTGTGCAGAGCTGGGGCTGGGGCCCTGCCCTGCTGCCCTGGGGTCAGTGAGGCACTCCCAGGCCTGCCGTCTCCAGCACGGTCCCAAGGTGGACGCTAGTCCCTGCCACTGCAGGCACCGTGCTGCTTCAGCTATGACGAATGAGCCATTTGTGAAAGAGAACCCCGAAATGTTAGTGTATTATGCGGTCAGTAGACTGACCCCGAGACCTATGTAAAAGGAAAGCCTATTCCAACACGGACTATTTTTGTACTAGAATTTGCTAACTTGTAATATGGAATTTTCCTTTTGGCCAATAATCAGGATTTCCCCTATAAGTCACTTGGACATTGGTCACTTGTAGGAAATTTAAACTCTAATTATGACAGCTACATTGAAAAATAATTGTACTGAAATTAACTTGTCTATCTTCATTTGGTTTTAATTTTTAAATGTTTGTAAAAAGAGACTGTTTTTTGGGGGAATGGGGCAGAGGGGTGGGCGATTTCTTTTGTAAGTGTAAAATAAATGAACACGCATTGGATACCAAATCATCCTGGCTTCCCCTGCCTTTTCCTTCTAACTTCCACCTTCCCCTGAAATGGGCAATAATGGAACATCAGAACCAGAAAGGATTTTTGATGTCATCTATTGGCCCCAGCCTGTCTGTGCAGAAATTCTTTCCCACTGTGGAGGTCACTTTGAAGGATCTGAGGCTGAGCTGGGGGTAACCGATAGGCCACCTCACATAAGTCTCTTCCCAAGCCATGCCTCAAAGTTCTTCTGGTGGTGGGGCCCCTTGGTCTCTGATCATACTGGCAACCAAGAGCTACAGCTGACTTGCCAATTTCATGGAAGGAAATCAGTAAGTACAGGCTTGAGTTTTCTGAAGAATTACCTGAAAGCTGGGATTTTCTTAGAAAGTGGTCCAGAGGCTGACCCACAGGAGAGGAAATAGCTAGAATCACGGAAACCTCAAGTGTGGTAAGGACTGAGCACCTTTACCTCTGTGTTATGCACCTCACTGTTGCCTCCCTGCCAGCTGTGTGGGATCTCAAGTCTGGAAACAGAGACCTGGATTCGGAATTAGAAGGCCTGGGTGACTTTGGCCACTGATAACCCTCTCTGGATGCTTCCTTACTTAGTGTCCATCTTACTGCCTTCTCATTCATGTCAAGTGGCTGGATGAGACACCAGCATACATGCATGCCTGACCAAGCCAGAGTACAGAGTGCATGTGGGTATGAATACCTCAAAAGCCAGGCTACAAGTATGAGCCCTTCTTTAAGGAATGAGGAACCAGAGATGCTATGTGGGTCAGTCAACTCCCCAGACAACTCTGCAGCAAAGCATTAAGAAATTTTTGGAGCCACAGAATGCACATGGCCTCAGGACTGACAGGCTTGCTGAAGTCCAAACCAGCAAAACTCTGGGCCTTGCTTTTCAGCTGTCAAATGGTGATGAGGTTAAGAAAACCTGCATGGTTGTAAGGACTAACTGGGATCATGTAGTTAAAGTCCTGACACTTAACAAATACCTCCTTGAAGAAAATTTTGACAATCAGTGTTTTAACACTCTTATTTGGAGAGGAGAAGTTAAGCAGAAAGATGTCAGGGACTTCCACTTCCAGCCAAGATGGAGTAACAGAAACCAAATCGACCGTCCTGCCTGAACCAACCAAAAAAGCCAGTCAACATACATGAAACGATGATCTCAAGACACTGAATGTCAGAAAGCAAGGGACAGTAATCTTGGGAAATAGGAAAAACAAACAAATTGAGCCCTATGACTGCTCCAGTTTACTACCCAGAGAGAGAGTTTCCAGTCTGCAGCAAAGGTAGGGTAACCTGAGGAAACCAGCAGACCTACTTGAGTTGAAGAAATAAAGCCTAGAGCCCAGGGAGACCAAGGCAGCTAGAGTTCACAGGACATAACACCAGAAAGGAGAAAACTCCGTAGAGAGAGAACCCTGGAACTCAGCAGAGGAAGCCCTACCCTATCCGTGCATATTGAACTGAGCACTGATCAGTGTGTGCAAATGAGGAAATAGCCAAGGCTAGGCAAAAAACCACCTGAACAGATTAGAGTGAAAATTGCCTACGTTTTACTCAGGGTTAAGAACAGCACTTGTTCCTACGAACCAGACTAGAAAAACATAACTCACAGGCTTGGTTGAGGTAGAGTACTTAGGAAGTATTGCCTCAATATTGAAGAATAATTAGAACAGTGCTCCGGATTCATCTAACAAAAAAGCAAGACCCAAGAGGATTAAATTGTCCAGCTAATTAATTACATTGCAAAGCAAAGTTCAAGAGGATTTACAACAATACTAAAGTATGCAACATCCAACAAAGTAGAGTTTACAATGTCTGGCATCCAAACAAAGACTACCAGGCACACAAAGAAGCAGGGACACGATCCAAAATGAATTATAGCATTATCCATTATGATCAAAAAATTAAGTGCAAACATAACAAGAAAGTCACAAGCTTCTAAAGATGAAATAGATTAGACATCGCAAAAGATTTGTGAATGTAAAGCCATAGCAATAAAAATGTTCCAAGACAGAAAAAGTCCATAAGAGGAAAGAAAAAAATAGTATTAATAAGCCATGGGACAACATCAAGTGGCTCAGTATACAAGTAATTGAAGTCCTCAAAGTACATGATAGAAAAGTGAGTGACAGAAAAAAATATTTGGAGAAATAATGGCCAAAAATTTGCCCTATCCTTATCCTTTGTACTCTTCCTGGTGACCCCTGTGCCACTGTCCCTTTTCTCCTCACACCTACCCCTAATGCCTGATGACCTCCCTACTCCATCTACTGATGCCCCACACCTTCCCACTACCTCTGCCCACAGACCTTGTTTGCAAGCAGAACACTGTGGGCCTGTATTGTCCAAGCCTAGGACTCCTTGCCTCTCAAAATTCTGACCTGATCATATTGGACACCTCCTAACTTTAGCCTCCAGATCACATGGGAGGAGTCAGAGCATTTTACAAATTAGGTTGGTGCGGTAAGAGGTTATATATACACACAGCAGATACACTCAAAACAAAGAGCAAAGTCCATCATCTCTTCACATATGGTATCTACTCTCCCTGTCCTTTCACATACATGGCAAATATTATTCTCCACATCGTTCTTCATCTTTAAATGTTATTTCTGTTTTGGTTTTAAGTTTCTAATTTTTGTGAAAATTACTATTCTTTTGTAACTTAAATTTAACTTAATTACTTCTGTAATTTTTTAAAGTTTGTTTTTGAGACAGCGTGCACATGAGCAGGGGAGGGACAGAGAGAAAGGGAGAGAGAATCCCAAGCAGGCTCTGCTCTGTCAGTGTGGAGCCCAATGTGGGGCTCAAACTCATGAACTGTGAGATCATGACCTGAGCCGAAATCAAGAGTCGGACGCTTAACCAACTGAGCCACCCAGATGCCCCTTTAATTAATTATTTTAAACTTAGGACACTTTACTAAAGATACATAGATGGCAACTTAAAACAAGTACATGAAAAGATGCTCAACATCATTAGTCATTCAGAAAATGTAAGTGATAGATGATAAAACCACAATGATATAACAACATATACCTATTAGAATGGCTTAAATTGTTAAAAATTACAATACTGAGTATTCATGAGAACATGCAGCAACTGGAACTTTTGTACATTGCTAGCAGGAACACAAAGTAGTCACTTTGAAGTTTGACAGTTCCTTATAAAGTTAAAAACATACACTAACCATAGAACTCACGTATTCCATTACTAGGTTTTTGTTTTGTTTTTAAAGATACAGAACATTTTAATCAACTCAGAATGCCTCATGTTGCCCCTTAAAAATTTTTACCGAGATAAATAATTCACATAATATGCAGTTCATCTATTTAAAGTGTACAATTCAGTGGTTTTTAGTAGAGTCACACGTATGCACAATCATCATTGTGATCACACATAAGTGCAATCATCACTGCAGTCACTATTAGAACATTTTCATCACCTCAAAAAGAAACTCCATACCCTTTATTATGCCCCATTCCCATAATCCCTAAGCAGCCATCAATCTACTCTTTGTCTCTATCATTTGCCTATTCTGGATATTTCATAATAAATGGAATCACAGAATATGTGGTATTTTGTAACTGGCTTCTTTCACTTAGCATGTTTTCAAGATTCAACCATGTTGTAGCCTGTATTAGTGCGTCACTCCTTATGGCCGAATAATATTCCATTGTTTGGATGTACCATATTTGGCTTATCCATCCACTGATGGACACTTGAGTTGATTTCACCTTCTGACGATTATGTGTAATGCTGCTATCAACATTGGTTACAAGTTTCTGTATGGACATGTTTTCATTTCTCATTAATATATACATAGGAATAGAATTACTAGATCATATGGTGACTAACTGAAGAACTTCAAGACTGCCTTCCAAATGGCTGCACCATTTTACATTTATACCAGCAGTATATGAGGGTTCTGATTTCTCCACATTCTCACCAACGATTCTTGTTACCTGACCAAGTGAATGTGAAAAGATATCTCACTGTGGTTTTCATTTGCATTTCCCTAGTGACTAAAAACATTGAGCATCTTTTAATGTACTTATTGGTTATTTAAATATCTTACTTGGAGAAATGTCTATTCAGATATTTTGCCAATTTTTAAATTGAATTATTTTTCTTTATTTTTGAGTTGTAAGAGTTTTTTATATATTCTAACACAAGTTCCTTATCAGATATAAGGTTTAAAAATATTTCTTCCCCTTCTGTAGGTTGTACATTTACTTTCTTGATAGTGTGTTGAAACATAGAAGTTTTCAGTTTTGATGAAATCTAATTTGTTTTTCCTTTGTTATTTGTGCTTCTAGTCTCATATAAGCAACCATTGCTAACATCTGAGGTTATGCGAATTTACCCCTGTGTTTTCTACCAAGAATTTTATAGTTTGGGCTCTTATATTTAGGACTTTGATCCATTTGGTGTAAATTTTTATATATGGTGTGAGTTAAGAATCCAGCTTCACTATTTTGCATGTGGCATTCCAATGTGCCAGCACCATTTATTGAAAAGACTATTTCCCCCATTGAATGGTCTTGGCCCTTTTGTTGAAAATCATTTGGCCATAGACACATGAGTTGTTTCTAGACTCTCAGTTCCATTCCATTGATCTATATTTCTTTATACCAATATTACACTGTCTTGATTAATGTTGCTTTACAGCAAGTTTTGAAATCCAAACATCAGTTTGTTCTCTGTATTTATGGGTCTGTTCCTGCTTTTTATTTGTTTTGTTTTTTAGATTCCATATTAAATGAAATCATACGGTATTTGTCTTTCTCTCTTAGCATAATACTCGTAGGTCCATCTCTGTTGTCACAGATCACAAGACCTCATCCTTTTTTTTATAGCTGAGTAATATTCTATTACACACACACACACACACACACACACACACACACACACACATGCCACATCTTTATCCATATATCAACGGGCACCTAGTTTGCTCACAAATTTTGGCTATTATAAATAATGCTGCAATAAACATAAACATAGGGGTACATATATGTTTTTGAATTAGTGTTTTCATTTTCTTTGGGTAAATACCTAGTAGTGGAATACTATTTCATATGGTAGTTCTATTTTTTAATCGGGGGGGGGAGTGGGAACCTGCATACTGTTTTCCACAGTGGGTGCACCTATTTGCATCTCTACCAACAATGCACAAAGGTTCCTTTTTTCTCCACATCCTCACCAACACTTGTTATTTCTTGCTTTTAAATTTTAGCCATTCTGACAGATGTAAAGTGATACCTCACTGCAATTTTGATTTGCATTTTCCTGGTGATTAGTTATGTTGAACATCTTTTCATGTGTCTGTTGGCCATCAGTATGCCTTATTTGGAAAAATGTCTATTCAGGTCCTCTGCCCATTTGTTAATTGGATTATTTGTTTTTCGGGTGTTGAGTTATACAAGTTCTTTATATATTTTATATATTAACCCCTTATCAGATGCATCATTTGCAAATATATTCTCCCATTCAGTAGGTTGCCTTCTCATTTTGTTGATGGTGTTCTTAACTGTGCAAAACTTTTTATTTTGGTATAGTCCCAATAATTGATTTTTGCTTTTGTTTCCTTTGCCTGAGGAGACATAGATAGAAAAATGTTGCTATAGCCAATGTCAGAAAACACTGCCTATGTTTTCTTCTAGGAGTTTTATGGTTTCAGTTCTCACATTTGGATCTTTAAATCCTTTTGAGTTTATTTTTGTGTATGTTTTAAGATACTGTTTTTAAGTAATCTCTACACCCAATTTGGGACTCAAACTCACAAACCCAAGATCAAGAGTTGCATGTTGCACTGACTGAGCCAGCCAGGAGCCCCTATCTTTGTGTACGTTTAAGACGTGGTCTGGTTTCATTCTTTTGCATGTAGCTATCCAGTTTTTCCAGCACCACTCATTGAAGAGATTCTTTTCCCCATTGTATATCCTTTATCATAGACTAATTGACCATAAAAGCATGGGTTTATTTCTGGGCTTTTTATTCTGTTCTATTGATCTATGTGTCTATTTTTGTGCCAATACCATACTGTTTAGATTATTACAGCTTTGTAGTATATCTTGAAGTCTGGAATTGTGCTAACTCCAGCTTCGTTCTTTCTCAAGACTTCTCTGACTATTCAGGGTCTTTTGCAGTTCCATTCAAATTTTAGTATTATTGGTTCTAGTTCTGTTTTGGGGTTGGGGGGAAGTGCCATTGGGGTATTTAGATACAGATTGTGTTGAATCTGTAGATTTCTTTGGATACTATGGACACTTTACCAATATTAATTCTTCCAACCCATGAACATAGAGTATCTTTTCATTAGTGTCATCTTCAATTTCTTTCATCAGTGTTTTATAGTTTTCAGAGTACAGGTCTTTCACCTCCTTGGTTAAGTTTATTCCTAGGTATCTTATTCTTTTTTTTTTTTTTTAAGATTGTTTTTAGGTTTTTTTTTTAATGGTTAATTATTTTTGAGAGAGAGAGTGCACAAGCAGGAGAGGGGCAGAGAGGGGAGCAGACAGAGGATCCAAAGTGGGCTCCATGCTGACAGGAGAGAGCCTGATGCAGGGCTTGAACTCACCAATCACAAGATCATGACCTGAGCCGAAGTCAGACATTTAACTGACTGAGCCACCCAGGTGCCCCCTAGGTATTTTATTCTTCTGGTGCAATTGTAAATGGAATTGTTTTCTTAATTTCTCTCTCTGCTACTTTATTATTAGTGTATAGAAACATAACCAACTTCTGTGTATTAATTTTATATCCTACAACTTTACTGAACTCATTTATTCTAGTAGTTTTTTGGTGGAGTCTTTAGAGTTTTATATGTATAGTATCATGTCATCTGCAAACATAGTGACAGTTTCACTTCTTCCTTACTGATATGTATGCCTTTTATTTCTTTTTCTTGTCTGATTGGTGTGCCTGGGACATCTAGTACTATATTGAATAAAAGTGTGAAAGTGGACATCCTTGTCACTGATCTTAAAGGAAAAGCTCTCATTTTTTTCACTATTTAGGATGATGTTAGCTGTGGGTTTTTCATAAGTGGCCTTTATAATGTTGATGTATTTTCCCTCTAAATCCCCTTTGTTGAGAAAGTATCCCTTAATTTCTTTCAATAATATTTTGTTGCTTCCAGTATATAAACTTTTCAGTTCTTTTATAAAATTTATTCCCAATTATGTTATTCTTTTTGATGCTATTATAAATGGAAGTGTTTTTATTTTTGTTTTTGAGAGAGAGAGAGCATGTTAACAGGGGAAGGACAGAGTCGGGGGGTGGCAGGGACAGAGGATCTGAAGCGGGCTCTGTGCTGACAGCAGAGAGCACCACGAGGGGTTTGAACCCATGAATCACCAAATCATGATCCGAGCTGAAGTCCAACGTTTAACCAATTGAGGCACCCCTATAAATGGAAACATTTTTAAAATTTTGCTTCCAGATTGTTCATTGCAAGCATATAGAAATACAATTGATTTTTGCCTGTTAATCTTTTATCCTGGAACCTTGCTGAACTCTTTTATTAGTTTTAATACTTTTTACTGAACTCCTGGAGATTTTCTACATACCAGATTATGTCATCTGTGATTAGAAATAGTTTTACTTCTTTTTCTATCTAAATGCCTTTTATTTCTTTTTCCTGCCTAGTTGCTCTGACCAGAACCTCTGGTACAAGGTTGAATAGAAGTGGCAAGAGTGGATACCATTGCTTGTTACTGATCTTAGAGTGAATGTGTCCAAGTCTCTCACCATTAAGTATTATATACTAATTGTAGGTTTTTAAGATGATTTAAGATCCGATTGAAGAAGTTCTCATCTAATTATAATTGATTTTTTTGTATATTGAACCATCCTTGCATTCCTAAGATAAATCCCACATGGTGATGGTATATAATTCTATTTACATGTCACTGTATTTGTGTCCATATTCAAAAGATATATTGGTTTGAAGTTTATTTGTGAGGTCTTTTATGGTTTTAGAGACAGGGTGTCACAGAATGAGTGAATAAGTTGTGAAGTATTCCCTACTGTTCTATTTCTTTGGAGAATTTGTGAAGAATTTATATTAATTTTTTTAGTGTTTCATAGACTTAAGCAGTAAAGCCACCTGGGCCTGTGCTTTTTTTGAAAATAGGTTTTTTGTATTACTAATTCAATCTTTTTACTTGTTAGAGATCTATTTGGATTGTCTATTTCTACCTGAGTTGATTACAATAGTTTGTATTTCTAGAAATGTGTTCATTTTATCTAAGCTATCTCATTTATTGGCATACAGTTGTTCATAGTATTGCTTTATAATTTTTTTTATTTTTGTAAGATGGTAATTTCCCTCTTTTTTTCTGATTCTAATCTAATTTTCTCTCTTATTTCCTTGATCAATATAGCTAAAGCTCATCAAATTTTTTAACTTTTGCAAAGAAACAGCTCTTGATTACCTTTATATTCTCTATGGTTTTCATATTCTCTCTTTCATAAATTAGTGCTCTGATCTTTATTACTTCCTTCCTTCTGCTTGTTTTAGGTTTAGTGTATTCTTTTCCAGTTTATGTAATTAAATTAAAGCTATGAAATTTCCCTGTAAGTACTGCCCTAGCTGCATCCTATGAGTTTTAGTATGTTGTGTCCTTGTTTTCATTTATCTCAAATTATTTTCTTTCTCTTTTGATTTCTTCTTTGACTCATCAGTCATTTAGAGTGTGTGATTTAATTTCCACATATTTATGAATTTCCCAATTTTATTTCTGTTATTGGTGTGATTTCATTCTACTGTGGTCAAAAAAGTACTTTGTATTATTTCTATCTTTAAATGTATTGAAACTTGTGTTACAGTTTATCCCAGAGAATGTTCCATATACACTTGAGAATAATGTATATATTACTGTTATTAAGTGGACTCATGTTGCTCTTTTATAGCCACAACAATTCCCATTCACCCCATCATCTCTTTAATCTGTTCTCCCTTTCTGCAATTTTGTCATTGCAAGAATATAAAATAAATGGAATCATATAGTATGTAACCTATTGGAATTGGCTTTCTTCACTCAGGATAATTGGAGACTAATTCAAGTTGTTTTATATATCAATATTTCATTTCTGTTGCTAAATACTAGTGTGGTTTTGCTACATAGTTTTTATAATCATTCACCTATTGAAGGACATCAGAGCTGATTCCAATTTTTGATTACTATATGTTAAAACTACTAAATTTTTTGTATAAACCTACATCTTTGCTTTTCTTTTTTCTTTTTTTAAATGTTTATTTATTTTTAATAAAGAGAGAGAGCACAAATAGGGGAGAGCCAGAGAGAGAGGAAGACACAGAACTGAGGCAGGCTCCAGACTCTGAGCTGTAAGTACAGAGCCCAACATGGGGCTCAAACCCATGAACCACAAAATCATGAACTGAGCCAAAGTTGTACACTTAACGGACTGAGCCACCCAGGCACCCCATCTTTGTTTTTCTTAAAATAATGCCTAGGAGGACAATTGCTGGGTTTTATGATAGATGCCTGTGTCATTTTTTCAATAAACTGATAAAGACAATTCAATGAAGAAAGAAAGAATAGTCCTTTCAGCAAATGGTGTTGTAAGCACTAGATATCCACATGCAAAAAAAAAAAAAAAAAGAATCTAGACTTTAAAAATGCTGCTCTAAGTCAATGTTTTTTAATACAATTTTATCATTTTTAAAATATTTACTTATTTTAGGAGAAAGAGCACAAGCAGGGAATGGGCAGAGAGAGAGAGGGAGACAGAGAATCTCAAGCAGGTGCTGCTGTCAGCACAGAGCCCAATATGAGGCTTAAACATCATGAATTGTGAGGTCATGACCTGAGCCAAAACTAAGAGTCAGGTGCTTAACCAACTGAGCCACCCAGGCGCCCCAGAAGTCAATGTTAAAAGATTAAAAATACAAGCCTCATACTCAGAGAAAATATTTGCAAATAAGTTATCTGATAGTAAGGACTTGTATGCAATGTATATAAACTCTTCATAGAACTCTCAAAATTCAACAATAGGAAAACAAGCAACACAATTTAAAAATGCACAAATGATGACAGACACTTCACCAGAGAAGATATACAGATAGCTGTAAGTATGTGAAAAGATGCTTCAATTAGGGAATTAAAAATTCAAAAAAACGATGAAATAACTAGTACACATCTATTAGCTTGGCTAAAATAAAAGAACTGACAAAAAACAAAAACAAAACCCTGGCAATACCAAATGCCAACAAGGATGTAGAACAACAGGAACTCTAATCTATTGCTGGTGGGAATGAAAAATGGTACAGCCACTTTGTTGTTTTGTTTTGTTTTTTAAGTTTATTTATTTTTGAGAGAGTGAGAGCATAAGTGGGGAAGAAGAAAAGAGAGAGGGGGACAGAGGATCTGAAATGGGCTCTGTGCTAACAGCAGAGAACCCAACATGATCTCTTAACTTGTGTTTTTCTATAGGAACATCTTTATTTTCCCATCATTTCTGAAGAACACCTTTGCCAGATATAATATTCTTGGATAACATTTTTTTCCTTTCAGCACTTTGAGTTTATAATCCCACTTTCTCCTAGCCTATAAGGTTTCTGCTGAGAAATCCACTGATAGCTTTATGAGGGTTCCTTGTAAGGTACAAGCTTCTGTTCTTATCCTGTTTTTACGATTCTCCCTCTGAATATGATTTTTGTCATTTTTATTAGAATGTATCTTGAAAAAGATCTCTCTCGAGCCAAAGCATAAGAGACTCTTAAAAACTGAGAACAAACTGAGGGTTGATGGGGGGTGGGAGGGAGGGGAGGTGGGTGATGGGTATTGAGGAGGGCACCTTTTGGGATGAGCACTGGGTGTTGTATGGAAACCAATTTGACAATAAATTTCATATATTGAAAAAAAAACAAAAAAATAAATTAATTAAAAAAAACAAAACAAAAAAAAAGAAAAAGATCTCTCTCTTTTTTGAGAGAGAGAGAAAGAGAGAGAGAGAAAGCACCAGTGGGGGCAGAGGGGCAGAGGGAGAGACTCTTAAGCAGGCTCCATGTTCAATACAGAGCCTTACACAGGGCTCAATCCCACACCCCTGGGATCATGATGTGAGCTGAAATCAAGAGTTGGATGCTCAACCGACTGAGCCACCCAGGCACTCCTTGAAGAAAATCTCTTTAAGTTGAGTTTGTTTGGTGACCTATGAACTTCATTAGCTTAGTAATCTAAATCTCTCCCCAGATTTGAGATGTTCTCAGCCAGTATTTCTTTAAATAAACTTTCTGCCCTCTTCTTTCTTCCCCTTCTGGAACACCAATCATTTACAAATTCTTCCTTTTGGTGGTATCCCATATATCATGTAGGCTTTTGTCGCTCTATCATTTTTTAAAAATTCTATTCTGACTAGATAATTTCAAAGTTCCTGTCTTGAATTTACAGTTTCTTTCTTATGCTCAATCCATTCTAATGTTGATGTTCTCTATCTCATTTTTCATTTCATTTATTATATTCTTTAGCTCCTGAATTTTTGTGCAGCTACTTTTTATTATTTCTATCTCTCTTTTTTAAAGGTTTTATTTTTTTAAGTGATGTCTACACTCAACATGAGGCTCAAACTCATGATCCTTAGATCAAGAGTTACATGCTCTTCCGACTGAGCCAGGCAGTGGCCCCAATTTCTATCTCTTTTTTAAACTTTTCATTTTGTTTGTGTATATTTTCCTGATTTCACTGAAATCAGGTTTTTTGTAGCTCAATGAACTACCTTAAAACAGCTATTTTTAATTCTTTATTAGTAAATCTCAGATCTGCATGTCTTTGGAATTGATTACTAGTAAATTGTAGTGATCCCTGAGTGGTGTTATGTTTCTTTGATTTTCCATAGAAGTTTTGTGTTGATGTCTTTGCATTTGAAGTAGCAGTCACTTCCTCCAGTCTTACTAACTGCACACAGGAGAGAAATACCTCTGTCAGCTCTGCTAGTGATTCTGAGGCTTTCTTGGTCCTTCTATGGACATGGTTACTGTACACTTTTTGCTCCCTTTGATGGCAAAATTATTAAGTTTGTATGCCTTTTCTCAACCCTGCAATGCACCAGGGTGGGTGCTGACAGTCTCTTTTTTTCTTTCCCAAGGGTGGTAGAAAAAAATTTATGTTTGTTGTCTCTCCCTAGCCTGCAGTTTGGGGCTGCTTTCTTTGCATGCTCACAAGCCATCTGCCAGAGCCTGCTCTTACCACCACCATTGAGAACAAACATAGGGAGCCAACCATAGGATGTGGCATGTGGGTGAGGTACACGGAGTTCTGGGGGTGCCTATGGACCAGATTGCAGGCATCTGCAGGTGAGACATCCTTAGCAGCTTGTGGGTGGGCTTTTTGATGGAGAATTCAATGTGGTTGATAGGATCTTCATTCCTTTAATGTCCTCCAGGAGTCCTATCTGCCACATTCCCAGCCTCTTCCTGGCCCTCCAGTTATGTAACTCATGATTCAGTATCTGGCTGGCATGAGGAATAAATAGGCCCCTTTGGCAGCATACTGCACAGCTAGGAAAGCCAGGTGCTCACTCAACACTCTCACTTTCCCCTGCAGGAGAAACCACAAGCTGAGAAGATATCTTGGCCCTGAGCTGTGCCACCTTGGAGAAGGGGTGATGCAGATAAGTTAAACTGTTCCTCTTACCTTCTCCAATGCATCCAAATTCATATTTTTTTGCTTCAGTGGTATGATGGAACTTCTCCACTGGAAACGTGGACTTCCACAAAGACTCTTTCCTATAATTGATTGTCTAAGACAGCGTTCTCCAGGGGCTCCTGGACCATGGCCAAGAGGGGCTGGAGTCAGTTCTTGGGTCACTGCAGGGTTTCTGTGAGGACTAAGGTCCATATGCCTATTACCTGATGCACAGTGAGCAAGACTCCTCCTGGATCCATTGGTGTGTAGTACTGGATCCCATAGACTATAGATGGATGCCAAATTGTTGTTGTTGAGGAGGGTCACAAATGAGAGGAATATTATTAAGCCATCTTTCTGATGCCACTCCCTCATTTATAATATAAGCATTTACTGCTAAAATTCCCCTCTCAACATTGCTTTGGCTACATTCCACAAATTTTGTTATGTTTAATTTTTATTTTTGTTCAGTTCATTGTATTTTTAAAAATTTCCCTTGAGCCTTTGTCTTTCATCCATGGATTATTTTGAAGTATATTGTTTAGTTCCCAAGTATCTAGGGATATACTGTTATCCTTATACTGTTGATTTCTAGTTACTCAACAAATTTTAAATTTGTTGAGGTTGTTTTATAACCTAGTATATGGCCCATTTGATTTATATTCCATAGGTGCTCGAAAAAAATGTGCATTTTGTTGTCACATGGAGTATTCTACACAACTCTATGAGATCCTGTTTGTTCCTCTTTTCTTCTCTTAGCTGATTTTAAGAACAATTGTATGAAACAATATGTTTATAATGTTTCTTTGGGCATATAACTTATAGAAATATAAAATACTTGCCAATAATAACACAAAGGAAATGGGTGCAGCAAAACTGTACTGAGCTAAAGAAATTACTCCAGATGCCAACTCAAATACACAAGAACAAATAAAGAGAACTGGAAATGATAATAAAGAAGGTAAATATTTTTTAAAGCTATAGATATGTATTTGCTCTCTTTCATTTTCTTATTTTAAAAGCCATTAAATTATATGAAGTAATAATTACAACAATGCATTTAGAGCTTAACATGTGTGAGGTATAATATATATAACAGTAATATCACAAAAAGGGGGAAAGGAATAGTGCTATATAGTTATGTTTATGTATCTTACTGGAATTAAGTTAGTATAAATCTGAACCTGCCTCTGATAAGTTAAAATGTGTATAGTAAGTCCTAGAGTGACCACTAATGATATAACTTTAATATGTGTGTATATGTATGTGTATGTATGTATGTATGTATGTATGTGTGTGTGTATATATATAATTGAAAATCATTGAAGATGTTCATCAAAAAGTTAAACATAGACTTGTCATATGATCCATTAATTCTACTCCAAGGTATAAACCCTAAAGAATTGAAAACAGGGTATGCCAGTGTTCATAGCAGCATACTTCACAATAGCCAAAAAGTGGAAATAACCTAAGTGTCCAATCACAGATTAATAGATTTTTTAATGTGGTATATACATACAATGGAATATGCAACTAATATCATTCTGATACTAAAACCAGACAAAGACATCACAAGATTTCAACAAGGTGTCAAGACAATTATATGGAGGAAAGAAGTTTTTTTCAACAAATGGTATGGGGACAACTGGATAGTGAATCATAATTTGCTGGCTTCAGGTTGACAGCAATAATAATATATTGTGGGATTTAATAACGTGTATGACAACAATAGCACAGATTACAAGGGGATAAATTTGAAGTATGTTTAAATTATTTTTTTATAAAATTTTTAAATTATTTATTTTTGAGAGAGAGACATGAGAGAGAGTGTGAGTTGGGGAGGAACAGAGAGAGAGAGGGAGACACAGAATCCAAAGTGGGATTCAGGCTCTGAGCTGTCAGCACAGAACCCGGATGCAGGGCTTGAACTCACGAACTGCGAGATCATGACCTGAGCTGAAGTTGGAGGCTTAACCAACTGAGCCACACAGGCACCCCATTAAATTATTATGCTATATGTGAAATGCTATTGTATTACTTGAAGGTAAACAGTGACAAGTTAAATATGTATAAAGTCTAGTGCAACCACTAAAAATAAAACAAAAATAACAATTATACTTATTAAAGCCACAATGGAGATGAATGGCATTATAAAAATACACTGTTCATTCCAAACAAGCAAGAACAAAAATAAGTAAACAAGGCAGGAAAAAGTAGTAAAAAATACAGATAGGACAAATGAAAAAAAAACAGCAAGGTAGTAGACTTAAATCCAAGCTAATCCATAATCAAATATAAATGGTATGAAAAATCTAAGTGGTATAAACACTCTGAATTAAAATGCATGGATTTTCACTTTGGATAAAAAACAGCAAACTGCTATAAATACTGCCTATAAGAAACCCACTTTATACATAAAACAAATAGGTTAAAAGTGAATGGATGGTACGCGACATTGTGAATATAACTAATGCCTCTAATTGTGCACTTAAAATGGGAAAAATTATGTTATATGTATTTTAACACAATAAAACAAATAGTAAAGTTAAAAAGTGAAAGATTAGAAAATAAATTATGGTAACAGTATAGAAAAAGATTAACATAGCTAGTTTGACTGCTATGCTTTGATAGCATCTTATAAGGTTGGTCCTCGGCTGTTGTCTGGAAACTTAGATTTCAGGAGAATTTCTACCGTTAACTGGTAATAGAGGATTGTTGAATCTAAACTTTTTGTACAAACAATATGGTATATGCTGAACACTTGCTTTCACCCTGGCAGTCTGGAATTTGATTATTCACCAGAATAAAGTTATCTTGTGATCATACCCCAATCAAAATCTTGGGCATTTAGTTTCTAATGACCTCTCTTGATAAACAACATTTCACGCAGGTTGTGACATCTTTTGTTGGCAGAACTAAGCATGTCCTGTGTGACTCCACTAGGACAAGACTCTAGAACCCCGCACTTAGTTTCCCCTGAACTGCACCCCAGCGTGCACTTGATTTATAGATTAAATTTATTCCTAACCAAATTTCAATCAGCTTTTTTTGAGAAACTGCCAAACTGATTCTGTAATTTATTCAAAAATGCAAAGGAACTAGAAAAACCAAAAAATTTTGAAAAAAAGAACATAGTTGAAAGACCTACACTGATTTTGAGTTACTTTAAAGCTAGTCATATTGGGGTGCCTGGGTGGCTCTGTTGGTTAAACAGCCGACTTTGGTTCAGGTCATGATCTCATGGTTCATGAGTTCAAGCCCCGCATTGGGCTCTGTGCTGACAGCTCAGAGCCTGGAGCCTGCTTCAGATTCTGTGTCTCCCTCTTTCTCTGCCCCTCCCCCACTCACTCTGTGTCTCTCCCTCTCTCTCAAAAATAAATAAATATTTAAAAAGTTTTTTTAAAGCTTTGTATGATATTTATACAAAAACACATAAATAGATGAATAGAATAGAATAGGGCATGCAGAAATAGACCCAAAGGTATATAGTAAATTTATTTTCAACAAAGTTGTCAAAGTAACTCAATAAAGAAAACATAGTATTTTCAACAAATGGTGCTGGAACAATTTGACATCCACTTGTTTAAATAATGAACTTCAGTTCACACCGTATCATTTTTTTTTTAATCTCAAAATGGGGTAAAGACCTAAATACAATATTTTTTTATAAAAGCAACTGGGATTCTTAATGATAACACAAAGGAATGAAATATGAAGAGAAATATAAAATATATGTCATCAACATTAAAACATTGGAGTGAAGTAAAGGAAGATAGAAGAGTAAGAAGAATCAGGAATCTGTCTCTCCACAATCTGTCTTTCCACAAAAATTATACTGGCAGAAATCATCTGATGTAAGTATTTTGGAACTCGAGTCTATATGGATGATTACAGCTTCCTGGGGAAAGCTTGGCTAGTAAATTGCAGTTTATTTTTATTAATTTCAGTTTTAGCACAGTAATGGCTACCCATTTTCCATCCATTGAAGCCTACAGCAAGCAGGCAAATCTATGTTCCTGGTGTGGCTTTCTGGAACCACCACGGACAATAAGGACCTTGTCCTCAAATATTAGTGTTTGGTATTCCCACTGTGAGCAATAAGGGCTGCAATAAGCAATTCCCACTGTGCCCACTGTGGGCAATAAGGACTTTGTCCCCAAATATTGGTGTTTGGTATTCTGATTTTTTTTTTAAGGCAAGTATTTTTGTTTAGTTTTTATTTTAGGGAAAGAGCATGTACACAAGCCAGGGAGAGGGGCAGAGGGAGAGAGAGAGAGAAAGAGAATCTCAAGCAGGCTCCACACTCAGCATGGAGCCTGATGCGGGTTTCAATCCCATGATCCTGGGATCATGACCTGAGCTGAAACCAAGAGTAGGATGCTCAACTGACTGAGCCACCCAGGTGCCCCAGTATTCTGATTTTTGACTGCTGCTTTTGACCACTGAGATGCAGCCCAGAGGCTGGCCACTGTTGTTTTAACTTGCACCAGTTGAAATTCCTAGCAAGGGACTGAAGAACAGTCCCTGGGGTATTTTTTCTCTCTGTTTCTTTTTACCTTTTTTTCCCCTTAGAGAGTCAGACATTTAAGGATTATGACATTCAAAATCAGACATGTATACAGGGAAATTTAGAAAATTTCTATGTATACCCATGGAAACAGAGTGTCAGAAAAGAACTGAGAAGATCTCGAGCTTTCATCTCAGGCTAATCACAAGCAAAGACACCCTTGAACAACTTTAAAAACAGAGAGAGAGAGAGAGAGAGAGAGAGAGAGAGAGAGAGAGGAGAGAGAGGGAGGGGGGAGGGAGAGAGAAAATTCTGGAGAAGGGGAACAATCTGATTCCAGAGTTTCCACATTATGAAATTCAAGTGTCCAGTTTCAACAACAAAAAATCACAGACATACAAAAGGGAAAAAGAAAAACAGTAAAGTATAGACCATTTAAAGGAACAAAATAAATCACCATGAGCTGTCTCTGAGGAACCGCTGACATCGGCTTATTAGACAAAACATTAAATATGACTTTCTTGGGTCACCTAGGTGTCTCAGTCAGTTAAGTGTCAAACTCTTGATCTCAGCTCAGGTCTTGATTTCAGGGTCATGAGTTCAAGTCCCACGCTGGGCACTGCGCTGGGCATGAAGTCTAGTTAAAAACTTTCTTAAAGATGCTAGAAGAGCTAAAGGAAAACATGGGAATAGACAGGAAAATTATGTATGAACAAAATGAGAACATCAATATCAAAAAGAGGTAGAAATTTAAAAAGAAATTCTCGAACTGAAAAGTACAATAAATGAAATAAAAATTCACTGGAATGTTTTAAAAGTATATTGGAGCAAGCAGAAGAAAGAATTGGCAAACTTTAAGATAAGGCTATTGAAATTATTTAGTTTAAGGAATAGAAAGAAAAAGGAATGGAGAAAAGTGAACTGAGCCTAAATGACCTGTGGGACACTATAAAACAGTCCAACATATATGTTGTGGGAATCACATAAGTAGAAAATAGTGAAAAAGGAGCAGAAAGAATATTTGAGGAAATAAGGATTGAGAACCTCCCAAATTTGGTTTAAGACATGAATCTACAAATCTAAGAAACTCAACAAATTCCAACTAGTATAAACAAGCCAACAAAACCCCCACACATTATAGTCAAACTATGAAAATCCAAAGATAATCTTAAAAACAGCAAGAGGGAAACAGCTCCTCACCAGAAGGAATCTCAATAAAGTTATCAACTGATTTCTCATGAGAAATCTTGGAGGCCAGAATGTAGTGTGCTGATATATTCAAAGTGCTGAAAGAGAAAAAAAAAAAAGAACATTATTATTTCTATATTCAGCAAAACTGTCCTTCAAATATGAAGGAGAAATTCTGACATTCTCGGATAAACACTGAGGGAGTATTTTACCACTAGAGCTGTTCCACAAGAAATGCTAAAGGGAATCCTTCAAGTTGAAATGAAAGAATGCTAGACAGTAACTCAAAACTATATGAAGAAATAAAGATTGGTAAAGCTTGTGGATCCTTCTTGTGCTGCTTCTCTCTTTTGCTCAGGCCTGTGGTGCTGGCAGGATGGGCAAGTGTCATAGTTTTCATACTTCCAGGAAGTTCCATAGCCAACGACAAGATCAGAAGTGATAAACATGCTAGAAGGCCCATTTTGGCACAGCCCTGAAGGCCAACCCTTTTGGTGGCACTTTCCATGCAAAAGAATTGTGCTGGAAAAAGTAGTCCTTGAAGCCAAATAGCCAAATTCTGCCGTTAGGAAGTGTGTCAGGTTCCAGCTAATCAAGAATGGCAATAATAATAATAATAATAATAATAATAATAATAATGAACTATTGGGACCACATCAAGATAAAAAGCTTCTGCACAGCAAAGGAAACAATCAGCAAAACTAAAAGGCAACTGACCCAATGGGAGAAGATATTTGCAAACAACGTATCAGATAAAGGTTTAGTATCCAAAATCTATAAAGAACTTATCAAACTTACCCCAAAAACAAATAATCCTGTGAATAAATGGGCAAAAGACATGAATAGATACTTTTCCAAAGAAATCCAGATGGCTAAAAGACATGAAAAAATGGTCAATATCACTCGTCATCAGGGAAATACAAATTAAAACCACAATGAGATACCACCTTACACCAGTCAGAATGACTAAAATTAACAACTCAGGCAACAATAGATGTTGGCAAGGATTCAGAGAAAGAGGATCTCTTTTGTACTGCTGGTGGGAATGCAAACTGGTGCAGCCACTCTGGAAAACAGTATGGAAGTTCCTCAAAAAATTAAAAATAGAATTACCCTATGATCCAGCAACTGCACTACTAGGTATTTATTCAAGGGATATAGGTGTGCTGTTTCAAAGGGGCACATGCACCCCAATGTTTACAGCAGTGCTATTGGCAATAGCCAAAGTATGGAAAGAGCCCAAATGTCCATAGATGGATGAATGGATAAAGAGGATGTATTACTCAGCAATCAGAAAGAATGATCTTGCAATTTGCAACTACATGGGTGGAACTAGAGGGTATTATGCTAAGCAAAATTAGTCAGAGACAAATATCATACTACTTTACTCATATGTGGAATTAAGATACAAATAGATGAACATAAGGGAAGGGAAACAAAAGTAATATAAAAACAGAGAGGGAGACAAACCATAAGAGACTCTTAAATACAGAGAAGAAACTGAGGATTGCTAGAGGGGTTATGCGTGGGGGGATGGGTTAAATGGGAAAGGGGCATTAAGGAAGACACTTGTTGGGATGAGCACTGGGTGTTATACACAGGGGATGAATCACTGCAATCTACTCCTGAAATCATTGTTGTAAAATATGCTAACTTTGATGTAAGTTAAAAAACAATAATAATAAATTAATAAATTTTTTAAAAGAATGGCAAAAAAAATCACAGCCTTTGTACTCAATGATGGTTGTTTGAATTTTATTGAGGAAAATGATGAGGTTCTGGTTGCTGGGTTTGGTTGCAAAGGTCATGCTGTCAGTGACATTCCTGGAGTTCACTTTAAGGTTATCAAAATAGCCAATGTCTCTCTTTTGGCCCTATACAAAGGCAAGAAAGAAAGACCAAGATAATAACTTTTGATGATGAAAACATGGCAATAATAAATTTTCATTTACCAAGAAAAAAGGAAATAAAGATTAGTATGTGACAATTATAAAAGCTAGTGCTATTGCAATTTTTCCTTGTAACTCCATTTTTTATTTTCCACATTATTTAAAAGACAAATGCATAAAAAGAGCTACTAATCTATGGCATTGAGCACCAAAAATACAAATATATAATTGTTGACATCAGTAAAAGGAGGAAGAATGAGCTGTATAGGAACAGATTTAAGTTGATATAAATTCAAATTAGATTGTTATAAATTTAGGATACTAAATTTAATCCCCATGGTAAGGACAAAAATGTATTTATACAACATACACAAAAGGATATAAGGGAATAAAGATTTTTCTACAGACGGGTGCCTGGGTGGCTCAGTCAGTTATAACTTCAGCTCAGGTTATGATCTCACGGGTAGTGGGTTCAAGCCCCGCATCGGGCTCTGTGCTGATAGCTCAGGGTCTGGAGCCTGCTTCAGATTCTGTGTCTCCCTCTCTCTCTGCCCCTCCCTCCCTCCCTCCCTCCCTCTCTCTCTCTCTCTCTCTCTCTCTCTCTCTCTCTCTCTCTCTCAAAAATAAACATTAAAAAATGTTTTTAACTTTACTACAGAAATAATCAACTGAACACAAAAAAAGGCCATAATAGAATGAGATACATGAAAGGCCTATAAAGCATATAAGAAAGCAGTAGCAAAATAGCATAATTCCTTCCTTATTAGTTTCTACTTTATGTAACTAAATTAAACTCTGCAGTCAAATGAGAGATTAACACAATGGATTAAAACACATGATCCAACTATATGCTTCCGATAAGTGGCTCACTTTCAGTCCAAAAACTCAAATTGGTTGAAAGTGAAAGGACAGAAAAGGATATTCCATGCAAATAGTAAATAAAAGAGAGCTGGAATGATTATACTAATATCAGACAAATAAACTTTAAAGAAAAAAGATTACAATAGACAAAGATATTGTATGTTAATAAAAGGTTTACTACAGAAAAAAGATACACTATTTACAAACCTAATAACAGACCCTCAAAGTATATGAAGCAAAAATTGATAGTACTGAAAAAGGGAAATAGTACTACAATAACGGTTGGAGACTTCAATAGCTATCTTTTAAAAAGAGATAGAATGGGCGCTTGGGTGGTGCAGTCGGTTAAGCGTCTGATTTCAGCCAGGTCACGATCTCGCGGTCCGTGAGTTCGAACCCCGCGTCAGGCTCTGGGCTGATGGCTCAGAGCCTGGATCCTGTTTCTGATTCTGTGTCTCCCTCTCTCTCTGCCCCTCCCCTGTTCGTGCTCTGTCTCTCTCTGTCCCAAAAATAAATAAACGTTGAAAAAAAAAATTTTTTTTAATAAAATAAAAAGAGATAGAACAACCAGACAGCTGATAATAAGGAAGTAAAGCAATTGAACAACACAAGAAACTAACTAGACCTAACAGACATAAACTAACACTCCACCCAAAACAGCAGAATATACATTCTTCTAAAGAGCACTTGGAAAATTCCTAAATAAATTAGGTCACAAACAAGTCCTGATAGATTCTTTAAAAAATTTTTTTAATGTTTACTCATTTTGAGAAAGAGAGAGAGCACAAGCAGGGGAGGGGCAGAGAGAGAGAGAGGAACAGAGGATCCCATGCAGGCTCCACAGTATCAACACAGCCTGACATAAGGCTCAAACCCACGAACTATGAGATCATGACCTGAGCCAAAGTCAGAAGCTCAATCAACTGAGCCACCCAGGCATCTGCCTAATTGATCTTTTAAAATAGATATCATATAATGTATTTTTGCTTACAATAAGAAGATGAGGGGTACCTGGGTGGCTCAGTTGGTTAAGAGTCCGACTTCGGCTCAGGTCATGATCTCACAGTTTGTGGGTTCAAGCCCTGCATCCGGCTCTGTGCTGACAGCTCAGAGCCGGGAGCCTGCTTCGGATTCTGTGTCTCCCTCTCTCTCTGCCCCTCCCCGCTCATACTCTCTCTCTCTCTCTCTCTCTCAAAAATAAATAGACACTGAAAAGAAATTTTAAAAAAAGAAGATGAAGTTAGAAATCAATGACAGAAGGAAAAGAGAAAAATTCACATACATGTGGAGATTAAACAACACACTCTTCAACAACAAATAGGTGAGGAAATCATGAGGGAATAACAAGTACTTGAGTCAAATAAAAAAGAAAACACAACATATCCAAACTTATGGGATACCACAAAAGCAGTTCTCAAGGGAAATTTACAGTTGTGAATACCTACATTAAAAAGGAAGAAAGATCGGATGCCTGGGTAACTCAGTCGGTTAAGCATCTGACTGCACCTCAGGTTATGATTTTATGGTTCATGAGTTCGAGCCCTGCTTCAAATGAGCATGAGCCCCACTTCTCTCTCTCTCCCTCTCCATCTCTCTCTCTCTTTCTGCCACTAGTGGGATTATCTTCCTCTCTTTTCCTATCTCTTTCTGCCCTTTGTTCACTTGTGCTCTCTCTCTCTCTCAAAAAAAAAAAAAAAAAAAAAAAAAAGGAAGAAAGATCTCAAATTGATAACCTAACTTCTCCAAATCAAGGAACTAGAAAAAGAGGAGCAAACTAAATCCAAAACTAATAGAAGCTAATAGTGACATAATTAAGATTAGAATGAGTTTAAAATAGAGAATAGGAAAATAATAGAGAAAAACGATGAAACCAAAAGTTAGTTCTTTGAAAAGATCAGCAAAACTGACAGCTTTAGAGTGAGAAGGAAGAGGCAAAAAACTAAAAATATTAAACTGGGGACATTTCTACCAATCTTACAGAGATAAAAAAAATATAAGTATGTATCTGTAAAAAATTGTATGTCAACAGATTATATAATTCAGAATAAATGGACAAATTCCTTGAAACACACAGTTAGCTATCCTGACTCAAAGAAAATCCCAAAAGACCAATTATAAGTAAAGAGGTTTAATTAATAATTTAAAACCTCCCAAATTTCACAATGAGTGAAATCGTATGGTGTTTGTCTTTCTCTGATTTTTTTGCTTAGCATTATACTCTCTAGCTCCATCCATGCCGTTGCAAATGGCAAGATTTCATTCTTTTTTATGGCTGAGTATTATTTCTTTGTATATATATTCTACATCTTCTTTATCCATTCATCGGTCCATGGACACTCGGGATATTTCCATAGTTTGGTTATTGTAGATAACGCTGCTATGAACATCAGGGTGCACATATCCCTTTGAATTAGTATTTTTGTATTCTTTGGGTAAGTATCTAGTAGTACAATTAATGGATCATAGGGTAGTTCTATTTTTAACATTTTGAGGAACTTCCATACTGTTTTCCAGAGTGGCTGCACTAGTTTGCATTCCCACCAACAGTGTAAGAGGGTTCCCCTTTTTGCACATACTCCCAACACCTGTTGTTTTTTGTGTTAACTGTAGCTATTCTGACAAGTGTAGGATGATATCTCATTGTAGTTTTATTTTCTAATGTTTATTTTATTTTGAGAGTGGGGGAGCATGAGTAGAGGAAGGTGATCGAGAGAGAGAGAGCGAAAGAGAGAGAGAGAGAGAAAGAGAATCCCAAGCAGGCTCTGTGCTACAGCACAGATGCGGGACTTGATCCCACAAACCATGAGATCATGACCTGAGCAGAAATCAATGATCAGTCACTTAATGACTGAGCCACCCAGGTGCCCCTGATTGTAGTTTTAATTTGTATTTCCCTGGTGATGAGTAATGTTGAGCATCTTTTCATGGGTCTGTTGGCCGTATGGGTATCCTCTTTGGAAAAATGTCTATTCGTGTCTTCTGCCCACTCAACTTTTTAATTGAGTTATTTGATTTTTGGTTGTTGAGTTTTATAAGTTTTTTTAAAAATATATTTAGGATACTAACCCTTTATCAGATATGTCATTTGCAACTATCTTCTCCTATTCCATGGGTTGTCTTTTAGTTTTGTTGATTGTTTCCTTCACTATGAAGAAACTTTTTATTGTGATAAAGTTCCAATACTTTATTTTTGCTTTTGTTTCCCTTGCCTCAGGAGACCTATCTGGTAAAAAGTTGCTATGGCTGATGTCAAAGAAGTTACTGTCTGTATTCTCCTCTAGGATTTTGATGGTTTCCTGTCTCACAATTAAATCTTTAGGCCATTTTGAATATATTTTTCTGTATGGTATAAGAAAGTGGTCTAGTTTCATTCTTTGGAATGTTGCTGTCCAGTTTTACCAATACTATTTGTTGAAGACACTGTCTTTTTTCCTTTGAACATTCTCTTCTGCTTTGTTGAAGATTAATTGACCATGTAGTTGTGGGTTCATTGCTGTGTTTTCTAGTCTCTTCCATTGATCTCTGTGTCTACTTTTGTGCTAGTACCATACCGTCTTGGTCACTACAGCTTTGTAATATAACTTGAAGTCTAGAACTGTGATGCCTCCAGATTTTCTTTTCTTTCCTTTCTTTTCTTTTTTTTAGTTTCAGGTGTAGAATTTAGTGATTCAGCACTTACATACAACACCCAGTGCTCATCACATATGCCCTCCCTAATCCCCATCACTCATTTAACCCATCCCCCCACCCACCTTCCCTCCCAGGAACATCATTTTGTTCTCTTATAGTTAAGAGTGTTTTATGGTTTGCCTCTCTCTTCCTCCCTGCCCATGTTCATTTGTTTTATTTCTTAAATTCCACATATGAGTAAAACCATATGGTATTTGTCCTTCTCTGACTGACTTATTTCACTTAGCGTAATACTCTCCAGCTCCATCCATGTTGTTGCATGTGACAAGATTTCATTCTTTTTTATGACTGAGTAATATTCCATTCTATAGATAGAGAGAGAGAGAGATAGCTCTATACACACACACACACACACACACACACACACACACACACACACCCTATCTTCTTACCCATTAATCAGTAGATGGACATTTGGGCTCTTTCCATAATTTGGCTATTGTTGATAATGCTTCTATAAACATCAGGGTGCAGGTATATCCCTTCAAATCAGTATTTTTGTATCCTTTGCATAAATACCTAGTAGTGCAATTGCTGGATCATAGGGTAGTTCTATTTTTAACTTTTGAGGACCTTCATTTTTAAGGACTTTTTGAGGATTGGTACAGAGTGGCTGTATCAGTTTGTATTCCCACCAACAGTGTAAGAGGGTTGCCCTTTCTCTGCATCTTCACCAACATCATAGGGGGAGAAAGGAGACAGGCAAACCAAGAAACGCACTCTTAGCTATAGGGAACAAACTGATGGCTACCAGAAGGGAGATGGATGAGAGGATGGGTTAAATAGGTGGTGGGGATTAAGAAGTACATTTGCAGTGAGCACCAGGTGTTGTATATAGGTGCTGAATCAATAAATTGTACACCTGAAACTAATATTACACTCTGTTAAATAATTGGAATTCAAAACAAAAACCTAAAAAAATAATTTAAAACTTCCCAACAAAGACAAATACTGGGCCATATGGCTTTACTAGTGAATTCTACAAAACATTTAAAGAAGAATTAACAAAAATCCTTCTCAAAATTTTCCAAATAAATTAAAGAAGCAGTGACCTCTTCCTAACTCACTCTATGAGGCCAGCCTTATCTTTAAACCAAACCCAGATAAATACATCACAAGAAAAGAAAATTATAGATCAATATTCTTTATGCATACAGATGCAAGAACCTTCAAAAAAATATTCCCAAATCAAATCCAACAGCATGATCAAGTGGAATTTATCCAAGGAATGCAAGAGTGAGTCAAGATAAGAAAATCAATGTAATACATACCCTAACAGAAATATGGGGGAAAAAATCCCAATTGGTATGGGAAAGGCATTTGACAAAATCCAGAACCCTTTCATAATAAAAACTCTCAGAAAACTAAGAACAGAAGTAAAATGACCCAATATGATATAGGGTATCCATTAAAAAGTCCACAGCTAATGTCATACTCAGTGGCTGAAAATGAAAACTTTGCCTCCTAAGATCAGAAACAAACAAGCTCAGGATGTGTACTTCCACCACTGTTGTTCACATTGTAGAGGAAGTCCTAGCCAGTGCTATTAAACAATAAAAATAAATAAAAAGCATCCAGATTGAAAGAACAGGGTAAAACTGTATTTGCTGATGACATGATCCTATATATAGAAAATGCCAAGTGATCCACAAGAAAGCTACTAAAGTGAATACACAAATCTAATAAAGCTACAGGGTATGAGACTAATTCTCAAAAACCTGTTGTGTTTTATGGTACACCAGCAATAATCCAAAAAGAAAATTAAGAGATTCTGTTTTTTGTTTTAATTTGCTTCTTGTTTGTTCAAATTTTTATTTAAACTCTGGTTAGTTAACATATAGTGTAGTATTGTTTTCAGGAGTAGAATCTAGTGATTCATCACTTACACGTAATAGCCAGTGCTCAGCAAGAAAGCACTCTCCTTAATACCCATCACCCATTTAGCCTATCCCCCACCCACATCCCTCCATCAACCCTCAGTTTGTTCTCTACCTTTTAGAGTCTCTTATGGTTTGTATCCTTCTCTCTTTTTTTCCTTTTCCCTTATGTTCATCTGTTTTGTTTCTTAAATTCCATATATGAGTGAAATCATGGTATTTGTCTTTCTCTGCCTGCCTTATTTTGCTTAGCATAATACACTCTAGCTTCATCCACATTGTTGTCAATGGCAAGATTTCACTCCTTTTGATGACTGAGCAATAATATATATATATATATATATATATATATATATATATATATATATATATATATATATAAAATACTATGCTATATATATATATATATATTTCCATAGTTTGTCTATTGTTGACAATGATGTTATGAACATCAGGGTGCGTGTAACCCTTAATCTGCATTTTTATAGGTATGTACCCAAATACCTAGTAGTGCAATTGCTAGGTCATAAGGAAGTTCTATTTTTAACTTTTTAGGAACCTCCATACTGTTTTCCATAATGGCTGCACCAATTTGCATTCCCACCAACAATACAAGAGTGTTCTCATTCTCTGAATCCTCACCACCATTTGTTGTTTCTTGTGTTGTTAATTGTAGTCATTTTAACATGTGTGAGGTGGTATCTCATTATGGTTTTGATTTGTATTTTGCTTCTGATGAGTAATGTTGAGCATCTTTTCATGTTTCTGTTAGCCATCTGGATATCTTCTGTTAGCTATCTAGATGTCTTCTTTGTGAGTGTTATCTCATCATGGTTTTGATTTTCTAATAGCATTCCCCCAAATTAATATTTAGGAATAAATCTAATCAAAGAAGTAGAAAACTTGTACACTGAAAAACAAAAAATGTGTTGCATCTGTAAATCACTTAACTAGTGATTTACACTTAACTAGTATTGACATCTTAACAATATTGTCTTTTGATCCATGAACATGAGTTGTTTTTTCCCATTACTTATGTGTTCTCTAATTTCCTTCAGCAATGTTTTTATAGTATTCAATTTACAAGTCTTTTACCTCCTTGGTTAACTTAATTCCTCAGTGTTTTTTTTTCTTGTTGATATTATTGCAACCAGAATTGTTTTCTTAATTTCTTTTTCAGATTGTTCACTGTTAGTGAGTAGAAATGCAATTAATTTGTTTATTGATTTTGTATCCTGCTACTTTGCTGAATTTATTAGTTATAATAGTTTTTCCCAATCTTTAGGGTTTTCTACATATAAGATCATGTTACCTACAGAGATAATTTTATTTCTTTCTTTCTAATTTGGATACAATATAATATTATTCAACCATGAAAGGAATGAAACTTTGAAATATGCTACAACATGGAAGGACCTTCAAAATACTATGCTAAATGAAAAAAGTCAGACACTGAAGGGCAAATACTATACTATTCCACGTGTATGAGGTACCTAGAATTGGCAAATTCATAAAAGCAAAAAATAAAATAGTGGTTTCTGGGGCTGGGAAGGAGAGAATATGGAGTTATTTTTTAATGGGTTCAGAGTTTATGTTGGGAATGATGAAAAAATCTTGGGTATACATAGTCAATCTGATACACAACATTGTGAATACATTTAATGCCATTGAATTAAATACTTATAAATGGTTAAATGATAAATATTAAGCTATGTATGTTTTACTACAAAAGAAATGAAGACATTTTGTTCTTCACAACATTGTAAAGAAAACAAAAGGCAAGCCCCAGTTTGGGAGAATATACTTGTAAAATGTATAATCAATACAAGGCTTATATCTAGAATATTAAAAGATATTTTACTATTGGGGCACCTGGGTGGCTCAGTCAGCTGAGCATCGGACTTCGGCTCAGGGCATGATCTCACAGCTAGCTCATGAGTTTGAGCCCTGCATCAGGCTCACTGCTGTGAGCACAGAGCCTGCCTTGGATCTTCTGTCCCCCACTCTCTCTACCCCTTATCTACTTGCGTGCTTTCTCTCAAAAATAAATAAATCTTAAAAAAAAAAGAGATTTTACTATTTAAAAAAATTTGGGGGGGTGGGGAGCTGGGTGGCTCAGTTGGTTAAGCATCTGACTTTTTTTTTTTTTTAATGTTTATTTGTTTTTGAGAGAGAGAGAGCACAAGTGGGGAAGGGGAACAGAGAATGAGACACAGAATCTGAAGCAGGTTCCAGGCTCCAAGCTATCAGCACAGAACCCCGCACAAGGCTCAAACTCGCTAACGGGGAGATCATGAGCTGAGCCAAAGTCCTACACTCAGCCATGACCTGAACCAAAGTCTGACGCTCAGCGGACTGAACCACCCAGGTGCCCCAAGCGTCTGATTCTTGATTTTCGCTCAGGTCGTGCTCTCACAGTTTGAGGGAGAGAGATAATCCCAAACAGGCTCTGAGCTGTCAGCACAGGGCCCCACATGGTGCTGGATCTCACGGATCGGATCGTGAGATTATGTCCTGAACATCTCAAAAGTCGGACACTTGACTGAGCTACCCAGCCTCCCCAAAGATATTTTACTATTCAGTAAGATGAGCCAATTAAAAGTGGGCAAATATGGGGCACCTGGGTGGCTCAGTCGGTTAAGTGACCAAATCCAGCTCAGGTCATAATCTCCCCGTTCGTGAGTTTGCGCCCCACGTTGGGCTCTGTGCTGGCAATTCAGAGCCTGGAGCCCATTTTGGGTTCTGTGTCTCCCTCGCTCTCTGCCCCTCCCCCACTCACACTCTGTCTCTCTCCCCTTAAAAAATAAATAAACATTAAAAAAATTTAAAAGTGGGCAAATAAGTTGAGCAGATATTTCACCAAAGAACATACACAGGTAGTAAATAAGTATCTGAGAAGATGTTCAGCATCATTATTATGGAAATGCAAATTATTAAAATTAAAATAAGATACCTTCACACATCTCCTAGAATGGTTAAAATTAAAAAGAGTGACCATATCAAGTGTTGATGAGCATGTAGGGAAAACAACTCTTACATGCTGCTGGCAGATGTAAATGATAAAACCCCTTTGGAAAACAGGTTGGGCTTGGAAGTTTCTTAAAATGTAGAAGGTACAACTACTGTATGACCCATCTGTTCCACTTCTAGGTTTTTACCCAAGAGAGATAAAAGCATAACATCCAAACGCCTGTACAGAAATGTTCCATAGTAATTTCACTGGTAGTAGTCAAAAACTCGGAAACAACCACAATGTCCATCAACAGATGAGTGGATAAACACACTGTGGCCTATCTATATAACAGAAAGTTATTCAGCAATAAAAATAATACAAGATTGATACATGCATCAAAATGGATAAATCTCAAAATAATGATGCTGAATGAAAGAAGCCAGACCAAAAATAGTATATGGTATATGCTTCCATTTATATAAAATCCTTGGAGCACCTCAGTCGGTTGGGCATCCGACTTTGGCTCAGGTCATGATATCATGGTTTGTGGGTTCAAGCCCCTCATGGTGCTCTCTGCTGTCAGCACAGAGCCTGCTTCAGATCCTCTGTCTCTCTCTCTTTGCCCCCCACCCCGCTCACACATGCATGTGTACACTCTTTCTCTAAAAAATAAATAAACATTAAAAAAACGTGAAAAAAAGGGTCACAAGGAAACTTCTGTGGGTGAGGGATAGATTCATCATCTTGACTATGCTGCGGGTTTCATGGGGGTATATTTATATGTCTGAAACTTACCAAATTGTACTTTAAAT
Source organism: Acinonyx jubatus (assembly GCF_027475565.1). Taxonomy (NCBI): domain Eukaryota; kingdom Metazoa; phylum Chordata; class Mammalia; order Carnivora; family Felidae; genus Acinonyx; species Acinonyx jubatus. The sequence goes on along the minus strand of NC_069392.1, from coordinate 28,262,194 downwards.
ATGTCTAGTTTGAGATATTTCAGTAAAGCTGTAAAAAAAAAAAAAACTTGTTGGGTTGTTTCTTTTGGCTTACTGTTCCATGCAGATATTTTCTAGACTCTTTTATTACAACAATTTGTAATGAAATATTGTATACATATATATGAAGATACATACATACACACATACATACATGTTGTAGTGGTTCTACAAATATGTTCACAAATTCCTTGATTTTTGTGATGGTTAATTTTATGTGTCAACTAGCCTGGGTCACAAGATGGCCAGATCTCTGATTAAACATTATTCTGGGTGTGTCTGTGAGGGTGTTTCTGGATGAGATTATCATTTGAATTGATAGACTGAGTAAAGCAGAATTCCTTCCCCAATGTGGACAGGCCTGGTCCAATCCACAGAAGGCCTGAATAGAACAAAAGGCAGAGCAAGAGAGAATTTGCCTCCTTTTTTTTTTTTTTTTTTTTTGAGACCAGTCTGCTTCTGCCTTTGGACTTAGACTGGAACTTACACGATTGGCTGTCCTGGTTCTCATGCCTCCTTAACTGTATGAAACAATTCCTTATTATAAATGTGTGTGTGTGTGTGTGTGTGTGTGTGTGTCTGTGTGCGCGCGCGTGCCCTTGGGGAGGAAATTAGATTTAAAACTTTTTTTAATGTTCATTTATTTTTGAGAGAGAAAGAGACAGAGCGTGAGCAGGGGAGGGGCAGAGAGAGAGGGAGACAGAATCTGAAGCAGGCTCCAGGCTCTGAGCTGTCAACACATTGCCCGATGCTGGGTTCAAACCCATGAACAATGAGATCGTGACTCCAGCCGAAGTTGGACACCCAACCGACTGAGTCATCCAGGCATCCCAGGAGGCAAGTAGGTTTAGATGAAGTCATAAGGGTGAAGTGCTCATGATGAGATTAGTGCCCTTATAAGAGGAAACCAGAGGGCACATTACATGCTCTCCCTCCTGCTTTCCCTCTCTCTCTTCCCCCACACACCTCTGTCAGGTGAGGACTTAGCAGAAAGACAGCTATCTACAAGCCAGGAAGAGGGCCCTCACCAGGAACTGAATCAGGTGGCACCTTGATCTCAGACTTTCCAGCCTCCAGAACTGTGAGAAATAAATTTCTGTTGTTTAAGCCACCTACTCAATCTATGGTATTTTGTTATAGCAGCCCAAGCTAATACAATACGCCTCCCATCAAAAACTGAAGCTTAATTTCCAAGCCCATGACTACTAATTTAAGTCCAAATTACTAGACTTAGTAACTCACTTTTTATAACATAGTAAAGCAGAATAACAGTGTGTCAGTCTGATACCTTGTTAAAAAAGACTTTGGGATTTTCTCCTCCCTCTCCTCTTCCCCCTCCTTCTCTCCTTCACCTTTTCCTTCTCCCTCTCATCACTCACTCTGGGACAAGACAGCTACCAAGTCATGTGGACACTCAGGCACTCCTTGGAGGGGCCCATTGGAGAAACTGAGGCTTCCAGCTAATAGCCAGTGAGGAACCAACAACACCCACATGAATTAGCATGGAAGTGAATGCTTTAGCTCCTGTTGAACCTTCTGATCAATGCAGCTCCTGCTGACAGTTTGAGGACAACCTCATGAGAGATCCTGAGGCAGGCTTACTCATATTCTTTTTTTTTTTTAATGTTTTTATTTATTTTTGAGACCAAGAGAAAGCACAAGCTGGGGAGGAGCAGAGAGAGAGGGAGACAGGAACTGAAGCAGGCTTCATTTACACTGACAGCAGAGAGCCCAGTGCAGGGCTCAAACCCATGAGCTGTGAGATCATGACCTGAGCTGAAGTCAGATCCTTAAAGGTGCCCCTCACTCAGATTCTTGTACAAAATTCAAGATTCTTGTACAAAACTGAGATTCTTGATACAAAAATTGCATGAGGTAATTATTTGTCATTTTAAGGTGCTTAGTTGGGGAAATTTGTTATGTAGCCATACAAAATACAATTGAATAAGTCACCGAATTTTCGCAAAAGAAAAACACTCATTTAATCAACACTCAGAACAAGAAAAAGAACATTAACGGCATCCCTGACCTATCCTGCCTTCCCTTTCCAGTCACAAAACCCACCAAACAGAAGTACCAACCTATTTTTTATATGTAAATTAGTTTTGCCTGTTTTTCTCTTTAAAGAATGGCATCATACAAAATATCCTCTTTTATGTCTGATTTCTTTTATTCAACATTATGTCTGTGAACTTCCTCCATAACATTGTGTGTAGCTTTAGATCATTTGTTCTCATTGCTTTATAATATTCCACTGTGTGACCACACTACAATTTATTCATCTATTCTGCTGTCAGTTGGCATTTGGGTGGTTTCAATTTGGGGGTGTTATAAATAGTACTACAATGAATGTTCTAGTTTTAATACACATCTTCTAATTAATATATCTATGTATTTTTGTTGGGCATGTACCTGGGAGTAGAATTACTGGATCACAAAGCAGTCCTCTTTCTTTTTAATTCTTGAGATACTGTAATTTTTTTTTTTTTTTTTTTTTTTTGCCATCTGAATGATCATTCCAACCCCTGAATTATTTGTGGATCTGTTTCTGCTGTCTTTATTTCTTCTTGTTCTATCCTATTGTACTTTATTTCCTTGGGTGATTAGTTGACTGTGAGCTACTAATCTCCTTGGAATATTATCAGTGAGACAGTTTTGAGGTGTAGGATGAAGATGCCTCTCTGAAGGTCACTAGAATTGCTTTAACCAGGCCCCTAGGTGGCACTACCAGTCTAGGAGCACCACAAACTAAAGTCATGGCTTGGGGTTTTATGGACAAATTAAAAGATACAGATTTGGCCTGTCAGTGTATAGAAGGCCTGGCTTATCGTTACAACTTCTTAGAGAGAGCTCTGTCCTCCCCACCTTGCCCTGTTAAACCACCCAGGCAGCTTTCTTGATGTCCTCTCAGGGTGGAGCTGGATTGCTGATGAGTCATCCTGACCCTGAGGGCAATATCTGGCGTCCTGCTTTTATGCTATTATATTCCTAACCTTGGGCAGGATCTGTGTTTTGTCTTTTTCCATGCACTTCTTTTGGGGGTTCAGACAGGAGACACATTGTCTACCTGGGGCATGTTTTGCTCATGATGGAGCAGGAAGCTCTCAGAAGAGTAACTGATGTCTTGAAAGGACCAGTTATAGAACTCATGCCATGTCATTTCCATCTACATTCCATTGGCCTAAATAAGTCATATGGCTAAGCCTAAAATTGCCATGGGAAAGTTGTACTTCATCTCAATAGTGAGATTGGGTAGAAAGTAACTATTACTTGAATAATAATCCAAACTATCTCAACCCACACTTTTGTTCACAAATATTCATTTTAATTCAGCATGAAAAATATGCTCATCCCATCCTGAGACCTCAAAATCTCCATTAATCACAGCATGACCCTTGAAGTCCAGGATTTCAAGATCTACATCAGCTGTGCATAGATGTACACACTAAAATTTTACACAAGTTACTTGCCCCCTCTCCCTGTCCCAACCACCCAACATACACTGGTGGAAAAGGGACAGGAGTACTGCAATAAATACTCCCAGTGGCAATGAATAAGAGTGGCAAAGTGGAAGAATGAGAGGCAAAATGGTCACTGGCCCTTAAAAATTACAAAATATCTCTGGGAATAAGTTGCCAGGCATCCCTACCCTATGAGTAGGAAATAGTCCCTGTGAACAGTTCCCCAGTTCACCATTGTCCACTCTTCTTGGCTCCACCCTCTGGGAGATCATTGATTTTCCATCATTCTCCTTGGCCACTTCTGAAGAAGACATCAAAGAAAATGCTCTTATAGTGGTTGATAGCTTTCTTAGCATACTCAGCCTGCAGAAAGTTCAGGGCCCAGACATCTTTTTCATCTCAAACAGCATCACTGTCTTTTTAGTCTAGTGTGGCAGTGCTTTTACCAATACCACTCCAAAACCTTTGTGGGTGTCTTAGTCTTCGGGCTGCTATAGCAAAATGCCACAGACTGGGTGATTTATAAAGGACAAAAATTTATCCTCACAGTTCTGGAGGATGGAAGTCTAAGATGAGGTGCCAGTATGGTTGGGTTCTGGTGATGGCCCTCTTTCAAGTTGCAGACTGCCAACTTCTCAGAGTCCTTGCAGGGTAAAAAAGTCAAGGGAATTTTCTCAGGCCTCTTTTTTAAGAGCACTAATCTTACTATTCATGAAGATTCCACCCTCATGACCTAATCACCCCAAAGACCTACCTCCTACTACCATCATCTTGGAATTAGGATTTCAACATATGAATCTGGAGAGGACACAAACATTCATACATTACAGTGGGCTTTCCATGCATTTGATTCCATGTGCCAAAGTCATGAGTGAACTCTACGTGCCAAAAACCATTCCCAAAATTCTTTTCAAAACGTCTCTGAATTTACTTTGAGCACATTAGGCTTCTACAGAAACATAATCTTTACAGGAGTGCTCTTATCCAGCTGAAAGACTCTACCAGGTGCCACCCTAACAAAGTATGTCACAGCTACACCTTCAATTGATATTTACCCTGGGCCAATGTCTTACTGGCCAAGTTTTAAATATGGACTTCTTCCTGAGGTTGCGTGGTTCACATTTGATTGATTTAGAAAGTCTCATTCTCCATCGCTGCAACTTTGGCACTCTCACCATTGCTTTTAAATTCAGCTTGCACATTGGTCATTTTCTGAGGGCATTTTTGTGTGTATGTGGTAGAACCTTATTGAGTGAAGCTAGAAGCAACCCCTGTTTTCAATATTTGCCTTATTCTTTTCACCCAATGATAAAAGTTCATTAGATACATTTGCTTTTTCACAAGATACTCAGTCAGTCTACTAGGGCTGCCATAACAAAGTACCAAAGACTGGGAGGCTTAAACATCAGAAATTTATTTTCTCACAATTCTGGAAGTTCAAAACAAAAACAAAAACAAAACTGTCAACAGGGTGTTTCTCCTGAGGTCTCTCTCCTTGGGTTGTAGATGGCCTTCATTTCCCTGTGTCCTCACATGGTCATTTCTCTGTGTGTGTGTCCTAATCCCCTCTTTTCATAAAGACCAGTCAGATTTGATTAGGTCCACCCATATGACATCATTTTAACTTAATTACCTTTTTAAAGACCCTATGTTCAAACACAGTCACATTCTGATATTCTGGTGGTTAGGACCTCAACATATGAATTCCAGAGGAGCATAATTTAACCTGTAACATATACCAGAGTCAATTTTGTCAGTTAATAATACAGATCTCCATTTTTTCAGTTTTGTTAAACAGCTTCTTACTATCACACCACCTGATCCCAAAGAAATGCCATATATTTCTGGGTTGTTTTTTTTTTTTTAATTTTTTTTCAACGTTTTTTATTTATTTTTGGGACAGAGAGAGACAGAGCATGAACGGGGGAGGGGCAGAGAGAGAGGGAGACACAGAATCGGAAACAGACTCCAGGCTCTGAGCCATCAGCCCAGAGCCTGACGCGGGGCTCGAACTCACGGACTGCGAGATCGTGACCTGGCTGAAGTCGGACGCTTAACCGACTGCGCCACCCAGGCGCCCCTATTTCTGGGTTTTGATACATAAGTACATCACTTCCAGGTACCAATTTCTGTATCTGTTAATAATACCACAATAATGCAATTATCACATTGCCACAATGATGTAACAGCCTCAACCTCTCTATGGCTTATGCTTATAACCACATGTACTTTTTTTTTTTTTTTAATCTCATTCTAGGTCTGTGGGTTGGTTGGGGTTTGGATGATCTTGACTAATCTTGCATCCAGGCTTCAGATTGGGGTTGGCTCTTCTCCACATGCTCCATTCTGAGCTTCAAGCTGAAAAGCTGGGGCTACTGGGGACATGTACTAATGGATACAGCAGAAGTTCAAGAGTGCAAGCCAAACAATAGAGGGCATTTAAACCTCTGTTTCAATCATGCCTGCCAGCATTCAATCAGCCAAAGACAGTCACAGGGCTACACCTGAAACCAAGGTGTGAAGAGGCACTTTAGTTCATGACAAAACCATGGCAAGAGTACGGATGAATCCTACTACAGAGAATTAAGACATGGGACCAGTCATTCAATCTACTACAAATCTAAATTCTCCATACCCTTTTCTCAGATGATGCTTGGATTTTGATATGAGAATACTTTATATCAGCTTATTCCACTCCTGAGATACATACTATGATTTCATACATTTTAATTTTAATTCTGATATTTTTTTCATCCCAGAGGCATTGTTATTATTATTTTATGCTATACAGTCATCTTTCATTTAGATTTACCAACACATTCTTCTTACTGAATTTTATTCTTCCTTTATCTCAGATTCTCCATTTGAGGTCATTTTATTTTTGCCTGAAGAAAATCTAGTAGTGTTTTGTTTTGTTTTGTTTTTTTGGTTCAGGTCTACTGGTAATTAACTTCCTCAGATCTCATTTGTCTGCAAATACCATTTCCTGTTCATTCCTAAAGGATTTTTTTTTCATATATAAAATCTAGGTTAACTTTTTTTTCTTCACATTTTGAAGATATGGTTCTTCTGTGTTCTGGCTTCTATTGTTTGAGAAGTCAGTTCTCAGCTTAATTACTGCTCCTTAGAAAGTAATCTGTCTTTTCACTCTGGCTGTTTTTAAGATTTTTTAAAAGCTTTCAGCAAGTTTACTATGATATGCCTAAGTGTGATCTGCTTTTTCTGGATGAATTCTGATTGAAATATGTAATGATTCTGGAACTTGAGGCTTGATCTATTTCATCAATTTAAAAAAACTCCAAGCCATTATTCTTTCAGACATTGCTTCTGCCTCATCCTCTCCACTTCAAGGACTCCACTTACATGTATGTTAGATCTTCTTACTGTATCCTCTCTATTCATCTATATTCTGTATTTCCTATCCTATTCTCTCTGTGCTTTGATTTGGATATATACTCTGACCTAACTCTAACTTCATTAGTTTTCTCTTTCCAGCTACGTATAACTTGCTAACAAGCACTATCCACTGAATTTTTAATTTCAGTTATATTTTTCAGTTATAGAATTTCCATTTGGTTTTTCTTTTAATTTGTTAATGTTTATTTATGAGGGACAGAGGGTGAGTGGGGGAGGGGCAGAGAGAGAGGGAGACACAGAATCCGAAGCAGACTCCAGGCTCTGAACTGTCAGCACAGAACCCAACACGGGGCTGGAACCCACAAACCGTGAGATCATGACCTAAGCCAAAGTCAGACACCTAACCAACTGAGTCATCCAGGTGCCCCCATTTGGGTATCTTTATAGTTCACAGGTCTGATAAAATTAAGTACAGCCCTTAAAAAGTCTTTGGGAAAACTGCGTTATCTAGACCTCTATAGATCTGTTTTTCTGTTATTTCTCTTGTTTTATAATCATTTGTCTTACCTCCTTGGATATCTACTTATTTCTGATTGAGCATGATCACTGCATATGAATAATGGCAGAAACAATGTGAGGCCTATCATGAGGTTATCTGTCTCCCAAGAGAATTTATGTTTGCTGCTGGCAAAGACTAACATGATTTGAATGGCATCCCAAACAATTTGTGGTCCCCAAACCATACATGAGGGTACCTCCTTGATGGTTCCCAGACTTAAACTTTGTCCCCCTACGGTTATAAGTGTGATAAAAATGCTGCTCAGAGTCCTAGCTTCTCAGTCATTCCACTGGGCTTGGCAGGTTCTCCTCAGGAAAAAGCATCCCAAAGGCCAGGCCAACCTCTCTCATTTCCTTTTTTTCTTGGATATTGGCTTCATAATTATTCATTCCCTCGTTAGTTCTCTGATGCTTTCTGGAAACAGAAGTCCTTTATGGGCTTTTTTATTTCACTTATCTGAAAGTCCAATGAGAATTTTAATTGGGATACAACATGTTGTTTCCTGTGCCAGTTATTAAGTTTTGTCTTTCAGCTCTCTTTCCTTCTGCCCCCCCCCCCCTTCCCCCTGCTTATATAAACTGCCTTGTGGTGCTGGGGCTGAGACTCTGGAAACTGTATGTTTGTGCTGGCCGATATTCCATTAGACTTTGCCCATCAGGACACTGAAGAGTGACTACAGGATGTTTCCATGAGCATCACCTCAGCTATACTTCTTCAACAAGACAGAACAGATTATTCTCACAGAAGAGGCTGAATCCAGTCTGAAGTTTTTCCAAGACTTACAGAACCAGCCTCAGGGCATCTCTTTCTCAGAGGTCTGGGTCTTGGCTCCACTGCCTCTAACTAGCAGTGTATGTACAAGTCTTATAGAGACCCTTCCTCTAGGCTTAGAAACACTGGCCCCTCTCCCCAAAGGCCTGAGTTCCAGCTCTGCAGAGGACTTCCTCTAAGTTGGAATATTTCCAGGTTCTTTCTATTCATCCTTGAGCTCTAGGAGTGGTAGCTAATTCCTACACTTGTAACTCCATGATAACTTGGCGCTCTTATTTTACTCTTGCAGTTATTTAATTAATAATTTCATTTCATGTTAACTCTTATTTATATTCAATTCCCTCTGTTCAAATAACTAGTGTGGTTTCTGTCTCCTAACTGGATTTTGACTGATACGGTTCACATCCTTGTCCTTCCTCTATTCTCATTTTACCTCACAATACAATTAGAGAATTTGGGGCCCACTTACAATATTGCACCAAGGCTTTACTGTCCTCTATTACATTTTCCATTTCTAGAATTTCTATTTGGTTCTTTTTCAAGTCTGCTTGGTCATTCTTTAGTTTCAGGTTTCCTGCGTGTATTTTTTCCCCACAAGTATTTTTAAGCGGTTGCTTAGCTCTTGTAATATATTGAATATAATAATGAAAAAGTTGTTTGTGATAATTTCATTTTCTCAACTTTTATGAGTCTGTATCTGCTTCTTGGTCTTCCTGGTTCTTTGTTGTAGTGGCTTGTTTCCCTGAGTGGTTATGTGTCTGGGACTGTCTGTCTGTCTATCTATCTATCTATCTTTACCATGAACTGCTAATTTTCCTTGGAATTTTATTTGTAGGATGAAGGTCTGCAAGAGTAACTGTAAAATAGATACACTTGGTAGGACACTAAAGTGTACATGCATAAATATCACAAAATTGCCCTCGTCATACACTTCCATCACAGCATTATCCAAGTTTTTGACCTGCTGATGAACAATTTATATGCATATATATATATGTATATAGATATGTATATACAGTTATATATGTAAGTATATAATATGTAAGTCACTCACCAGCAGTGAGAGTACTAGAATCCTTAAATCAGAATGTTTAGTTCCTTTAGAAGTATAGACACACAGCGAGGTCCAGACTTATTAACAATCCTTTCATTTTGCTTAACCACAATTTTCTTGAAATTCTTCTAGGATGTAAGTTTTTAGTTTTGACCCTAAGCCTCACTCTCCCTGGGGGGAAGATGGTAGTTTAGGGAATGATACTATTAATATTAAAGCATTTGGTGTACAGAGTACTTGGGGTCATAGGCATTACTGCCAACATGGAGAGATTTGAGTAGTACTACCCATGGCAAAAGTCGGCTCTATTGTTAGATGATGAGGCTACACAGATGTTGAAAGGGCAGTCTGCAAAGGTTTTGGCTGACACTGGAAAAGAGATTTAATTTGAAAGTAAGCAGTCTGTTTTCTTCTTTAACACATTTTTGGATGATACTAGATTATAAAGCAAATAATTGCACAATCACTGTGTCATTCACGGTTGACTATTAATTTCTTAAAATTACCAGTGAGCAACATGAAGCATACAGGGTATCCATTACACTGTGGGAATGCGTACACGGAATACCAAAGGTTTCCCTTCCCTGACAAACCTCTTTTTTGCAGCTGAGCCATCTGCATGCAAAACACATCGTCAAATGGTGCCTCAGAAAGCAACTGACCGCTGGGCAAAGCAGGTGTGGACTCTAGTTCCGGAACTGCTACTACTATTGCGTGACCACAGACAATCCAGGTGACCCTCGGTGGCCTTGGGTTGGTCATCTGCTGCTAGATGTGATCTTTGCAGGCTCTCCGCACTGATATTCTCATATAGCACTGTCTAGAAACTGCATGAGTCAGGAAAGGTTCCCTACAGGAGGGGGGTACACATACTTCTGAGATTCCTTTCGCGGTGGTTTTGGGACATCTGTGCCTGAATAAAAGGGTGTCTCTTAACTGTCCAGAGTTTGAGGTAGAACTTCCCCCCATTGCCCGCCACCCCCTACATATGGAAGGCTCTAGGCAAGGGCAGTCCCGAGTCTTGGTTTACCTGTTTGAAAACTCTATCCCACAGGAAATTTGCTGAGGGCATCCCACGCCTAGTCCCCGTCCGCGCACACCTGTCCTGAGCACTGGCTTGCGGCAGCCAGAGACTTAGTCGATCTTCCCGCGCACACCCTCCTGGGCACTAGCCAGGGGTTAGCCCGGAACCCCTCCACTTTCCCGCGCACACCTGCCCAGGCCATCGGCCAGGCGTTAGTTTACTACCCCTCCACTCTCCCGCGCACACCAGCCGTGACCACCACCCTAGGGAAGGGCATACCCGGTCTTACTCCCAGGTGCCGGAAGTGCGGCTACGCGCGGAACTACTTTTCGCGGACCCTCAGGCGGCGGGCGGAGTGATTCCGCGCAGGGGCTATGCGGGAGGAGCGCGTGCCGGTCGCGGGTCGGGGTAATGCGCCTGCGCGGCCGCTGCCGCCGCCGCTCGTCTGAGAGCGTGAGGGGAGCTGCCGCCACCGCAGCCACCGCCACCGTCGCTTCTGTCTCCGCCGCCGCTTCGGCACCGCGCCCGCCATGGCGCAGATCCTCCCCATCCGCTTCCAGGAGCACTTCCAGGTGAGGCCTGGGCTCTTGACACCGAGGCCGGGCAGACTCCATTGCGGGTCGAGCGCTCCGTATGTCAGCCGCGCCCCCCACCACCCCACCTCTCCAGGGACCCGGCAGGAGCCGCTGACTGGCCGGCTGCCCAGACCTCCAGCCCCTGGCCCTCGACCCCTACTCGGGTGGAGGCGACGCAGCGCACAGACTCGGGCCGGCTCGGGGGGGGGGGGGGGGGGTGGGGCGGGAGTGCTGGTCGGTGTCGAGGCGCGCCGGCCGGTGCGGTGGGAGGGCGCGGTGGCCCACACGTGCGGCCCCGCCAGGTGTGCTGGTCGCAGAAACCCGTTATCCGGTAGCGACGATAGTCCATTCTGGGCGGCTCCGACCTCGATGGCATGCAGGCTGAGAGCGCCGGGTGATGGGAACCGAAGATCTGCCGAAATGTCCCCTTTCAGTGCCTATGGGAGCTTTAACCAGACTGACGAGCGGTGCACACGGATTCTAGTCGCAAGCTTTATACCACTAAAATCTGTGTCTGAGCCTAATTTCCCCGTTTTTGCATCTCTCGACCCTTACACCTGAGTTTGCGTCTGTTGACTACCCCAGCCACTGGGGTGGTCTCGTGGGGAAGGATGGTCAAATCGTGTGACCAAAGAGGAAAAGGGAGCATGGTGTGTTTTCATAACACCTTTTAATGCGATACCCCCTCCCCAAGTTTAGCTTTTTAATGAGGTTCCAGTTTGTTGTATCTTAAGTTCTCCTAATAGAGTTGTGCCTCACGAAAATAAAGATTGGCTGCCTGTGTTTGACCAAGGGTTCTGTACTGGCACAGTGTACAGTTTCACTCACATCACACGCACATGTCACACCTGTGAAGGCTGATATGATTCTCATTTTATAGATGAGGAGGTGGGGGCTAGATGAATAGTTTCCATTGTCTCTATGCTTTTTGTTAAATCATCACAATCCCATAAGATCCATATGATTTATTTTATTTTCTAGGTGAGGAAATCAAGGCACAAAGATGTCAAATAAGTGGTCCAGTCATTCAGCAAACAAGAGAGGGATTCAGACTCAGGTCTTTGTACTACACAGTGATATTCCAAGGAATGGGGTGGATTGGAAGGTCATGTTTTCACAGCACAGAGCACTTCTAACTCTATCCAAATGGGAAAGGCCCTGATAGTGACAGTCAGATCCTCTTATTATGCAGATTGGAAACTTGATAACCAGAGTATCCTGCTGCGGTCACTTGGTTAGTGATATAGCTGCAGTTGTGTGGAGGTAGAAGTCTCCTGAATACCCATCTCCTGACAGTAATGTGAAATATCAAAATACTATCATTGCTGCTCATTATAACGATATAATAATATGATCATTTATTGAGCCATTTCTTTTGTAAATCACTATACTAATGTATTTTATAAATCTCATTTAATCTTTCTCATAACTGAGACACAGAGAGGTTAAGTAATTCAAGTAAAATTACACAACTAATAAGTGACAGTTTGGGTTCTAACCCTGATCTCTGATTCCAAAGCCTGTGCTTTAGCCACATAAATATGTTCTCTTCGAAAGGCAAGTAAGCTGCAAGGCATTTAAATGCCTATCGAAGTTCATTTCTTGAAGCGATACATTTTGTTATCTGGAAAATAGTTGTGGCTTGCAGCATACAGGTCATGTAAATGTGGCTTGTGGTCTCCAGCATTAACCGGGTGTTGAGGTTGCTCTGCATTCCTTGTTTTTCTAGACTGTACACTCTGTAGCTGCAGACATTTCAAAATTTCCGCTTGTTCCTTAAATCCCTGATCCTGTTACTCCCCCTTGCTGGCAGCAGATGATTGGAGAAACAAAAGTCATAAACTGAGATATTCCTCACCTTCATGCCTGCAGCCTTACAAACTTGTCTGCAGTCACTCTTTTCTGCCTTCCTTTTATCTCAAAAGTGGGGTTCCTCCTCTTTTCTGTGTTGTAGATCCTACATCCTTCTCCTTTTAGGAGGGCCTTGCTCAGTAGCATCTTCTCTTTCCTGTGTTTTCATCCATTCCCTTGTGGTGGCTTCTTCCCTGGTATCGCCTCCATCTTTACGGCAAACAAACTTCTCCCTCTCTCCTATCTCCTTGACGCTCTTACCTCACAGCTAGACATCATGGAAGAATTACCTTATCCTTCTATCACTTCCCTTATATTCCTCAGTAACCTGCAGTCTGATTTTTGCCTCCACTGTTCCCCTGCACCTGTTCTTGCCAAGGTCACAAGTCGTCATGCAAACTTTTTTGTAAAGGACCAGATAGTAGTATGTTGGGCCTTTGAGGGCCACATATTGTCTCTTGTCACATATTTTTCCCTTTTTTTTTAAATAAGAAACATTTTTTTTAATTTATTTATTTGAGAGAGAGAGAAAGCATGAGTTGGGGAGGAGCAGAAATAGAGGGAAGGAGAGAGAATCCCAAGCAGGCTGTGCACTGCCAGCCCAGAGCCCGATGCAGGGCTCGAACCCATGAACTGTGAGATCATGACCCAAGCCAAAGTTAGACACTTAACTGACTGAGCCACCCAGGCACCCCCTTCCTCTTTTTTTAAACCATCTAAAAAATGTAAAACCCATTTTTAGTTGGGCCATGCAAAAACAGTCTGTAGTTTGCCAATCCCTGCTACAAAAAAATAATAAACTCCAACCCCAGCATCACAGACATCTGATGCATTTGACACTGTGCTTTACTGCCTCCTCATGTCCCTTTCTGTATTGCTTTTGGTTATACCACAGTGTCCCAAAGGTTTCTCCTACCTCTGTGCCCACTCCCCAGTTTCCTTTGTGGGCTCTTCTTAGGCATATGCCTGGGGTCTTTCTTGAGCCCCTTTATCTTTTCATTCTGTATGCTCTACTGGGTGATTTGTATGTATTCCTATATGCTCAGTGTTTCCATGCAGGCTGCATATTTTTTGCTGAGCCTCAGAGATGCATGTGGGAGAGACAATAGCAGCCTTTGGTGAAAAGCACAGACTGAAGCCAAATGTAAGGATTTGAATCTGGACTCAGGCCCTTACTGGTCAAGTGAATTAGGGAAATTTTGTAACCATTTTGTGCCTCCATCTCTGTAATTGTAATATAGAGATAAAAGGTATAGTTTTTACCTCATAGAGTTATTGTGAGGTTTTGAGTTAATAAATGTAATAAAATAAGGTGTGGGACAGTGTCAGTACATAATAAAATGTTCTGTTCTTGTCAGTTATTGGCATTATGACAGCTGTCTGTTAGATAAGGCCATTGCATGATCCGTAGGTTCTTCAAACATAACATGTTCCAAAATAGGGTTCTTCTTTCTCACCAAACATGTATCTTCTCCAGTGTCCAGCCATGAACCTAGGAGACAGCCATGACTTCTTCCTAACCTTTTGGTTCTTCTTTCTATTTATTTTGGGCATCATTCTGCCATTCTCATCATAACTGATATGACCCCGGACTATGCCAACATTCCTCACCTAGATGACTGCACTAACTTTGTCTCTGGTCACCTACCTCAAGTCTTGCCCTCTGTTTTCTAGCACACAGGCAAAGAGATAGCAGAGGTTAAACATCTGCTTAAAGTTCATCAATGAACGCTTCCTTCTTCCAGGATGAAAATGCCAGACTCCCAAATGTCCTGTAAAGCCCTGCCTAATCCAGCACCTGCTCAGCTCTCTTGCTGCTCCCCCATCTTGTCCTCCAGGGCCTTCTCTGGAGCCCAGTATTCTTACCTGTGGGCTTTTGCACATGCTGTTGCCTCTTTCAGAACATTCTTCCCCTCAGACATTACCCAGCCAAGTCCTACTTAGCCCTCTGGTATCTATCTGCTTGAATGACAGAAAGCTGTCCCTGATTTGTCAGAATTAGGAGCCCTTCCTGTGTGCCCCCATGGCTTTGGGGCTTCCTTCATGACGGAGGTAACTGTATGGTGTATAAGTGGTCACTTTCCTTACTGGACTGCAGGCTCAGGATCTCCTTCTATCTGCAGTTGTATTGTCACTGCCTAGTACATAATAGGCCCTGAGATCTTTGAAGGAATGAAGTCAATTTCATACTAAAATGTTTGTATAGCTGATGACTGATTAGTTAAAATGTAGATTGTCTAATGACAAAGTTGGTAGGCTTTTCTAGACACTCCGTATGGCTCACCTGTGACAATTTACTGTAAGTCTACTTTGTTGAGAGTACTCCTGCCTGTCACACTGACGTTTTGTTTCTGCCCCATTAAGTAATATGGTTTCTGTCTATCACATCACTTAATATTTGTGACTCTAATTGGGTTTTTTCCTGTTTTTAATTTTGGTTTGTTTCATATGAAAATTCTTTAAAAAAAATTTTTTTAACGTTTATTTCTGAGAGATAGAGCGAGAGCAAGCAGAGGAGGAACAGAGAGAGGGGAAGACACAGAATCTGAAGCAGGCTCCAGGCTCTGAGGTGTCAGCACAGAGCCCAACGTGGGGCTCAAACCCACAAACTGTGAGTCGTGACCTGAGCCGAAGTCAGATGCTTAACTGACTGAGCTACCCAGGAGCCCCTGGAAATCCTTTTCTTTTTTTTTTTTAAGTTTATTTATTTTTGAGAGAGAGATAGTAGAAGTGGGGCAGTGAGTGAGGGAGAGAGAAAATCCCATGCAGGTTCCATGCTGTCAGCATAGAGCCTAACATGGGGCTCCATCTCACAAACTGCGAGATCATGAACTGAGCTGAAATCAAGAGTCGGACACTTAACTGACTGAGGTACTTAGGTGCCCCTCATAAAAGAATTATTTTTGTGTTTTGTTTGTAAACTATAGTTAAAGAAAATTCTTGGGCCAGATTTTCCCCAGAGGAAAAACAATAGTTTTCTAATGGTCAGTGGGAAAGTAGAAATCAGTGTATAGGAACTTTTATTCTACAGTCAATTTTTCAGGAGTGTGCCCAAAGCAGAAGCTGTACTTTTATATCTAATGCATTGTAATAAAGCATTCCTTCCACTTCAGCTTAAGATTGCAGCAATTTATTTAGCTTTATTTATCCTGTCACCCTGGTTTTGAGAGGAAGACTAGTACTGCAGAAATATTTTTCTTGTATTATATGTACTGTTTGAACTTTTTTTTTAATGTTTATTTATTTTTGAGAGAGAGAGAGAGAGAGACAGAGCACAAACAAGGGAGGAGCAGAGAGAGAGGGGAGACATAGAATCTGAAGCAGGCTCTAGGCTCTGAGCTGTCAGCACAGAGCCTGATGCAGGGCTCAAACCCACAAACGGTGAGATCATGACCTAAGCTGAAGTGGGCTGCTCAACTGACTGAGCCACCCAGGCGCCCCTGTACTGTTTGAACTTTTTTTATATTCGGATATCTAAGTTTGAAGGTTGTTGCTGTTTGTGCTGAAAATAGAGACAGGACTAGGAACTAATGACACCTTGATTCAGAAGAGGAATGGCTGTAAGAGTTTTGAAATGTGGCACAGCTCAATAAACAGAGAACATATAAACATGTTCCCTCAAGGTTTCAATTATGTAGCATATCTCTGAGGTGATATTCTTAACGATACAGAGTCTAAATAAAAATAAAAAAACAAACAAAAAACAGATACAGAGTCTGCCGAGGTGGTCTATTTTACATATAATTTACTTATAGGAGCAAGGTGGTCACTAGTCTTAATCAGTGCTTCCCAGCCCATCTCTGTAGGTACCTACCTTAAACACTAAATCAGAATCTCTGAGAAGTGAGGACTTTGGCCTTTCTTTCCAGATGAGTCTCACACGCAGCTGGATTGAATCAATCTTTTAGTCATTCATAATTAAAGAAAGAGTTTGTTGTTTGAAGCCTTTTACATGTGAGTAGGAAAGGCAGCACTCTAAAGAGTAGATTGAGCTTGAACTGAAAACAGTTCATGAGCACCTGCGTCTGCTGGAGAGACCCTGGGGAGTCACTCTGAAAGGTGACAGTGTACTCACAGCCTACTACATGTTTGGTTTAGGTTGCCATTTTGTGAAACGGTTTTTGGTACACTAAGGCAAACAACAGTAGGCTCTTTGTGTACTGAAATTGTTGTGCACCCATATAAATGTTTTTAAGGTCTTGTGTAAGCTGTTAAATTTTGCCTGTTGGTAGACTGATGATCCTTGTATTGGAAGTAGATACTAGGCCAATCATTTACCTTCTGACTTTCTTATTTACAAAGTGGTCACCCAGGGTGTGTGGAAGGGTCAGCCTTTGTGAGATTGTCCACAACAGTGGTATGGTAAGTGAGCAAATATTAAACGAATTTGGGCAAGGGGTGCCTGGGTGGCTCAGTCAGTTGAGCGTCTGACTCTTGCTTTTAGCTCATGTCATGATCCCAGGGACATGGGATCAAGCCCTGCGTTGAGCTCCATGCTGAGCATAGAGCCTGCTTAAGAGTGTTTTCCTCTGCTCCTCTCCCTGCTTGTGTGCTGTCTCTCTCTCTCTCCCTGTGTGTATGTATGTATGTATGTATGTGTGTGTGTGTGTGTGTATACACACACACACACACACACACACACACACACACACACATATATATATATGTATTTTATATATGAATGAATGAATAAAATGAATTTGGGCAAGTCCTCTTTGGAAGAATAAATTATGATCATAGAACATGTTTAAATGTTCAGAATCCTTGAACTGCACAAGATTCTCAGTACTTTTTGAGTTTATTGGATTAAAAGAGTTACTATGTACTAAGATCTTAGTCAAGGTCCCTCTCCACCAGTTTCTTAAACATTCTGTAGCTGGGGCAAAGTCTGCTTGGAACAAGTTTTAAAGTAATACATACACATAGGAAGAATAGTATAAATGAAAATTAAACCTTTCTGTTCAAACTTTGGGTCCCTTTTCCCAGAAGAAACCACTATTAAGGAAACCATATCTCTTTCAATCCTGCTATGAAATTCCCTCCTTTTACTTTTGTAACTTAACAGAATTTGAAGATCTTTCTTTTAAGATTATATAAAGATTGCAGCATATATTTGACAGTATTGCTTACTGATATTCTTCTGGGGCAGTAGTTGTTGTTGACACCCTGTCCCCCCCCCCCCCCGCCCCCCATCCTGTAAGTATTTCATTGCTTTCTTTGTTGAATCTGTTGCTTTCAGTCTATTCCATATTTTCTTCTTTTGCTTCTCTTGCTTAAGGCCTGCTGGTGGCCTCCATGCCAGGGAGAGATTACCATAACTCTTGGCTGGCTGAAGAAGGATGCCGCAGAGCTGGGCTAGCAAAGTTCAGTGACAAAATTAGTATTCAAGGAGATCTTGACAGGCAGGCATCCAACTAGTTGACATTTAACACGTATAAATATAGGGTCTTATGTGTTGGTTTTAAAATACAGAAAACCTACATTGGTGTAATTTGAGAGAGGTTCTGTAAAGCACTACACAGATGTAGTTTTTAAACTGTTCTGAACTAATCTAGTCTTAGAATTTTAGGATAGTTCTAGGAAAGACCTCTGTGTCCTCATTCTTCATAGGTCCTCATTCTTCATAGGTCCTCATTTACAAGGCTCCCTCTTTAAGCTAAGAGAAAGCTTGTGGTAAGTTTGACATACAAAATCTATTTTTAAAAATTAAATTATTTTCTTGACTGCCTAAAACTAGTAACTTCTTTACTAATTAATTATTGAATGTCCACCTGATGGGCACTGTGATAAGGCAGTGAATGAGCCTGAGGAGACATATACAGAAGGAGAAAGGACTAGCATCTTCAGAGACAAGAGACATGAAAACCTGGGATATTATTGCAACTGAACATTCTGGCTCTTTGGTATGGTCAGTTGGTGTTTTCACCAACAGCCCTGTATAAACACAGCTGCAGCCTTCCCAGTCATACTGCTGTCCCTAAGCCCCTTAAATATAGAAACCACAGAGTTGTCGGATGAGTAATTTCTTTTTATGTTTTCCCCAGTGTCAGATTTGAATTTGGATTCATTTAATTGCAGGTCTTAAGAACTGAAAAAGATTATTAAATAATATCTTGTGTACTTTTGCGTAACTTGTATATACGTTGTTTTAAATGTGTAGCTGTGTTGCCTTTCAGAATAATTATTATAGGAATCAGGAGTCCTTAGTTGTAGCTGTTAACTAATGAGAAAACATGACTGGGCACACCACTTCTCTGGGACTCTGTTTCTGCATATAGAGTAAAACTCAGTGGTATTTGCTATTTTATATCTAAAAATTCTTTTTTGTGGGATTGTCCTGTGTTTGGCATGCCTGGCCCCAGCCCACTAAATACTAGTAGTGTTCTATAGTCATTGTACAATTCAGATTGCCCCTGATTATTTCCAGAGACTGCAGGATACTACCCCTGGTTGAGAACCACCTTCTTCCTTCTAGTTCTAATAGTCTCTGACTTATTTTTGGGTACACTGTTCTCAGCTGTTAAAACAGCATCTTCCTTTGTGAGGTACTTTTACCTTTTCCAAGTACCTTGAATGTGTGTATATGCTTTTGTGTAAGGAACTGGACATAATCATTAATATTTAAGAACTTACTGTACTCAAGAGATTGGGTACAAATTCTTGATGATATTTGGAGTTGAAATCAGAATATTGCCATATTAACCCAACATCCCCAAACTAAGAATAAAGTGAAAATTTAGAAAATGTAGGCCCACTTAAGTGTATGGCTCTGAAATGTAAAGATTTTTTTTTTTTGAAATGTAAAGATTTAACAGTGTTGGGTGCTTGAGTGTTAGGGGGCTCTCCAAATGTTACTATATGCTTATATAGTATAATGCTTATTTAATTAAAAAAAAAAAAAAAGGAAGACTAGGTAGGTCTCCTGGGAACATTCTTTCACCCTGTTTCTCTCCCTCTCTCTGCCCCCAAAGGAACTTTTCATTGTCTCCCTATCAGCAACTTCATATAGTTCAACCTACTGATAATTGTTAGTCTCCATGGTCTGTGGGCTCTGGATGGTGTGACTATATCTTATATATCTTACTGTTTTCAGAGTTAGTGGTTAGCAGGTAGCATGTGTTCAGTACTCATGAAATTAATGTATGAAAATTACTTGCTGTGAGAAAGTCTCAACTTTGATTCACTATACTACTACATTTACTACATTAAGCTCCTGCTTCAGATGTGTGAAAATAAAATGGGAATTTCAAACAAGACAGTGTCTCCATCATTAATCAGCATTGTGGCTTTGGGAAGATTTCTTAACCTAAAAGTCTTGTGTTGTACTAGTGTAAGTTGTACATAGCATACTTCCCTCCTGGGTTAGCAGAAAGGTCAGATAAGGTGACCTGTTGTCCTGCAGCCTGCTCAGCAGCTGGAATATTAAATATGTGCTAGAATCTGTACCACAAGAGACAAATAAGATATAATCCTTGCTTTTAAGGAGTTCATTGGGGAATAAAATGATAGAATAAAAAATTATACTGGCAGTATGAATAGCCTCATCTGTGCTTCTTCTAAAGACTGATCATTATTTTTAACAAGTGGTTCCCAATCTTTGTTGTTAGCGTAAACTTTTATACAAGATCACACAGGGTAACTAAAGAGTCTAGTCAATAGCAGTAAGGTTTGGGTTGAGCAGAAAAATGTTTAGAAACAAAGGTGCCTTGTAAGGTAAATTGGGGCAGGGGAATTTTATAGATATAAGCATGGTTCTCTTGAGTGTGTGTTTTCCCAGGGTTTTTCATTGAAGTTTATCTCATTAATAAACTTGGTTCTTATTTAAACCAAGCACTATGTATAAAAGTGACCTTTGAAGAAAGGTTCCTGATTTAAGTTTTACACAAGGTCAAGCAATCCATCTACCTCCAAAGATGTACCAGACCTGTTGACTTTTCCTTGGACATGCCAAGAAAT
Organism: Acinonyx jubatus; assembly: GCF_027475565.1. Classification (NCBI taxonomy): domain Eukaryota; kingdom Metazoa; phylum Chordata; class Mammalia; order Carnivora; family Felidae; genus Acinonyx; species Acinonyx jubatus. Next base: position 28,241,568 of record NC_069392.1, on the reverse strand, counting down.
ATTTAAACTGACTGAGAAATTAAATCAAATATGATATGTGGGGTTGCTTTAAGGAAAAGAAAAACTCTTGGCTAGATCTTTGTTACTGTTTGCTTTTGGAGAAACTGGTTTTTGTTTTCTTCCTTTCCCCTCTTTTCCCCTGCCTTCACCTCTCCAAGACCACCTTCTTGCTGAGGCTCTCCTCAACTGTGGGTTTATCTGTGAGTTATTCTTTGTGGGCTCCTCCACCCCCTCCCAGCTGATGTCTACCTGTCTGTATTGCTCAAGGCATCTTTCCCTCTTCCTGGCATTATCCTTATTCTTGTGTGTTTTCATCAGTCTGTATGATTATAAGCCCCTTGAGATTTGACTCACAGCCTACTGTTGATGCATTGCCTGTACCTATTAAAGGTATAGAAACACAAGTCAATGTTTGCCTCAGTTATTTAATGCCAAGTTTTTTCTAAACTCCTTTTCCTTAAAAAGTTTATTTATTTTGAGAGAGAAAGAGAGAGAGTGAGCACAAGGGAGGGGCAGAGAAAGAGAGGGAGAGAGAAAATCCCAAGCAGACTCTGTGGTGTCAGCGCAGAACCTAACACAGAGCTCGAACTCATGAACCATGAGATCATGATCTGAGTGGAAACCAAGAATTGGACACTCAACCGACTGAGCCACCCAGGTGCCCCCAAGGTTTTCTAAACTCTTGTTTTACTTTTCTTCCTTCTGTTAGACTTTGCTAAATAATGGACTAGATATACTGTGTTTCAGAGAGGAAAAACTTAATTTTAATCAAATGTTTTCTTTTTCTCTTTAGCTCCAAAACCTGGGAATTAATCCAGCCAACATTGGATTTAGCACACTGACCATGGAATCTGATAAGTTTATATGTGTCCGAGAAAAGGTTGGTGAGCAGGCACAGGTAGTGATTGTTGACATGAGTGATCCAATGGCACCAATCAGACGGCCCATCTCTGCAGAAAGTGCCATCATGAATCCAGCCTCTAAGGTGATAGCTTTGAAAGGTAAGCCTGATAGTATTTTCAGAAAGGAATTTTACCTCACTTTACCTGATTTGTTACCTTACATATCAGACAGCTGTCAATAAATTTACAGCCAAGTGTCATCAATAATACTAAACTTAATTACAAAAGTTTTAGCCAAGGCTGTTTTGCATACCTTATTTAATGAGAGGCCCATGAGCACCTGGGCTTTTTGTGACATCATGCATACTGCTACATATGTGAGGGAGTGCATGCCCAGTGTCTCATCCTCATGGCTGCTACATCTGGAAAGGCCAATACTACTCTGCACATGTTTACCAGTTGGGCTATGTGGTGCCCTTGAGCTCATAATGGGCTGCTTTACAGTGGCGCTCCAGGGATCCTAGAGTATGCCAAGGTACTGCTTCTCTTGTGAAACACATTGAGGACAGTATAGTTGTTGATTAATAGAATTTTACTTCCCCTGAACTCAGGGGGATGTTGGATGCTTGAAATCTTCTAGTTACTTTGAGAATAGAGAATCTATGATTTGGGAAGTTGAAAGGATTATGTATATAGTGGACTTGTTAATATTTAATGCAAAATGTATTATCACTTACCTTGAAAAGTGAAAACTCTTTCTGGAGCTAAAATTTGTGAATGCCAAATATTAGCTTTGCCTGTGCTTCTGTTTTGTTACAGAAATAGGGTCTACTTTGTCCTTTCAGTAGGTAAATGGACATATGGGAGTTATAACCTTTCTATTTAAAAAAAAATAGCTAAATTTTTTTATTCAAATGACTTTTTTTCTGTGAACTCTATTTCTTATCAAAGTATTTTTTTGAACATGTAGTGTAAACGATGTAAACTAATTTTAATTGAAGAAATTGCTAACTTTTATGGATTTATTTATTTATTTTTAAAAAGTTTATTTATTTGGAGAGAGAGAGCAAGAGTGCCCCTGGTGGAGGGACAGAGAGAGACGGAGAGAAAGAATTCGAAGCAGAGCCCAATGTGGGGCTTGACCCCTGAACTGTGGCATCATGACCTGAGTCAAAATCAGGAGTCGGATGCTTAACAGATTGAGCTACCCAGGCACCCCTATGGATTCTTCATGATTGTTTTGGTTCTTCTGCATTTTCTGTTTTGCAGTACTTTTTTTTTTGTTGTTGTTAATTAATTTTTTAAAAGTAGGCTCCATGCCTAATGTCAGGCTTGAACTCATGACTCTTGAGATTGAGAGTCACATGTTCTACCAAATGAGCCAGCCAGGTACCCCTATTTTGCAATACTTTTGAGAGACCTTATCTGTTGTGGTGTTTGCTGTTTGGTATTCTAAGCGGGTCTGAGAGACAACCAGCAATTTAGTCTTCCTGGTCCTCTAATATGATTCTCTATACCGGTGTGCACTGTGGATCTCCTAGAGGGAGTTGTTGGAGTGTGGTAGGAGAGTGGAGAGAACTCGGTATTTACATGCTCTCAATCCCTCCAACCAAAGTGGCAACACACCCGAAGTTGAACATGTTGGGTTTACTACTTGTTTAAGTGAGAGAGAAATCACACCATGGGGAGCTGGGAGGTGTCACAGTATTAATAGAGAGTGTTAGAAAAAAACTTTTGTAGGATTTGGGCTTCAGTTGGGTGATTTGGGGGATGGTCTAAGGAAACAGGAGTTTGCTATAGATTGGATGTTGTTAGGGTCACCTAGGTGGCTCAGTCAGTTAAATGTCTGACTTCAGCTCAGGTCATGATCTCATGGTTCGTGAGTTTGAGTCCCTAATTGGGCTCTGTGCTGATAACTCAGAGCCTGAAGCCTGCTTCAGATTCTGTGTCTCCCTCTCTCTGCCCCTCCCCCATTCTCTCTCTCTCTCTCAAAAATAAACAAACATTAAAAAAGAAAGATTGGATGCTGTTAGAAAGTGGGGGGTAATTTTATGATTAGGTGTCTCAGTAAATCTTACCTATAGGGGAAGGGCAGACTAGAGTGAGGATAAAGCTGGAATTGGTTAAAGAAGTAGCAGTCATGCATTTCAGCCAAGAGAATGGCTTTTTGGTATTTTGTGGGTTTCCCAGTTACCTTGTTTTTGTCTGTACTTAGATAAGATTCTGAAGCAGCCTTGCTTTGTCTCACTTTATCATGGTCTCAGAGGGACTTGTCTGAGGTTGGTGTCCTCTGAGATGGTTTATGTCCACTAGGAGAGCAGTATGGTTTGACTGTGAGGTCTGGCCAGCTTCCTGATGGCAGGCGCTGCTCTTTTTTTTTTTTTTTTTTTCATTCTCAGTGTTCATATGAATTGCTTCATCTATGGCAGTTGACTGCTATTTTCTTTTGCATGAGGAAGTGTGAGCTGTGGAACCAAAGTTATATAATTTTAAGTATTCTGTTTTTATTACAATCTTGTGGCTGTTAGGATAACCTTGGACCCTTGTAGTACAATTTTTTGGCAAGTGGTGGTGGTGTGTTTCAAAGACCCTAGACCAAAATAAGCAAAAGTGTCTTAAAAAAAATAAAAGATATTTGTACAGTGGCTAAATTACAGAGATGATTTAATTATAATTTTATTGTTTCACATGACTTAGTTCCATAGGTGCCAGTGTGAAAGCATGAAAGTGAAGTCAAGGGTCCTGGTCTTAAATCTCACAGACTACCCATTTTGGCTGGTGAAGTCTTGTGATGGGAAAAGGGCTCTTCATGAGATGTACCTCTTTTTTAAAAAGGTCTGCCTTGCAGTCTGTCCTTTTATCTGGCTGAGAGCCCCTGAGGTCCTCAGCCCATGCCACTGCCCATCCTTCTGGAGAAGCCTGGAGCAGATTCACTTACCACACTTTCTTCAGACTGTCTCTACTGATGCTTTTGTAGTGAATATTTTAAAACCAGAGATACATTTTTACCCTTGACAGGAAATGGGGGTAGAATTCCTCATCTGTTGCTCATCATCTTAATGAAACATTAATACTCTAAGTGAGGGATAGGTAACCTGTTGTTTTTGTACAGCCCCAATTTAAGAATGGTTTATATATTTTTAAAAAGTTGTAAAAACAGACAAATATGTGACAGAGATCTTGTATGCCCCTATAAAGAAAAAGTTTCCTGACTACTTGCATTATTGGCCCGAGTATATTTCTTACTGTTATTATGAAACATAGCACTTTGAGTAGTCATTTGTGTTTCTTTTTACAAACTCTACCTTTCCCCTTAATTTTTAGAGGTAGATTGAGTATAGGCTATACAGTGCCAGCCTAGCAGTTAGCACTTGACCCAGGTGGGGAGGGGAGAGGTGGTGGGATGGTACGCCCTTGTGGTAGCACATCCTTCACCCTGACAATTGGAATCTGACAGAGGATTGATTCCCAAAGGAGGTTGGTCTCTTTTATTTTTTTTTTAATTCTTTTTGTGTCACTAAATATTTTGTACCTCATGTAAAACAAGTCCTTTTTAACTAGTCTAGTGACAACTTGACAAGTTTTTGAATTAGAGGAAATTTTATATGATCCCAGGCTATTTGAAACTAAAAGGTACCTCTATCCTATAGTTGAACTTCTAATCCAGTCACTTTTTTCTTTCTTAACCATTTTTTTCAGGTATAATTTACATGCCAGGAAATTCATTTATTATAAGTGTACAGTTCAGTGACTTTTAGTAGACTTATTGAGTTGTCAGGGTGCCTGGGCGGCTCAATTGGTTAAGCACCTGACTTTTGATTTCAGCTCAGGTCAAAATCTCATGGTTGTGAGATCAAGCCCTGAGTTGGGCTCTGCACTGAGCATGGAGCCTGTTTAAGATTCTCTCTCTCCGTCTCTCTCTGCCTTTCCCCCAAGTGCCTGCACACGTTCTCTCTCTCTCAAATAAATAAATAAAAGTTAAAAACAGATAAAAAATAAAAGTCAGTGTTAAAAAATTTATTGAGTTGTGGAACTATCACCATGCTCTGGTTTTAGAAAATTTCTGCTATCCCAAAAAGTTCCTTTGTTCCTGTCTGCAGTCATTCTTCACTTCTATCCTTAGCCCTAGGCAGCTACTGATCTGTTTTCTGACTCTGTAGAGTTGCCATTTCTGGACATTACAAATAAAGGAATCATACAATATACAATCTTTTACATCTGGCTTCCTTCAATTAGCATAGTATGTTTCAGGTTCATCTACATTGTAACTTGTATCAGTAGTTAGTTCCTTTTTATGGTTGAGTAAAATTCCAACTTTATTATTCCATGGATATATCGCATTTTGTTTATTCATTTATCCGTTTATGGACATTTGCATTGGTGCTAGTTTTTGGCCATTAAGAATATCGCTGCTGTGAACACTTTCCTACAAGTCTTTGTAGATGTGTATTTCCATTTTTCTTGGGTAAATACCTAGGAGTAGAATTGCTGGATCATACAGTAAATTTTTTTAGTTCTTTAAGGCACTACCAAACTGTTTTCTAGAGTGACTGTACCATTTTACATTTCTGCCAACAGTGTATGAGGAGTCTAGTTTTTGTAACATGTATGCAACACTTGATATTGTCTTTTTTATTAAAGTAATTCCAGAGGCTACCTATGGATACCTCATGGTGGTTTTAATTTGCATTTCTGTAATGCGTAAGGATGTTAAGTGTCTTTTTTTTTCATGTTGTTATTTGTCATTTATATGTCTTTTTTTCTTTTTTTTTTGCCATTGGTGTATCTTGTTAGAGAAATGTCTTCAAATCTTTTGCCCATTTTTAAAGGGTTTTTTTTTAAAGTTTACTTATTTAGAGAGACAATGTGAGCACAAGCGAGGGAGGGGCAGAGAGAAAGAGAGGGAGAGAGAGAATTCCAAGAAGGTTCTGCTCTGTCAGCACAGAGACCAACTCGGGACTCATTCTCACCAACTGTGAGATCATGACTCACTTATTGGGCTCACCCAAATCAAGAGTGGAATGTTTAAACTGGCTAAGCCACCCAGGTAGCCCTGCCCATTTCTTAATAGGCTTATTTGTCTTATTATTGAATTTTAAGAGTGCTTTGTATATTCTGGTTATAAATCATTTATCAACTGTGTGATCTGCATATATTTTCTCCTAATTTGTAGCGCTTCTTTTTATTTTCCTAATATATCTTTTGAAGAAAACATTTTTTATTTTTGATAAAGTCCGGATTACCACTTTTTTTCTTTAATGGATCTTGATTTTGGAGTCTTACCTAGGAATGCTTAGCCTAGGAGTGCAAGGTCATGATGATTTTCTATATTTTCTTCTAATGGTTTTATGGTTTTAACGCTTACATGTAGGTCCATAGTCTGATTTAAGTTACTTTTTGTGTATGGCATGAGATAAGAATGTTAGGTTTTTCTTCATTTCCTCCTCTTCTTTCTTCTTCTTTCTTCTTTCTTTTTCTTTTTTCCTTTTCTTTTTCTTTTCTCGGTGGGGTAAGGGCATTCAGTTGTCCCAGCACCATTTGTTGAAAAGACTCTTCTTCCCCATTGAATTATCTAGGCAACTTTGGTAAAAATCAGTTAACCATATAAATAGACCTGTTTCTGGACTCAGTTCTATTTCATTGATCCATATGCCCAACCTTGTGCCAAATACTTGATTACTATGGTTTTATAGTAAGTTTTTTTTTATGTTTATTTACCTTTGAGAGAGTGCACAAGCAGGGAAGGGGCAGAGGGAGAGGGGGACAGAGGATCTGAGGCTGGCTCTGTGCTGACAGCAGCAAGCCCATTGTGGGGTTTGAACTCATGAACCGCGAAATCATGAGCCTAGCCAAAGTCCGGATGCTCAATTGAGCCACCCAGGTGCCCCTATGGCTTTGTAGGAAGTTTGAAATGAGATAGTGTTGGTATTCCAACTTCATATTTTTCAAAATAGTTTTTGAAACTATGAAACTAGGTCCTTTTAATTTCCACTTAAGTTTTAGGATCAGTTTCTACAAATAGCCTGATAGGATTTTGATAGGGATTGCATTGAATTTATTAATCAATTTGGCAAGAATTGCCATCTGACAATATTGAGTTTTCTAGTCATTCAACATGGAATGTCTGTTTATTTAGATATTCAGTTTTTTCAATGATGTTTTACACTTCCTTTTTTTTAATTTTTATTTTATTTAAAAACATTTTTTTAACATTTATTTATTTTTGAGAGAGAAAGACACAGAGCATGAGCAGGGGTAGGGGGGGAGAGAGAGAGAGACAGAGAGACAGAGAGACAGACACACAGAATCCGAAGCAGGCTCCAGGCTCTGCCAGCACAGAGCCCGATGTGGAGCTCAAACTCATGAACTGTGAGATCATGACCTGGGCTGAAGTCGGACACCCAACCAACTGAGCCACCCAGGTGCCCCGAATTTTTATTTTATTTTAGAGAGAGAGTGAGAGAGGACACAGGGGAGGGGCAGAGAGAGAGAGGAGAGAGAGAGAATCCTAAGCAGGCTCCATGCTCAGCCATGGGGTTCTGTCTCACAATTCTGAGATCATGACTTGAGCCAAAATCAAGAGTTGAACACTTAACTGACTGAGCCACCCAGATGTTCCTGTTTTACACTGTTAGTGTACAAATCCTGATATAGTATGATACACATAGTTGATACACATTACATTAGTTTCAAGTGTATAACTTAGTGTGATTCCACAAGTCTGTACATTATGTTGTGCTCACCACAAGTATAGCTACCACCTGTTACCATATAGTGCTATTATATCATTGACTGTATTCCCTATGCTGTACCTTTTATCCCTGGGACTTGTATCTTCCATAGCTGGAAATCTGTTATCTTCTACTCCCCTTCACCCATTTTTATAACTGATTTTTATATACACATCTGTATTCTGTACAATTGCTAAACTTCTTTATTCTTAGAGTTTTTAGTGCGTTTCTTCAAATTTTTGATATACCACATCATGGTTATCTGCATATAGACAGTTTTACATCTTCCTTTCTCATCTGGATTCTATTCAGTTTATTTCAACATTGCATTGGCAGAATAGAAGTGGCAAGAACATGAGTGTCTGGGTGGCTCAGAGGTTGAGTGTCCGACTCTTGATATGGGCTCAGGTCATGATCTTGTGGTGGTGAGATCAAGCCCCACGTTGTGCTCTGTGCTGACAGCAAGGAGTCTGCTTGGGATTTTCTCTTTCCCTCTCTCTCTGCCTCTACCCTGCGTGTGTGCATTCTTGTCCTCCCTCCCTCCCTCCGTCTCTCTCTCTCTCTCTCTCTGTCTCTCTCTTTCTCTCTTTCTCTCTGTCAAAATAAAAATTAAAAAAGAAGTGGCAAGAACAGACATCCTTGACTTATTTCTGAAATTGGGGAAATAATTTAGTCTTTCATCATTGAATATGATGTTAGCAGTAGGTTTTGGATAGATGAACCCTTTATTAAGTTGAAGAAATTCCCTTATATTTTTATTTTGTTTAGAGCTTCTATCATGAGAAGGGGTTGACTTTTTCAAATGCATTTGATGCATCTGTTGAGATGATCATATGGTTTTGGGCCCTTAGAGTGTAATATATTATGTGAATTGACAAACCAACCTTGCATTCCTAGAATGAATCCCTCTTGGTAATAGGGTATAATTGTTTTTATGTATAGCTAGATTTGGTTCACTCATATTTTAAGGACTCTTCCATTTTTGTGATAAGTGTCTGTGGTTTCTTTTCTCGTGATGACTTTGTCTTTGGTTAGTATTCCCTTACAGAATGACGTGGGAAGTGGTCCCTCTTCTGCTTTCTGAGTTTGTGAGAGACTTCATATTTCTATTGTCTTTGAATATTTGATAAACTTTAACAGTTAAAGCCTTCTGAGTTTGTGTTTTTCTTTATGAGATAATTTTAAACTAAGAACTCAACTTCTTCACTTGTTGTAAATCTGTTCAGATTTTCTTCCTTGTGTCAGTTTCGGTAATTTATCTTACCAGGAATTTATATACAAGTCATCTAAGTCTTCTAATGTGTTGGCATAAAATTGTTCATACTCTTCTTGTAATCCTTTTAATTTCTTCAAGATCACCAATGGTGTCCTCTCTTTTATTCCTGATTTTGGTAATTTGGGTTTGTCTTTTTTTCTTGATCAGTCTAAGGTTTGTCAGTTTTCTTGATTGTTGTGAAAAGCCAATTTTTTGTTTTATCGATTTTTCTGTATTACTTTCCTGTTATTTTTCCTTGAGTTTTGCTCTACTCTTAATCTCTATATTTTTGTTCCTTTGGGTTTTGTTGGCTCTTTCTGTAGTTTATTAAGGTGGAAACTTACTTGATTTGAGATCTTCTTTTGTAAGTACATTTTTAAAAAGTATTTATTTAAGTAATCTGTACACCCAACATGAAGCTCAAACTCACAACCCTGAGATTAAGAGTTGCATGCTGAGCTAGCCAGGAGCCGCTGAGATCTTCTTTTAAGATCTTGACATTTAAAACAGTATATTTGCCCTAAGGGTTATTTACATGTGTGTTGTTGAATTTCCAAAATTTGGAAATATCCCACTTTTTTATTATTGATTTCTAATAATTCTATTATAATCAGATAATTTATTTTATATGATTTCAAATTTTAAAATTTCTTAAGACTTTTTTATAGCCAGCATATGATCTGTCCTCAAATATGTTCCAGGTATACTTGGAAAGAACATATTTTCTTGTTGGGTGATGTGTTCTAAAGATGTCAGGTTGAATTGGACAGCAGTATTCAAATATATTTTTCTGTTTAGTTGTCTAATTATTGAGAGTGGGGTATTGAAATCTCCAACTTTTTTTTCAATATTTAAAAATTGTGGCTAAATACATATAATGAAATTTATTATATTAACCATTTTTTAGTGTAAGCACATTCATATTGTTGTATACTCATCACTACCGTCCCCCTTCAGAACTATTTTCCTTTTGTAAAACTGAAACTCTGGACCCATTAAACAATAACTGGGAGAGGAAGGAATGAGGAACTTCCTCTCTCAGTCCCTGGCATATACCATTATATTTTCTGTCTCTACAATTTTGACTACTCTAGATACCTAATATATGTAGAATCATACAATATTTGTCTTTTTTTGACTGGGTTATTTCACTTAGCATGATGTGTTTCTTTGCAATTTTTTTTATTTAAAGTTTATTTTGTCTGAAATTAACCATTCTGCTCTCTTTCAATTTGCATGGAGTATCTTTTTTCATCCTTTCACTTTTGACCTCTTTGTGTCATTGGATCTAAAATGAGTCTTGCTAGATAGCATATAGTTGGATCATGTTTTTGTATCTGTTTTGTCAGTCTGTGTCTTTTGATTGGAGAGTTTAATCCATTTACATTTAATGTGTGCTGATGAAGGACTTCTGTCATTTTACTATTTGTTTTCTACATACTCTATGGCTTTTTTGTCCTTCATTTCTTACATTACTATCTTTTCCTTATGTTTACTTGGTGTTTTTTGTTTTTGTTTTTGTTTTGTGTGAAAACATTTAAACTCCTTTCTTGTTTCTTTTGTGTATATTCTACAGCTATTTTCTTTGTGTTTTCTATGGAGACTATATTTAACATTCTGAAGTTATAACAATCTAATTTGAAATTATACTGGCTTAACATTTTTTATGCAAAATTTTTATTTTTTATCTTTTTAATATAACATATTGTCAAATAGGCTGACCTACAGTGTGTAAAGTGTGCTCTTGATTTTTGGGGTAGATTCCCATGGTTCATCACTTACATACAACACCCAGTGCTCCTCCCAACAAGTGCCCTCCTCAATGCCCATCACCCTTTTCCCCTCTCCTCCACCCCCCATCTACCCTCAGTTTGTTCTCTGTGTTCAAGAGTCTCTTATGGTTTGCCTCCCTCCCTCTCTGTTTGTATCTATTGATAACATACAGAAACTCTGTTCGTTTACATCTCCATTCCCACTTCTTTTATTGTCGCAGAATTACATCTTTATACATTGTGTATCCAAAAACATAAACTAATTATTATTTTCTATGCATTCATCTCTTGAGTTATGTAGAAAACAAAAAGTATAGTTACAGACTAGTTACAATAATACTAATTTTTAGACTACTCATTGATTTTTTAATATTGGAGTCTATTAAATCATGTTGAAAACAAAAGATGAAGTTACAAACCAAAGTTACAATAATACTAGCTTTTATAATTACTCATGTATTTACCTTTATTGAGATCTTTATTTCTTCAGATGGCTTTGAGTTACTATCTAATGTCCTTTTAACCTGCAGGAATCCCTTTAGCGTTTCTTGTAAGAGTGCTAGTGGTACCTGACTCCCTTAGCTTTTGTTTATCTTGGAATGTTTTAATTTCTTCCTCATATTTGAAGGACAGTTTTTCTGGATATAGGATTCTTGATTGAGAGGGATTTTTTTTCCTTTTTAGTGATACTACAGTTTTGTTTAAAATTTTATTTCCAAATTGTTTGCTGCTGGCATCCAGAAATTCTGTTGGTATTTTTGTATATTGACCTCATATCCTGCAGTATTGTTATATTCACTTATTAGTGCTGATAATGCTTTGTAGATTGGTAGATTCCTTAGGACTTTCTTTGTAAACAGTTATGTTGTCTGTGAATGAAGGCAGTTTTACTTCTTTTTTTTTGTTTGTTTTTATGCCTTTTACTTTTCTTGCCTTATTGCATTAGCTAGGATATCCTGTACAGTGCCAAAAAAAAGTGGTCAAATAATCCTTGCATTGGTCCTAATTTGGGGGGAAAGAGTATTTCATGTTAGTTCTAAGTTTTGCATAGATACAAAGATCAAAACTCCGCTTTTTATCAGAGGTGGAAACAATATGAATCTCTTACCAGAGGATGGATACTAAAGCCTATTGTCTAGAACCTAGTTGCCCTGTTGGGTGCTACCCACATGAGGTTGTTTAAATTTAAATTAATTAAAGTTAAATGAAAGTAAAAATTCATTTTCCTTAAATGTGTCTTACCAGACACATTTCAAATGCCTAATAGCCACATGTAGCTAGTGTCTTCTGTACTGGGTAGTGCTGGTACAGAACATTTCCAACATTGTAGAAAATTCTATTTAACCGCACTGGTCTAGAATTTAAGATTAAATGACCCTGTTATGTGGACAAGTTGTTTAATTTGAAGGGATGATAGTATTCTTTCCTGAAAGTTGGAGATGCCAAAGAAAGATTGTCTTACTGTTGTTGCCTTATCCTGAAAAAATATTTTAAAACTAGAAAAAATCAATTTAAAACTGATTCACTTGATAGTTGCTTCAAAAGAACTAATTTCTGGGGCACCTTGGGTGGCTCAGTGAGTTAAGTGTCTGACTTTGGTTCAGGTTATGATCTCATGGCTTTTGAGTTTAAGCCTTGCATTGGGCTGTGTGCTGACAGCTCAGAGCCTGGAGCCTGCTTCAGAGTCTGTCTCCCTCTCTCTCTGCCCCGTCTCCACTTGCGCTCTGCCTCTCTCTCTCTCAGATATAAACAAATATTAAAAATAAAAAACAAAAGCACTGATTTATGATTGTTATTCATATATTCTACATTTACACACTTTTACATTCTTCTGAAGGAGGCTCTTCTCAATATTGAGACATCAAGGTGTGGTTAATTACTACCCAGGCAAATTTCTTTCCCCTCTTAATCAGATTAGCTGTAAGTTTTACAACTTAAAATAATATTAAAAGGATTCAGAATTAAGAGTATAAGAATATGGGGGCTCCTGGGTGGCTCAGTTGGTTCAGCATCCAACTCTTGGTTTCAGCTCAGGTCACGATCTCACTGTTCGTGGGTTTGAGCACCATATCTGGCTCCATGCTTATAGTGCTTGGGGTTTGCTTTCCCTCCTTCTCTCTCTGCCCCTCCTGTGCTCGCTCGCTCTCTCTCTCTCTCTCTCTCTCTCTCAAAATAAGTAAAATAAACTTTAAATAAAAATAAATGAATAAATAAATAAGAGTGTAAGAATTTGTCTTTCAGATTTTCAATTTATCTTTCTCTAATCTCCATCACATCAAATACTAGCTGGAAAGACACTTCAAATCTTTAATATTGAAATGAAGAGTAAAATGAAGTCTCATACCATGGCAGAAGAGGTGATTTTCTGGAAATGGGTCTCTGTGAATACTGTTGCCCTTGTGACTGAGACAACAGTCTACCACTGGAGCATGGAAGGTGACTCTCAGCCTGTGAAGATGTTTGATAGACATGCCAGTCTGGCAGGGTGCCAGATGATCCACTACCGGACTGATGGGTATCAGAAGTGGCTGCTCCTCGTTGGCATCTCAGCTCAGGTAAGCTTTTGGCTGCCTTCAGGGACTGGTCTGATGGAGTGTAAAGGTGTAATATTAAAATTGGTATAGGTGTGAGGCAGAAGAAATAGGTCCCAGCCTAAAAGAATTAGAAATTGACAAGAAATCCAAACTTTGGGTCATATAAGAATTGTAATTTAACTTTGGCCCATTAACTATACTGTATTCCATTGGGTTACTGATATTCATTCCATAAACTATTTCTGGCACAGTTTTGAGAAGTGAATTGTTGAGGAATTTTGTAGAGGCACTTGGAATTTATAGATTTATGGGAAGTAGTTTTGGGGCTTTTTTAGGGCTTTAATGGAATGTTACTAATTCGTATACTTTTATAATGAAAGCAGTAACTTTCTGCTGTGCTTCCTTTTTTCATTCCTGGGGGCTAATTCAGTTACCAGATACTTGGTACTATAGGATGTTGGTCTTAGATCTTTATTAGCTAATTCTAGCCATTGAATGGTCTTCCTTAGCCTAGTGGGGAAAGTATAAATGTGGAATTCTAGCACTTAGAGAACTGTCAGACATTCGAAGAAAGTGCTGTGGGAGCTGTAAGAGAATACCTTAAGTCAGAAAGCGCTCATAACAGAGGGGGCCTCTAAGCTGCATTTTGGCGGCTATAAAAGTGCACTTGAGAAGGAAAGTGTGTGCAAAGGCATGGAAGTGGAAGAGAATGGCTCTTTCTGTGAGTCCGGGGTCATCCACCTTGGCTGATACCTATGGGATGCATAAGAGACAGCTAGAGGGGCAAGGCTGAGAGATGGGTGGGGGCAAGACTGAGGTACATGCTGCTGGCAGTGGGAATTGTGCAACGGGTTTTAAAGTGAGAGTGATATGATTTATTTTCCTTCTCTGCAGCGTGTTGGGATAGAAACAATGCTGTCAGTGATATTGAGGAGGGACCACCATGAAGACTGGAGGCTGGAAAGCTAGTTGACAGGCAGATACAGGAATAAAGCCATATAGTGTATTCTGGAGTAAAGACATGTATGAGAAGGGTGAAGAGTGAGCAAAGCTGGAAGGAGTACTTCTCTCCACTTTGGAAGTCTCCTCCACTCTGCAACGCCCAGAAGAAGTGAGCCTAGAGATGAACTGGAGATGCAAGGGCTGAGATTTTATTTTCATTTGTTTGTTTATTATTTTGCTAAGTAACCTCTATGCCCAACGTTGGGCTTGAACTCACAACCCTGAGATCAAGAGTTGCATGCTCTAATTGAGCCAGCCAGGTACCCTGAGGCAAAGCTTGAGATTTTAGAGATAAAATGGCTAGAACCTGGAGGTGCATGAGATGCCTCTCAGGGAGAGGAGAGTTGGATGATGGCCTAGCATTTGTCTCAGAATGAGGCATAGATGAGGGAGAGTTGAACCTCTGCTCTAACCCTTCATCTTTGTATTACACTGACAGGTTTGTCTCCTCAGATGATCTGGGGGTTCTTTGGTGTAATTTAAGGGACTTGCTTAGCCACAGAGCCTTTCCGTGATAGGCCCATGGCTTCCATTCAGCCCCAGTTACTTCTGGTTGTCAGGGCTGAGAGTTAAGCTGGAATGACAATATTATTGGTAGGAAACGTCACATCACATCTGGAATAATAGATATTCCCATTGCTTCTACATGTGACATAACATTATAATATATAATAGTTCACCCATAACAGTTTGTTTGGGTCTAATTGCCCAGATTCCATAAAAGGAGTAATTTTACACGTAGGCCATTTTCTGTGGTGTATCATCTATTAGCTGGAATTATTGCCTCTTGGGAATTTTACTAACCCTAGATTAGATGCTGTTTATGGAGTTTTTCTCCTTTCTGGAAACTCTTCCTTTGGCTTTCCACTGAAAGGATTTGGATGTTGCTGACCCTTATGGTGGGCAGAGGTTGCAGACAGCTCAGGTGTTGCTAATGTTTGTGATGTGAGGGGTGAGGAGTGTACCTTACACAGAGCCTGCAGATGCTGAGATAAATTGTGAGAGAGTCACAGACAGGTAAAACCTATATGACACATGCTGTCATGGTAAATTTCCAAGATGGTATTGGCATGAAAAGAAAGAATTGGCAGTCTACATATTCAATGCAATCCCTATCAAAGTAACACCAGCATTCTTCACAGAGCTAGAACAAATAATCCTAAAATTTGTATGGAACCAGAAAAGACCCTGAATAGCCAAAGCAATCTTGAAAAAGAAAACCAAAGCAGGAGGCATCACAATCCCAGACTTGAAGCTATACTACAAAGCTGTAATCATCAAAACAGTATGGTACTGGCACAAGAACAGACACTCAGATCAATGGAACAGAATGGAGAACCCAGAAATGGACCCACAAATGTATGGCCAACTAATCTTTGACAAATCAGGAAAGAATATCCAATGGAATAAAGACAGTCTCTTCAGCAAGTGGTGCTGGGAAAACTGGACAACGAGATGCAGAAGAATGAACCTGGACCACTTTCTTACACCATACACAAAAATAAACTCAAAATGGATGAAAGACCTCAATGTAAGACAGGAAGCCATCAAAATCCTCGAGGAGAAAACAGGCAAAAACCTCTTTGATCTTGGCCACAACTTCTTACTCAACATGTCTCCAGAGGCAAGGGAAACAAAAGCAAAAATGAACTACTGGGACCTCATCAAAATAAAAAGCTTCTGCACAGCGAAGGAAACAATCAGCAAAACTAAAAAGCAACTGACAGAATGGGAGAAGATATTTGCAAATGACATATCATATAAAGGGTTAGTATCTAAAATCTATAAAGAACTTATCAAACTCCACACCCAAAAAGCAAATAATCCAGTGAAGAAATGGGCAAGAGACATGAATAGACACTTCTCCAAGGAAGACATCCAGATGGCCAACCAACACATGAAAAAATGCTCCACATCACTCATCATCAGGGAAATACAAATCAAAACCATAATGAGATACCACCTCACACCTGTCAGAATGGCTAACATTAACAACTCAGGCAACAACAGATGTTGGTGAGGATGCGGAGAAAGAGGATCTCTTTTGCATTGTTGGTGGCAGTGCAAGCTGGTGCAGCCACTCTGGAAAACAGTATGGAGGTTCCTCAAAAAACTGAAAATAGAACTACCCTATGACCCAGCAATTGCACTACTAGGCATTTATCCACGGGATACAGGTATGCTGTTTCAAAGGAACACATGCACCCCATGTTTACAGCAGCACTATCAACAATAGCCAAAGTATGGAAAGAGCCCAAATGTCCATCAGTGGATGAATGGATACAGAAAATGTGGTGTGTGTATGTGTATATATATATATATATATACACACACACACAATGGAGTATTACTTGGCAATCAAAAAGAATGAAATCTTGCCATTTGCAATTACATGGATGGAACTGGAGGGTATTATGCTAAGTGAAATTAGTCAGAGAAAGACAAAAATCATATGACTTCACTCATATGAGGACTTTAAGAGACAAAACAGATGAACATAAGGGAAACAAAAAGAATATAAAAACAGAGAGGGGGACAAAACAGAAGAGACTCATAAATATGGAGAACAAACTGAGGGTTGCTGGAGGGGTTGTGGGAGGGGGGATGGGCTAAATGGGTAAGGGGCATTAAGGAACCTACTCCTGAAATCATTGTTTCACTATATGCTAACTAATTTGGATATAACTTTTAAAAAATAAAATTAAAAAAAAAGAATTGGGGGTACCTTGGTGGCTCAGTCAGTTAAGCATCTGCCTCTTGATTTTGGCTCAGATCATGATTTCATGCCATGGGATCAAGCCCCGCTTTGGGCTCCATGCTGGGTGTAGAGCCTGGTTGGAATTCTCTCCCTTCCTCTCCTCCTGCCCCTCCTCACCCTTGAAAAGAAGAGAGAAGAGAAGAGGAGAGGAGAGGAGAGGAGAGGAAGAAAAAGAAAGAAAGAGAAAGAAAGAAAGAAAGAAAGAAAGAAAGAAAGAAAGAAAGAAAGAAAGAAAGAAAGAAAGAGAAAGAAGAAAGAAAGAAAAGAAAGAGAAAGAAGAAAGAAAAAGAAAGAATTGATTTACTCTCCCTTTGTGAAGACAGGAGGGGAGCTGGAAGATCTCTCTTCGATAGCCTTTCACGCTATTCAAGAGTCAGGGGGAAAGTTATGCATTTTGAACCTTTATGTTGCTTTCAGAAAGAGTACCCTAGAATTACAGGACCTCAACCAGAAACAAAATTATTCACAGTATAGCCTTTGTTACTCTTCCCCTAGTTGCCCAAAATACTTTTTGTTTTTGAATTTCCTTTTTATTCCATGAAGCTCAATCTTTGTACTGAATCTGATCTGGAAATGTGTTTGTTTCCCCAGAAATGATGATGTCTGAGGGGTTGGAATGAAGCTTTGAGCTAAGACTTCTAAAACTAGATCACAGTTCGTTCATTCCACACTTTATACCTGCCTCTAATACTTTCTCAAAAGCCTTTTGCTCCAGTTTGACCAGAGTACTTCAAGTGTTACTTTATTCTTTTAGCCAGAGGTCAGCATATTTTTTTCTATAAAGGCCCAGATAGTATGTTTTGCTTTTGGGGCCAAAAAAATACCATCTTTGTCACAGCTGTTCAACTGTGAAGTTTTAGTACAGGCAGCCATAGACAGTATGTAAATGAGCATGACTTCATGCCAGTACAATTTTATTTACAAAAACAGGTGGGACAAACCATACAGAAATAAAAAGGATTAGTGAGGAAAAAAAAAAAAGATTAGTGAGGAATACTAAGAATGTTGTATACAAATAAATTTGATAACTTAGATGAAAGGACTAATTCCAGGAAGACATAGATTACTGACATTGACTCAGGAAGAAATAGAAAATCTGAATAAGCCTATACAACAAGTTAAGACAGTCAACTAGTAATGAAAAAACTACCCACAAAGAACAACTCTGACCCAGATGGTTTCACTGGTTAATTCTACCAAATATTCAAAGAAAAATTAGTACTAATCCTTCACAAAGTTTTCCAAAATGTAGAAGAACAGGGAACACCTCTCAATTCATCCTGTGAGGCCAGTAGTACCCAGATAAAAAAAACAAAGACATCACAAGGAAAGAAAACTGCAGACTGTTATCTCCTTTGAATATAGATGTAAAAATCTTCAACAATATACTAATAAACTGAATCCAGCAACATATAAAAAGAATTATATGTCATGACCAAGTGGGATTTGTCTAAGAACACAAGGTAAGGTTTAATATCCAAAAATCAATTAAAATAATGCATAATATTAATAGAATAAAAGACAAAAACCATATGGTCATCTCAGCAGACACAGAAAAGGCATATGATAAAATCTAACACCTTTCTTGATAAAAATGTTCAACAAACTAGGAATAAAAAGGAACTTCCTTAACCTGATAAAGGGCATCTGAGAAAAGCACACAGCTAACATCTTACTTAATAGTGAAAGACTGAAAGTTTTCCCCTAAGATCAGAACAAGACAGAGATGTCCACTTTTGCCACTTCTGTTCAACATTGGACTAGGAAGTAGCCAGAGCAATTAGAAAAAAAATAAAAGGCATTATGATTTGAAAGGAATAATTGAAACTATCTCTGTTTGCAGATGACATGATTTTGTATGTTGAAAATCCCAAGGTATCCAATAAAAAAACTCTAGAAGTAACAAATACAGTAAGGTTACAGAAAGCGAGATCAATATACAGAAATCAATTGTGTTTTTATACACTTGCAATGAGCCATTAAAAAATGAAATTCCATTTATACTAGCATCAAAAAGAATAAAATACTTAGGAATAAGTTTAACAAAAGATATGTATAACTTATATTAAAATTATAAAACACTGTTGAAAGTAATTAAAGAAGATCTAAATAAATGGGAAAACATCTCATGTTCATGATCATAGTAGTTAATATTTTTAAGATGTTAATACACCCCAAATTGATCTGAAGGTTCAGTGTAATCCCTATCAGAATACCAGCTAACTTCTTTGTAGAAATTGATACAAGCTGACCCTAAAATTCATATGGAATTGCAAGGAACTCAGAACAGCCAAAAACAGTCTTGATGAAAACAAAACAAAGTAAGAGGAGGCATACTTCTCAATTCAAGGCTTGCTACACACAGTAATCAAGATAGTACAGTACAAAGATAATAATAGACATATTAGATCAGTGAGATAGAATTGAGAGTCCAGAAACATACCTTTACATTTATGGTCAGTTGATTGTTTTGGTAAGGATGCCAAGACAATTCAGTGAAGGAAAGAATAGTCTGTTCAACAAATGGTTTGGCAACTCTGGATATCTGTATGTACAAAAGCATGAAATTGAACTCCTACCTCTAACTGAGAGTGGATCAGACCCAAATGTAAGAGCTGAAGCTATAAAACTCTTAGAAGAAAACATAGGAGCCAATCTTAGTGACCTTGAGTTAAGCAGAACCTTTGTAGATACAACATCAAAAGCATAAGCAGCAAAAGAAAAACAGATAAAACAAAATCTTTTGTGCTACAAATGATATCATCAATAAAGTGAAAAAATAACCATTTGGAGAAAATATTTCAAAATCAGATATCTAACAAGGGACTTGTATCCAGAATATATAAAGAACTCTTACAACTCAATAATAAAAAGGCAGATAATTCGTTTTACAAATGGATAAATGCTTTGAACAGGTATTTCTCCAACATGCTATCTACATGGCCAGTAACACATGAAGAGATGTTCAACATCATTAGTCATTGTGGAAATACAAATCAAAACCACAATGTGAGGGGCGCCTGGCTGGCCCAGTCACTAGAACATGCAACTCTTGATCTCAGGGTCATGATTTCAAGCTCCACATTGGGGGTAGAGCTTACTTTAAAAAGCAAAACAAACATAAAATGTGGTATCACTTCATACCTACTAGGATGGCTATAATAAAAAAGATCAACAATAACAAATGTTTCCAAGGATGTAGAGAAATCAAAACCCTCATAACATTACTAATGTAAGTGTAAAGTGCACAGCATAGTTTGGCAGTTCCTCAAAAAGTTAAATGTAGAGTTAACATGTGACCTAGGAATTCCACTCCTAGTTATATACTCAAGAGAAATGAGATATACATCCACACAAAGTATTATACACAGAACATCAGGATTGGTGGAGAAAGGACCTTTGAAAATCTGCTCCATAAAAGCAGTGAGAACATTGGCAAAAATTCTCAAGTCAACTTTTTCAGAGTTCTGGAAGTTAACCACAGGCTTAACAAAAATCCAGAGAACTTTTATTTCAGAACATTTGCTGTATCTCAGAACAGCAAGTGTAGTGACATTTTATCTTGTGCTATTCCCATTCCCCTCCGTACAGCTTTCTGTTGATAGCCTTGAGAACCAATAGCTCCACAAATTGGTGAAATACAGCAATAGCTTCTAAAGGAGGCAAGAATGGTTTAGAGCTCCCCCAAAAGCACCTTTCCCAGATAAATGTCCTTATTTGACATGTCTAGCAATTTCTTGGAAATCTCCATTCACAGACCTTGTCTTTTATTTCTTACTCCGTGCAAACAGCCTTATCTCCTGGGACACTTACCATACACCATCAGTAGCAATTGTTTAACATCCAGCTGCCTGTGGGAATCATAGTAGTTGAGGCAAATAAGAAGCTGACTAAAAAATTAAAAAGAAAGAAGGCTGTGGAATGAGGTGTTTATAGGGGGCTTTCAAAAGCTGCAGCATATATTCTTGGGAATCTGGAAGACCATGTACATGCACAGGGCTGTGCACCTTCCCAAGAAAGAATTGACAAGGGCCTAAGTTCTCACCTCTGGTTGATCCCGAGGCTCTGTACAGGCAGGATGTAAAGGCTAAAGTAATATTGTAAGCCGCCTGTCAGAATATTGAAGACATGTCTCAACCCACACACACAATCTCAGCAAAGGCTGAGACTCAAGGCATTTATTTAAGGAATCTCTTTCAAATTATTAACTGACCAGTAAACTGAGTAGAGACCGCAGTGACCACATATGACAAAGAATACAAGCTTTACAGAATCAGTTCAGAAAATGTGCTGAGCACACAACTACAGTAAGCCCAGGAAAGGGGGAATATCTGATTTCCAGAATTGTTACTTTATGTTATTTAAAATACCCAGCTTGCAGGGCGCCTGGGTGGCTCGGTCAGTTGGGCGTCCGACTTCAGCTCAGGTCATGATCTCACAGTGTGAGTTTGAGCCCCGCATCAGGCTCTGTGCTGACAGCTCAGAGCCTAGAGCCTGCTTCGGATTCTGTGTCTCCCTCTCTCTCTGCCCCTCCCCTGCTCATGCTCTGTCTTTCTCTCTCTGTCAAAAATAAAAATAAACATTTTAAAAAAATTAAAAAAAAATACCTGGCTTGTAACAACAACAGCAAAAATGAAATGTGCAAAGAAACAAAGTATAACCCATACTCAAAGTAGTCAATAGAGACTGTTTTGAGGAAGCCCAGGCTTGGAGTTACTTTCAAAAAGACTTTATGTCAGCTGTTTTAAATATGTTCAGAGAACTAATGGAAAGCATACCCAAAGAACTAAAGGAAAATGTGAGAACAGTGTCTCCCCACATAAATCATAACAATAAATAACTAGGAAAAACACATAGCATACAGACTTGTTCAGTTACTATGTTGTACACCTGAAAGTAATGTAACATTGTGTATCCACATTGTATATTCATTATTGTGTATTCATCAATAACACTGTATTCAAAAAAAGTAAGTTTTACAGTTGCATCAAAAATTTTAAATAAGAATGAATCTAAAATGAATATGTGAGCTTTTGCATGCTCTCTCTCTAAAATAAAATTACAAAAAATATTATATAATAAAAAAAAACAGCCTAGAGGTTGCCTGGCTGACTCAGTCAGTAAAGCATACAACTCTTGATCTCAGATTTGTGAGTTCAAGCCCCATGTAGGACATAAAGCCTGCTTTAAAAAAAAAAAGGCACATAGATTTGTGGAATACCACTGAGTAGGCTAACATAAACATACTGGGAGTCCCACAAGGAGAGAAAGAAAGGGGAAGAAAGAGTATTTGAAGAAATAATGGCCCCATACTTAGCAAATTTGATGAAAACCATTAATCTATGCATTAAGGAAGCTCAGAGAGATCCACACCCAGATATATCATAACTAAACTACCAAAAGACAAAGAATCTTGACAGCAGTTATAAAGAAGTAAACTAATCTTGTACAATGGACTCTCAATAAGATTAACAACTGATTTCTCATCAGAAACTATCCAGGCCAGAAGGCAGTGGTATGATATAATCAAAGTGCTTTAAAAAAAACAATGAAAGATTGTCCACCAAGGATTCTATATCTAGCAAAATTATTCTTCAAATAAAGGAGGGGAAATTAAGGCATTTCCAAGTAAACAAAAACTGAGAGAATTTGTCTCTAATAGATCTGTCCTATAAAAAATACTAAAGAGAATCTTTCAGGTCGAAGTGAAAGGATCCAAGTCAGTAATGCAAACCCATGAATAAATAAAGAGCACTGGTATGAATAACTATATAGGAAAATATAAAAGATTGCATAAGTATAGTTTTTGATTTTGACTTTTTTTTCTTGTGACTACTAAAGCAATGATTATAAATCTGTGTTAGTAGGTAGATAAAATATATGAATAATGTACTTTGTATGACAAAACTAAGGAGGAATGGAGCTATAAAGATGCAAAGTTTTTGTATACTATAGATATTATATTGATATTAATCCAAATTAGATTGTTATAAATTAAGAGGTTAATTATAATCCTGAGGCAACCACTAAGAAAGTGACCTATAAAAATCGTAAAAGAAATAATGAGATAATCAAAATGACCCACTAGAAAATCTCTATTTAACACAGAAGAAGGTAGTAATAAAGTAATAGAGAAACAAAGAAGAGCTAAGACAGAAAACAAATAGCAAACTGTCAGAAGTAAATCTTACCTTATCAGCAATTGCATTAAATGGATTCAACACTTACAGGGCAGAGATTGGCAGAATATTTAATATTTTTTTTAAGTTTATTTATTTATTTTGAGAGGGAGAAAGAGACAGAGCATGCAAGCAGGGGAGGGACAGAGAGAGAGAGAGAGAGAGAGAGAGAATCCCAAGCAGGTTCTGCACTGTCAGCGCAGAGCCTGATGCAGGGCTTAAACTTACAAGCTGTGAGATCATGAACTGGGCCAAAACCACAAATCAGACGCCTAACTGACTGAACCGCCTAGGCTCCCCAGAGATTGGCAGAATATTAAAAAAATTAATAAAACAATAACCCATGATCCAACTATTTATGCTGTCTACAAGAGACACAGTTTAAATTCAAAGATACAATGGGTTGAAAGAAGAATGGGAAAGATACACCATGTAAATTGTGCCCAAAAGAAGCTGAATGGCTATCTTAATATCAGATAAAATAGACTTTAAGATAAAAATTGTTACTAAAATCTAATACACAAATATTTGTTCATAGCAACATTATTTATTTTATTAAGTTTATATTTAAATTCCAGTTAACATACAGTGTTATATTAGTTTCAGGGGTACTTGCAGTACAACACTTGGTGCCCATAGCAAGTGCACTCCTTAATCCCCATCACCCATTTTACTCTCCCACCACCCTCCCACCTCCCCTCTGGTAGCCATCAGTTACAACATTATTTATTTTAGCCAAAAGGTGGAAACACCCCAGATGTTCATCAACTGATAAATGCATAAATAAAATGTATATTCCATACAGTGTGATATTTATTTAACAATAAAAAGAAATGAAGTACAGTTGACTGTTGAACAACATGGGTTTGAACTACAAGGGTCCACCTATACGTGGATCTTTTTTAGTAAATACAATATAGTACTATAAATGTATTTTCTCTTATGATTTTCTTAACATTTTCTTTTCTCTAGCTTACTTTATTGTAATGAATGCAGTATATAATGCATATAACATACAAAATGTATGCTCTTTGACTATGTTGTTGCTAAGGCTTCTAGTCAACAGTTATTAGTAGTTAAGTTTTTGGAGAGTCAAAAGTTATAGGTTTTTGACTGTGTCAGGGGTCCATGACCCTAACCCTCACATTGCTCAAGTGTCAACTCTACTAATATGTGCTATACCATGTTTAACCTTGGAAATATTAAGCTAAGTGAAAGATACCAGCACAAAAAAACACATATTGTATGATTCCATTTTATGAGACATTCAGAATATTTACGGAGATCAAAAATGGGTAGGTAGTTGCTTTAACTGGGGGTGGAATGTGGGAGGTAGGAATGGGGATTGACTGCTAAATGAGGTTTCTGTTAAGGGATGAAAGTACTACAAATTACATTTTAGCGATGGTTGTACAATCTTGTAAATAAACTGAAAAACATTGGATAGTATGCTTCAAATGAATGAATTATGTGATATATGAATTATATCTCAATAAAGTTGTTAAAAATACCTTTAGGAATCATACTTATTTATAAGGAGATCATCATGTTTGAGAAATATTTTAAAAGAAAAGATTGTGGGGCACCTGGGTGGCCTAGTCAGTTAATCGTCTGACTCTTGATTTTGGCTCAGGTCATGATCTCTCAGTTTGTGAGATCAAACCCCATATGGGGTTCTGCACTGGCAGTGCAGACCCTGCTTGGGATTCTCCCTCTCTCTCTGCCTCTCCCCCACTCATGCTCTGTATCTCCCTCAAAATAAACATTTAAAAATAAATAAATAAAAGATTATAAATCACAATGTTACTTTACTGACAAAAATAAAAACCAACAAATAAAAAAATCCAAGCTGCTACTCTCACTATACTTCTGACACCAAAGATGCTAGCTTTTCTACACCAAACAGTTCTCTAATTCTCTAATTCTCTGTGGACATCAGCTGGAGGTCCAAGAATTAGTACAGACTCCACAGTTTAAGGGTTCAATCTCATAAGACTGCCCCCATGTCTTCAGATGCCAGCCTCAAGCCCAGGCCACCAGTACCTCTGACCAACAAGCTGTAAATCAGGGGTTCCTAATTTGCTAGAATGGCTCATATAGCCCAGGAAGTTACTTTACTATTACTGGTTCATTAAAAAGGATGTATATTAAAAAGGAGCTCTCTGAACTCTAAAATTTAGGGGTTTTTATGGAGATTTTCATTGCTCATTGGTGATTAACTCTGTCTCCAGACCCATTCCCTTTCCTGGAGGTCAGGGTGGGGTGAGGCTGAAAAAACTGTTAAGTATGCCTTGGTCCTTCTGGTGACGAGACCCCATCCTGAAGCTATCTAAGACCCCCCAGCCACCAGTCATTCTCATTAGCCTACAAAAAACACTTCTAATCACTCCGGAGATTCCAAGGTTCTTAGAAGCTTTTTTTCTGACGAAGATCCACCTATCACCCATATCACTTAGGAAATTACAAGGGTTTTAGGAGTTGTGTCAGGAGCCAGGGACAAGGACTAAATATGTATTTCTTATACTACTACTCACACAAGCATTCAACAACAACAACAAACCTGTGGGCACAAGGATAGATATATAGACCAGTGGAATAGAACTGAGAGTCCAGGAATAAACCCATACATTTATGGCCAATTGATTTTTGACAGAGGTGGCAAGGCCAGTCAGTGGGGAAAGACTGTCCTCTTCAATAAATGGTGCTAGGATACCAGGATATTCACATGCAAAAGAATGGAGTTGGACTCCTACCAAATACCATATATAAAAATTCAACATGGATCAAAGATCTAATATAAAAGGCAAAACTGTAAACCCTTGAGAAGAAGACATGGGAAATGTTCATGACTTTGTATTTGACAATGGATTCTTAGGTATACCACCAAAAGCGTAATAAACAAAAGAAAAAATAGGTAAATTGGACTTAATCAAAATTGTCAACAAAGTGAAAAGACAAACCTACAGAATGGAAGAAAATATTTGTAAATCATATATCTGAGAAGAGTGTAGTATCTGGAAAATATAGAGAACATTTGTAACTCAACAATAAGATGTCCCAATATTAAAATGGGCAAAAAGAGTTCAACAGACATTTATCCAGAGATACACAAATAGCTGACAAGCACACGAAAAGATGTTCAACATCAATAGTCACTAGGGAATTGCAAATCAAGACCACAGTGAGGTACCACCCATTGGGATGGTTGTAATTTTTTTTAATGGGAAATAACAAGTATTGGCAAGGATGTGGAGTATTGGAATCCTTGTACATCAGTAGTGGAAATGTAAAATGATTCAGCTCCTGTGGAATACAGATTGATGGTTCCTCAAAAAATTTAACATAAAGTTACCTTTTGACCTAGCAATTCCACACCTAGGCATGTACCCAGGAAAAATAATGAAAACATGTCCATACAAAAACATGTCCATACACAGATATTCATAGCAGCATTATTTGTAATAGCTAAAAGATGAAAACAACCCAAAAGTTCACCATGGGATGAATGGACAAACCAAAATCTATACAGAAATGGAATACCACTCAACCCTAAAAAGGAATGAAGTACTGATACAGGCTACAACATGGATAAACCTTGAAAACCTCACTGAAGTGAAATAAGTCAGACACAAAAGGTCACATATTTTATGATTCCATTTATATGAAATATTTAGGTATCTACAAGACAAAAGATTAGTGGTTGTCAGGGGCTGGGGGGAGGGGAGATGGTCCCTAACTTTTAATATACACAGGGATTTTTTGAATAGTGGAAATGTTTTGAACCCATATAGAGGTGGTGGTTGCACAATATTGTGAATGTACTAAGTGTCTCTGAATTGAACTCTTTAAAATGGGTAATTTTATGTTATGTGAATTTAATCTCAATAGTAAGGAGACAGGAGGAGATAGGAGGGTGGATTTTGGCCCACATGCCATTGTTTGCCTACCCCTGTCTAAGCATTTGCAAATACTTCCCTTTGTTAGAGCTTTTCTCTTCACCTTGTGACCTCTTACTCCAGCCTAGGTGTCACTAGGAAGCCTTCCCTGACTCAACAGACTGTGTGAGGTCACAGCATTTCACTCTATCCTGGCTCATAGCAGTCAGCACCCTGTATTGCTTGCTTCCTTGCTAGAAACTCTTATGTGTCCTTAAGGGAAGGGTCTGGGTCATACTTTCCTTTTTTTTTCTTCTTTTTTTTCCCTTTTTTTAACTTTTTAATGTTTATTTTTGAGAGAGAGAGAGAGAGGGAGAGTGTACAAGCTGGGAAGGAGCAGAGAGAGACACAGAATCCAAAGCAGGCTCCAGGCTCTGAGCTATCAGCACAGAGCCCAATGTAGGGCCTGAACCCACAAACCATAAGATCATGACCTGAGCCAAAGTCCAACACTTAACCAACTGAGCCACCCAGGCACCCATATTCACTTTCTTATCCTTAGCCCTTCACATGGTGCCTGGCACAAAAGAAAGCATTTTTGCATTCAATCTTTGTCAGCTACGATCCTCAACATGCCTTTTCCCAAAGCACACATAATACTCAGCACCCCCATGAGGTAGACTTTACCAGGCAGGAGCCTAAGGCTCAGAAGCAGGTCACAGACCCAAGGCTACACCTGTCGCCTCTGAGTGGGTCCATGAGGACAGGCAGTGAAAGAATCCAGGTCTGTCTTGATCTGAGGTGTTTTCTCTGCTGCTTCTTTTCTTCTTCGCTTTAGTTTAGTCTTCTCTAGCATTGGGACTCAAAGGCATTATCTCTATATCATCTCCAATCTTCCCACCCTCCCAGGGGAAGTCTTATCCTATACTTACTCTCATTTAAAAATTTTCTTGTTCATTCTGTTGTTAGAGTGTACACATTTGTATTTATCTACAAGTTGCTCGCCTACTTCTCCCTCTTCCCAGCCCTTGGCAACCACTGGTCCACTCTGTCTCTGGATATTTCATATATGGAAATCATGATATGTGGCCTTTGTGAGTGGCTTCTTTCACTTTGCATGTTTTCAAGGTTTATCCATGTTGTAGCATGAATTGGTATTTTGTGTAGTACTTTCACACAAGTCTTCCAGTAGAAAAGTACAAAGGAGGGGCGTCTGGGTGGCTCAGTCGGTTAAGTGTCCGACTTCGGCTCAGGTCACGATCTTGCGGTTCCTGAGTTCAAGCCCCGCGTCAGGCTCTGTGC
Organism: Acinonyx jubatus; assembly: GCF_027475565.1. Taxonomy (NCBI): domain Eukaryota; kingdom Metazoa; phylum Chordata; class Mammalia; order Carnivora; family Felidae; genus Acinonyx; species Acinonyx jubatus. The sequence continues at coordinate 28,213,318 of NC_069392.1, read as the reverse complement.
TGATGGCTCAGAGCCTGGAGCCTGTTTCAGATTCTGTGTTTCCCTCTCTCTCTGCCCCTCCCCTGTTCATGCTCTGTCTCTCTCTGTCTCAAAAATAAATAAACATTAAAAAAAATTAAAAACAAAAAAAAGTACAAAGGAAAGGATCTTTAAAAAGAAAAAAGTTGAAGCCTTTGTCCCCCCCCACCTTTTTGCCTTTGTTTCCCTTTTTAAGGCATGGGGGTAGGTGGCAGATACACTAAGGATCTGAATTTTACCCAGATTGCATAGGGCTCATTTGGCTGGGGTGGTTATTTGAATGTTGAGGTCTAAGAGCTTGAGCTGTGGTGCTGTCATGTCTCATTTACTTAGCTTTTTGAGCACTTGACATTGGGTACAAATGTATTGAAATTCTTTGCTAGAAAATGTAAGTTCTAAGTTTTATGAAAGATATTAGCTTTATTGGGTTTTATTAAATACTATTTTGCTATTTATAAATTTCAGAAAACCCAATTTTCGAAATTAGCCAATAATCTCCTGATTTAATTACTCTTTATACTTTAGAGTTTGTCCTCCCAAGACTTACTTTAATTTTTTTTTTTTTGAGAGAGAGAGAGAGAGAGAGGCAGAGTGCAAATGGGGGGAGGGGCAGAGAGAGGAAGACACAGGCCCCAGGCTCTGACCTGTCAGCACAGAGCCCAACGTGGGGCTCGAACCCATGAACTGCGAGATCATGACCTGAGCCAAAGTGGGAGGCTCGACTGACTGAGCCACCCAGGTGCCCCTCCCAAGACTTACTTTATTTTTTTTTTAATTTTTTTAATGTTTTATTTATTTTTGACAGAAAGACAAAGCATGAGCAGGGGAGGGGCAGAGAGAGAGAGAGGGAGACACAGAATCCGAAGCAGACTCCAGGCTCTGAGCTGGCAGCACAGAGCCTGACGCGGGGCTCAAACTCACAGACCGCAAGATCATGACCTGAGCCGAAGTCAGATGCTCAACCGACTAAGCCACCCAGGCGCCCCTCCCAAGACTTACTTTAAATGAATATTTACATGTGTGTGTGTAGAATGTGTGTGTGTATTTATATATTTATGTATTTATTTACATATACAAACCTTGTATGTGCACTCAAATATACACAAACATACATATATGCATACCTGTGTGTATACACACATTTTGCATTTAACAAATTGGGACCATCTATCTTAGTGTTTTGAAGTCATATTTTTTCCCTGGTGTTTGCAGCCGTCTTTACACATCAAATTTAGAGTTCTATCATGTCTTTTAATATCTAATAGGCTTATTTTTTATTAGAGAAACTAGGTCAACATGTGAAACTTTCATTTTAGGAACATTTAACAATTTATATCTTCTCTTTTCTCTTTCATTGCAAAATGTCTTTTCTTAGCAAAACCGTGTAGTTGGGGCAATGCAACTCTACTCTGTGGATAGGAAAGTTTCACAACCCATAGAAGGCCATGCTGCTGCTTTTGCAGAGTTCAAGAGCGAAGGGAATGCCAAGCCTGCCACCCTTTTCTGCTTTGCTGTACGTAGTCCCACCGGGGGCAAGGTAAGATCTCCACTTTCTTTTCTCCCTTAGAAAAGTGTCCTGAGTCACTGTTAAGAGTCTGTACAGTGTAAATTGGTAGCCACTTAGCCAGCGATCCAAAACCAGTTTATAATTGGGAGTGCGGAATAGTCTGCAGGTGCTTCGTATAAATGAAGGCTTTTACAGTATTTAGAACAACTCATCTATTGTACATGTTGGTGGTTTCACAGCCAATCTTTGTAAAGTCAGTGACGTGAAGTCACCTATCAATTAATTGGTCCCTTTGCCCTAAAAATCCTCTTTGACAAAGTCTACTGAGCATGGGCTAGGCACACATGGTTTCTGCTCTCACACAGCAGTCTCATGGAGGCGACAGCTGTGAAAGAACCACTGTATGCCATCCTAACGAAAGGCACAGGTCCTATGTGGTTCTCCCTAGGTGCTGGGGTTGGGGTGGGAGCTGCAAGGAGAAGGCCATGCTCTGGGAGCAAGTTGAGTTTTATTCGGCTCGAGTGCATGGCTAGCATCTGTTTGGCAGGAGTGCCATGGGCAGAGCTGTGAGGTCTAAGAGTTCATGATGTCAGTGAGACCTGCGATTCCAGGGTTGCATCACTCACTTGGAAAGTGGCCTGAAAACATGGTCCTTATCTCAGTATACTCTTATCATACTTCCTGAACTCATTATTTTGGGTTGGTCACTAGCCCTGAAGTATTCCCCAAAGAAGAGCACTGGGTCAGTATGTGGCTTCCTAGACTTCCTCATCTTGAATATGGCTAATTGTCTCTCATGTAATAAATATCATGCCCTCCTTAATTGAGAACCAATAGAAAAATAGGAGTCAGGCAAAAATATCAGCCTACTCTGTCACCTTAGACTGAGGCGTTCTACCTCGTCACAGACAGCCGGGCAGCTACAGTCACCCTTGAAAGAACAGAACCCTTCCTGGCTGAGCTGCCTGTGAAGAAGAGCACAGAACAAGCACCCCTGTAAGACAGGTGTGCCTGCTTATCTCCTGCACTCAGCTGTCAGGCAGGCTGGCCCCCTCAGGGCAGTCTTCATGGCAGAGACCCCACAGCAGCTGTCCCAAGAGCCACCTATATTCTGTGGTTGAATCTCCCCTCCCCTGTCCTAGTGGCAGGTGGGGGTCCCTTCAGTGATTTCCTCAGCCTGTGCCCTTTGCACAGGCCTTCCTTCTAATCCAGCCCAGCTGCACTTATGGCTCTCTAGTCTCATATGGATCCCAGTTTTGTCTGCACTCCAGTTACTTGTTCCTTTCTCACAGGCAGTTACCACTTGTCCATAGTCTCGCCCTTCTCTCACCACCTTCCAAAGAAGCCTGGCTTCTTTACCCAGGCTCCCACTTCTGTTGGCAGTGCCACCATCCTTCCCAACTCTTAAGCAAGAAAGCAGAGTTCTCAAGCTCCATTCTGTTTGTGTTGCCACTGTCCAGCCTCTAGCAAGTCTCACATCTGTAGCACATGAGTCTCTTGTTACCCATATTTGGGTTAGAGAATAGGTCCTCAGACCCACTCCACCCATCAAAAAGCATTTCCCCATACTACCATTTCTCTTAAAGTGCCTGTATGCTAGGAGTTTCAGTCTCCCTGCATCTTAACTCACAGTGGCCCCTGCTCACTTGCTACATCAGCCCTCCCCTTCTAGCCCATCTCTCTGCTTGCCTCAAGCCTCTTTGGTGTTTCCCTTCTCCCTCTCTGCTAGGCCAAATCCAAACTAAGTGTATACTCATAAGTTTCCTCTAATGGGCACCCCCTCCAACCCTCATTGTTTCACATCTCTGATCCACCTCCACTCATGATTTTTTCCCCAGACTTGTTTCTAGCTGTGGTACCTTTTTATTAGATGAGAGGAACTTGAAGCTGTTCTGATAAAAGCAGGGACAGAACTCCTTGTCCACTGTCATTCTTTCCGATTCTCCAAGGATTTTTATGCCCCCCAGAATAACCTTAAAAAAACTCTCAGGCCTTTGGCACGATCAGCTGTCTTGTGAGTTTGGCATTCAGTTACATGATCTTGTCAGTTGATGTGTGTTAGCCTGAGCCCATGTCCAGGAGAGCCCCTTGTTTCATGGGCATTCACACTAATGGCCAGAGAGGGGGCAAGTGACTCAGCCAACATGCTAGAACTAAACTTTGCTCAGGTTTCCTGGCATTGGTTTTTCCTATTGTCCTTGGTAGCGGGCAGTAGGTTAGTGAATAGCATGAGCACTCCAACCAAGAGATTTTCTTGTCTTGTTTGAATGTAACTTTTATCATTAGTCTTACAGAGCATGGACTATGGCTGTACTTAACTGTACATTAGTTAGCATTAGTCTGCCACCAATATGTTTCCTTGGATTGACCTAAATCTCTTATCTAGTTGCACATAATCGAAGTCGGACAGCCTGCAGCAGGAAACCAGCCTTTTGTAAAGAAAGCTGTGGATGTGTTTTTCCCTCCAGAGGCTCAGACTGATTTCCCAGTGGCTATGCAGGTATGAATGTGCTGCCTGCTAGGTGAGTTAGAACAAATCACAGATCTTGGGTGGAGGGGAACAGCAGATAATAGGTTCCTGTGCTTCAGAAGAATCCCAAATAGATACATTAGAACACAAAGAAGATAATGTCAGTGTTCATGTTTTAACTCATGCTGCCTTAACAACAGTCTGGAAAGAGCACTCTTTTCTACAAACAGGACTTTGTCTGACACATACCGAAGTCCCAGACCTTTCCCTTTTTATTATGAAAGATTAAATGTTCACTGTAGTACAAAAATATAAAGAAGAAAACAGTCTTCTCTAGCTGAACCAATTGGCTGTAAAATATATCAAAGATTTCACTATTTATTATATTTAAAAAGTTAGATACATCTTTTCTGAACAAAATTGGAATCACATTATATATATGTAAGATCATACAGTCTACCCCCCCATTTTTGCTCAGTACATCAGAGACATTTCTATAAGGTATGCCATTCTTTGTTAATATCTTGGGAAGTAAACATTTATTTTTAGGGATGTAGTATAATTGTAGGATAGTTTAGTTATTTGCTTTTTTCTGTTCTCAAATATTTGACAATACTTAATGATGCTTTCTTTTTTAATTTTTTAATATTTTTAAGCTAGATTTCTAGAAATAGTATGTGATCAAATGCAGTTTTTTTTTCCACAAAGTGAAATTGACCTTTTCTCTATCTTACAAAAATACATATTGTCCATTAATTTCCAATAATATCAATAAACATAATAGTAGAATTAAATATCCACTGAAATCCTACCCCACTGATAACTGTGACTGCCCCCTTTGGAAGTATCTTTGTATGCATACATTTACAAACATATATGCAAATAGAGTCTTATGAAATGGCTTGGCACTGGCCTTGGGCTTTATGACCTTTTCTCACTATGTTGCAGACCAACACCACTCCAATAAAATGCATATAATATTTTAATGTCTATATTATCTTTTCTGTAGATGTGCCCTATTTGATTTAGACAATCCCCCATTGGGTATTTATAGTGAATGCTTCTAGGAGCATTATTGTCCATATATCTTTGTGCATCAGTCCAAGGATAAACTGCCACATGTGAAATTGCTGCGTCAGGGGCATGTGTACAACGCCACTGGCCAGTTCCTACTCCTGCCACCACCTCCCTGATAGCTGGACAGTGTCCAATGAGCTTCATGTCCTTCCTGTGGTTAATGTCGAGGTGGAATGAGTTTACCACTCATATGCATCTTGTTAATTACCTCTTCCTGATCTTGGCAGTTTTTCTCTTGGGGGGTCTTTATCTTACTTGTAAGAACTCTGTAGTTTTTGGATACTAATGCCTGATGTATTTCAAATAAATATTTTTTCATAGTCATAACAGAAGTTTATTTGAGTGTGTTCCACCTTGTAGAAGTTTTGCATTTTTATGTGGCTTTGGTGTCATGTTTTAAAAAGAATTCTACACCCCAAGGTGAAGAAAATATTCACCATATTTTCTTCTATTACTTTCTTAGTTTTATTTGCTTTTTAAAAAATTATTTTTAATGTTTATTTTTGAGAGACAGAGACAGAGTGTGAGTGGGGTTGGGGCAGATAGTGATGGAGACACAGAATCCGGAGCAGGCTCCAGGCTCTGAGCTGTAAGCACAGAGCCCAACATGGGGTTCAAACTCACAGACTGCCAGATCATGACCTGAGCCAAAGTTGGATGCTTAACCGACTGAGCTACCCAGGAACCCCAGTTTTATTTGCTTGTTATGTAAAAATCTTTGACTCATCTGGGATTTACATTGATAAAGAACAGGATGGAGAGCCAATTCTTTACCCTCATCCTGTATCCCCATATAGCCAGCTGGTTATATTAACATTGTGATATGAAATACCTACTCATTCATGTTAAATTCTTATATGTTTGATTCTACTTCAAGATTCTCAGTTCTGTTTGTTTTTATTTCTTCCTATGCTAGTACCCCACTTTATTTTTTACTACCATACTTTGATTTTTTAAATTTTTTTAATGTTTATTTATTATTGAGAGACACAGAGAGACACTACATGAGCATGGGAGGGGCAGAGAGAGTAGGAGACACAGAATCCAAAGCAGGCTCCAGGTTCTGAGCTGTCAGCACACAGCCCAACGTGGGGCTCGAACTCACAAACTGCGAGATCATGACCTGAGCTGAAGTTGGACGCTCAACTGACTGAGCCACCCAGGCACCCCTACCATACTTTTAAAATTACTATAATTTTGAGGGGTGCCTGGATGGCTTGGTTGGCTAAGCCTCCAACTTCATCTCAGGTCATGATCTCATGGTTTGTGGGTTCAGGCCTATGTCAGACTCTGTGCTGACAGCTCAGAGCCTGGAGCCAGCTTCAGATTCTGTGTCTCCCTCTCTCTGCCCTTCTCCCTCTCACTCTCTGTCTCTCTCTCTCAAAAGTTAATAAACATTAAAAAAAAATAGAGTAAAATAATAAAATAAAGTAACATAATGATAAGTTTTGGGCACCTGGCTGGCTCAGTTGCTGGCTGTGACTCTTGATCTTGCAGTGGAGATCTTTAAATTAAAAAAAATTTTTTTGATGTTTATTTATTTTTGAGAGAGAGAGACAGAGTGTGAGCAGCAAGTGGTAGAGAGAGAGAGGAAGACACAGAATCTGAAGCAGGCTCCAGGCTCTGAGCTGTCAGCACAGAGCCCAACATGGAGCTCGAACTCATGAACCACAAGATCATGACCTGAGCTGAAGTTGGATGCTTAACCAATTGAGCCACTCAGGTGCCCTGAGATCTTTTAATTTTTAAAATAAACAAATAAAATTACTGTAGGTTTCATAATAATTTTTTTTTTAGAGAGAAAGAGAGAGAGAACGATAGCACAATCAGAGGAGCAAGGGGGAGCAGAGGGGCAGAGGGAGGGAGCAAGAGGGAGAGAGAAAGAGAAAGAAAGAGAGAAAGAGAATCCCAAGCAGGGGTCACACTCAGTGTGGAGCCCAGTGGGGCACTTGATCTAACGACTGCAAGAATCAAGAGTCAGATGCTTAACCAACTGAACCACCCAGGCACCCCTATAATAACTTTTTTGTTAACATTTACTTATTTTTGGGAGAGAGAGAGCGAGTGAGCAAGCGTGCAAGTGGGGGAGGGGCAGAGAGAGAGGGAGACACAGAATCCTTAGCAGGCTCCAGGCTCTGAGCTGTCAGCACAGAGCCCAATATGGGGCTTGAACTCACGAGCTGTGAGATCATGAGCTGAAGTTGGATGCCTAACCAACTGAGCCACACAGGCAGCCCCCTTATAATAACTTTTTAAAGTTTATTTTGTTTTTAGTAATCTCTATACCCCACGTGGGGCTTGAACTCATGAACTAGAGCCCTGAGATCAAGAGTCACATGTTTTTCCAACTGAGCCAGCCAGGCGCCCCATACAATAATTTAATTTGGCAAGTTAATCAGTCTTTCTCCCACCCCTTCAGAATTTCTCATGTGTTAAATCTTCTGTAGGAGTTAATACAACTTGGCAAAGGTCAAAGGTTACTAAATGGTGGTGGAGGGCAAGCTGAAATGTGAACACAGTGTATGAGGTCTTTTTCCAGAACTTTCCCCTGATTTTATGAACTTGCAGCTTCTTCTAAAAGGATTTGGTAAGGAAGTAAGGAGAGGATAGTTATACCTGAAGGATAAATGAATAGCCTAATTTATTGGACCTTTATTTGAGAAGAGTTGGCCAAAGTATTGGCTTTAAAACTATTCTCAAGTGAATAAACTGAGGGTTGATGGGGGGTGGGAGGGAGGGAAAAGTGGGTGACGGGCATTGAGGAGGGCACCTGTTGGGATGAGCACTGGATGTTGTATGAAAACCAATTTGACAATAAATTTCATATTAAAAAAATAAAATAAAAAAAGATAAAACATTCTCAAGTGGGTAGGACTTGACTGGAATCAACTTGGGATCTACATCTCAGCAGCATAATGCTCCCCACCAATAGTAAGTGATCTCTTGGGCTTAATAACTCAAGATCTTTCATCATTTGTGAGCTCTTTTGCCCTATTTGGCTTCTTTCTATCTGTTCTGTATCTTCCTATAGATTGGAGCTAAACATGGTGTTATTTACTTGATCACGAAATATGGCTATCTTCACATGTATGACCTAGAGTCTGGCGTGTGCATCTACATGAACCGTATCAGTGCTGACACGATATTTGTCACTGCTCCACATGAATCTACTTCTGGAATTATTGGTGTCAACAAAAAGGGACAGGTATGGAACTTGGAGGGTTCATCTCCCACCTTTTCCATTCACTAGGGACTAGAGCTTAACTTTTACTCCTCCAAGACAGTGGTCAAGTATAGTTACCTCCTGTTATTCAACTTATACCCATGTCTCCCTTCTACTTCTTGCCATTACTTTATATCACTCCTAACACAGGATCGATTCTGAGAAGAGAGTAGCTCCCTTACTGCATGAAGCTTCTCTCAGTGAAGCAGCAGTTCTGATACACACCAGGCCAGACACATACTGATTGGGGAGGGTTGAAAAGCAAGTACTATGCTACCTAAATTACCTCTCTCAACTAAAGTTAAATTTTTTTTAATGTTTGTTTTATTTTTGACAGAGAGAGAGAGAGAGACAGAGCATGAGTGGGGGAGGGGCAGAGAGAGAGGGAGATACAGAATCTGAAACAGGCTCCAGGCTCCAAGCTGTCAGCAGAGTCCAACATGGGGCTTGAACTCACAGACAGCGAGATCATGATCTGAGCCGAGGTTGGATGCTCAACTGACTGAGCCACCCAGGCACCCCTCTCAACTAAAGTTTAAAAAAACAGTTAATAGAAGAAAATCTGTGCTTTTTTTTTAATTTTTTTTTTTATTTTTAGTGTTTATTTGAGGGAGAGAGACAGAGTGCGAGCAGGGGAGGGGCAGAGAGAGAGGGAGACACAGAATCTGAAGCAGGCTCCAGACTCTGAGCTGTCAGCACAGAGCCGGATGCGGGGCTCAAACTCACAAACCGCGAGATCATGACCTGAGCCAAAGTCAAACGCTCAACCGACCAAGCCACCCAGACGCCCTGAAAATCTGTGCTTTAAAAAAAAGAACATTTAAGAAGAAAAACTGTCGGTTCCACACCCCCAAATAGGTCATTTTGGCAAAGTGATCATCTTGAACACATCACTGGTCAATGTCCATGCAACTTTATTTTTTTTCTCACTTGGTATTTTTATAGTCTTTTAAAATAACTACATGGAATCCCATGCTGTGTCTCTACCATGATATTCTGTTGTGTTGCCATTAGGTTTTTGGCTCCTGTGCATTCTGTCACTGTTAGAGCCAACATTCTAGGCATACTCAGCCTGAGCTTTAGAATTTTGCTGATACTGCAGTACCTGAGAGCAGGATGTAGTAGTATGTGTATATGGAGCACTTTTCTAGGCTAGGCCAGTCTCACTTGTTGGGTCTTTATAGGTGCTGTCAGTTTGTGTCGAGGAAGATAACATTGTGAATTATGCAACCAGTGTGCTTCAAAATCCAGACCTTGGTCTGCGCTTGGCCATTCGTAGTAACTTGGCTGGGGCGGAGGAGTTATTCGTGAGAAAATTCACTACCCTCTTTGCACAGGGGAGCTATGCTGAAGCCGCCAAAGTAGCAGCATCTGCACCAAAGGTAATGGCCCTACAACACTGTGTACCAGTCTGAGTGTGAAATAAATTATAAAAGCATTCCACTACTGATGTTGGAGTGTCTTGCTGTTTTGTTAGTTGTTTTAGCTTTAAAATTTGTGCCAATGGCATGACAACAATGAGAAATCAACAAAAAGCACAATCCTGCTGCAACATTTTTTTATTCTCTTCCAGTTCTCATCTACGTACATACATACATATTTCTCATGCAGCTTCTTAGCTTAGGAAATACAGAGCTGTATTATACATCAAGTAGTTGTACCCTGTTTTATTTAGTCATGTTCTGCTCTCGACTTTCTCTGCTCATCTAGAGTGTAACAGTACTGCTGAGGGCATTTTTTTCTGTTTATTTCATTAGGATAAATTGTCCAGGCCTAGATCTGCTCCTAAGTAAATAAAGGGTTTTGAGTTGCTTTTCGTTGAAACGATTTCTTCTTTCAAGGGATACTTATGAACAAACCATTTCTAGTCTTCACGCATGACTTTTGAGTATTTTGAATTAGAACATAATAATGGTAGAACTTCACTATTGCCAGGCTGATTTAAAAGCCTAATTCTCACTGCAGCATGCTAGGGAGGAAGTTTCTTCCTAGAAATCACCTGTGAGACTGAGACTTGCTGTGCTTGTGGTTTTTGCTGAAGGTGGAAGCCATTGCCTTGGTAGAGGACTTTCTGTCCCTGACAATTCTGTGTGGAATTTCCATCAGCAAATTTTTTTTAATATTTATTTATTTTTGAGAGAGAGAGTGAGAGACTGTGGGTGAGTTGGGGAGGGGCAGAAAGAGAGGGAGACACAGAATCCGAAGCAGGCTCCAGGCTCCAAGCTGTCAGCACAGAGCCTGACATGGGGCTCGAACCCACAAACTGTGAAGTTGGCTGCTGAACCAACTGAGCCACCCAGGCACCCCAGCAATTTTTTTTTTAATACAAGGGAGTTAAGTAAAGGGACAGCCTTTGAGTACAGCATAACAACCTACATTTCTATTTGTCATAGGGAGTCCTGCGTACCAGTGACACAGTTCGGAAGTTCCAAAGTATTCCCGCCCAGCCTGGGCAGGCCTCTCCTTTGCTCCAGTACTTTGGAATCCTCCTTGACCAGGGTCAGCTCAATAAACTTGAATCCTTAGAACTTTGCCGTCCAGTGCTTCAGCAGGGTCGCAAGCAACTCTTAGAAAAGTGGCTGAAAGAAGATAAGGTACAAACACTTATGAAATCACAGCCCTCAGCACAGTTATTAAACTAGATCACAGGTTCCTCTGGTCCTAATCTTGCCCTCTCTCTTTGGCACACCACAGCTGGAGTGTTCAGAAGAACTTGGAGATTTGGTCAAAACTGTTGACCCTACACTTGCTCTGAGTGTGTATCTTCAGGCAAATGTGCCGAGCAAGGTTATCCAGTGTTTTGCAGAAACAGGCCAATTCCAGAAAATTGTCCTCTATGCCAAAAAGGTAATACATGCCTAACCATTAGCATTTCACAGATAATTAATTTGTGGTAGGTGGTTGCTGATTCTGAAGTTTATAAAATACCCTTCCTTCTCTGGAAGTGCTTTGGTGTGAGTTGTCGGTGTTGCTGCTAGCATCTGTCATTCGGTGATAATGATTCTATTCTCTTCAGTTTTTTATTTTCCTGTCTTATTTTTACAGTCCTTCCAGTTCCCTTCCACTTGGGGATTTTCCTGTAATTTTTTTCTTTTTCTCCCTTCTCCCTCGTGCCCCTCAGCACCGTCTGTGTGTTAAATCCATGTTTTGGCGGGCTTCCACTGCAGCTTGTGCCCAAAGCTCACTGGACGACGTGCTGGGTTTAGTCAGAGCTTGCACACTGGTTTGGATGACTTCTTTATGGTCCAGGCTGTTTGTGTAGTTGATTGTGTCTCTGCATACATGGCAGCGCCTTGAAGTGGATGTTGTATTTGGCAGAGATCCTGCACACACGCATGCTAATATTGCTCCTCATTTCTTTGTAAACACAGGTTTAAAACAAAGGATGGGAGCTTTTTTTCTTAAATACTCAAGGTGTTTTGTTTATTTTTTTGATGGGTGTTCCCTTGCCTCTAGGTTGGCTATACCCCAGACTGGATCTTTTTACTGAGGAATGTGATGAGAATCAGTCCAGACCAGGGCCTGAAGTTTTCTCAAATGCTAGTGCGAGATGAGGAGCCATTGGCCAATATTGACCAGGTGAGCATGAGTTGTTTGGGATAGCTTTTTATGGCTTTGTATAATTGTCAAGAAGATGCCTTTTTATTTGTTTTTCTCTTACCAGTGTCTTCCAGTCTAAAAAATCTGATGTATTTTGTCTTCTATTCTTTTATTATTTGAATACTGTCGCTTACCTTTGTTTTGAAGTATTTTAGAGGATTCATCTGTCAGGTTGTGAGAATGTTATTTCTTTTGTGTGGTGGTTGGTGGCGGGGAGCGAGGATGTCATTTTGAAACGGTAGCCCCACTTCATTATCCTCTGCTGACTAAGGCCACCTGAACTCTCTCTGTGTACTGGTTACGGTAAGTGCTCTCCGGTCTGTAGACTTTCATCCTGTGGGTGTTTGGCTCACCTGGAGTTAGGTGAACATGAGACCATTATTTTAGCATAACACACTTAGTGTGTAGACATAAACACATGTCAAGTTACCTTCAGTAAACTGGGTACAATGGGCTCTGGGTAATACAGAGAGATATGTAACAAAGTTTGAAGCAAGGCAAAACCGACAGCTTGTATAGATATAAGTGCATTCATACTGGGTTGATACATAGTGGAATTTGGAGATCCACTAGTAGTTTGGAGGTAGTTTGGAGTAGTTTGGAGTTTGGAGATCATGTTGAAAGGATTTGAGCCAAATTTACATAGATACCAAGGGGAAAGAAGACTCCAGATTACATCTGGTTTATATTTCATATTTCTAAAGTATTTTTAATAAAAACTTTCTCCTGTACTTTAAATATGGAAACAGTTACACAATCAGTAACTTCATTACCTATATATCACTTCTTACTAAGTCTTATTCTTTAACTTCTATTTAACTTTAATGATCGATGACTAAGTCAGTGTTTGCAATTTCCTAACTGTGCCTGAATAATGAGAGTATAAGGGCTAGACACCAGGTATTGACTGCCTCTAGGATTTGATTAAGTAACAGATTGTTAAGATTGCTTGAATCCCTTCAAAGTACTTCCTTTGATTTACTTGAGTAAAAATGCCCTGTTGGTGAGGATGATATGGGTGATAATAATTTCACAAAATTACCTAAAAAGTAATGGCTATGAATTACTTGAATTTTGATAATATGAGAAAATGCAGGACAACTGGCTGGCTCAGTCAGCAGAGCATGCGACTCCTGATCTCGGGGTTGTGAGTTTGAGCCCCACATTGGGTGTAGAGATTACTAAAAAACTAAAATAAAAACTAAAAAAAAAAAGAGAGAGAAAATGCAAAGGAAGAAACTAATGGTTGAATTTCTAAATGAGATTCAATTTCAGGAGCTATCTGAATAGGAAAATAAAATAGTTTCCTTTGGGTAAATATGTGACTTTCAATCTGTTTCAGATTGTAGACGTTTTCATGGAAAACAGCTTAATTCAGCAGTGTACCTCCTTCTTGTTGGATGCCTTGAAAAATAATCGCCCAGCTGAGGGGCACCTCCAGACGCGCCTGTTGGAGATGAACCTGATTCACGCACCCCAGGCAAGTGACATTTCTAGGCTCTAATCATAGGACAGAGCGCCTGTTTTATTTCTCTGTGGGACTTGCACACCTGAACACAGTGGCTTTGGGCTGGGATGTGCTCATGCCTCAGGGGTCACTCTCTAAGACTTTCCTGCAAGAAAGTTCTAGAATCCATGGTGCAAAACTTTCATAGAGACTTTTGCACCTGGGACATCTTTTCTTTTCATTTTTCTTTTCTTCATTGTGGTAAAGTGCACATAACAAAATTTACCATTTTAGCCATTTTTTTGAAGTTTTTTAAAAATGTTTATTTATTTTGAGAGAGTGAGAGAGTGAGAACGTGAGAACGTGAGCAGGGGAGAGAATCCCAAGCAGATTCCACGCTATCAGCTCAGAGCCCGATGTGGAACTTGATCCCACTAACTGTGAGATCATGACCTGAGCCAAAATCAAGAGTCAGTTGCTTAACCAACTGAGCCACCCAGGGACCATTTTAACCATTTTTAAGTGCATGATTTAGTGGCCTTAAGTACATTCACAATATTGTGCAACCATTACCACTGTATATTTCCAGAATTTTTTATAATCATGAACAGAAAATCTGTATCCATTAAGCAGTAACTCCCCATTCCCTCCCTCAGCCCTTGGTAACTCCTGTTTCACTTACTGTTTCTATGAATTTGCCTATTTTAGATACTTCATATAAGTAGAATCATATGATATTTGTCCTTTTTTCTGGCTTGTTCACTTAGTATATTGTTTTCAGGATTCATCCATGTTGTGACATACATCAGAATTTCATTCCTTTTTATGTCTGAATAATATTCCATCATATGTGTATGCCACATTTTCTGTACCTGTTTATTTGTTGATGACACTGGGTTGCTTTCACCCTGTAACTGTTGCAGATAGAGCTGCTAGGAGTATTGGTGTACAGGTATCAGTTTGAGTTCCTGTGTTCAGCTCTTCGGGGCATACATCCAGAAGTGGAATTGCCAAATTATATGGTAATTCTGTATGTAACTTGTTGCAGTACCACCATACTATATTTCAAGCATTACACCATTTTATATTCCCACCACAATATATGAGTATTCCAATTCCTTCATATCCTTGCCAACACTTGTTATTTTCTGTGTATGTTTAAAAAATAATAATATCTAGGGGCACCTAGGTGGCTCAGTAGGTTTAGCATCTGACTTCAGCTCAGGTCATTATCTCATGGTTCATGGGTTTGAGCCCCATGTTGGGCTCTCTGCTGACAGCTCAGAGCCTGAAGCCTGCTTTAGATTCTGTGTCTCCCTTTCTGCCCCTTCCCTGCTCATGCTCTGTCTCTCTCTCTCAAAAATAAATAAACATTAAAAAAATAATAATAATAATAGCTATATGGGGCACCTGGGTGGCTCAGTCAGTTAAGCATGTAACTTTGGCTCAGGTCATGATCTCGTGGCTTGAGAGTTCAAGCCCCACATCAGGCTCTCTGTTGTCAGCACAGAGCCAGCTTCAGATCATCTGTCCCCCTCCCTCTGCCCCTCCTCCAGTCTAGCTCTTTCTCTCTCTCAAAAATAAATAAGTTGGAAAAAAATAGCTATCCTAAATGAGTGTGAAGTGGTATCTCATTGTGGCAGTGCATTTCTTGACCTGAAAATTGGCAGGAGGGCTGTGATTTAAATCACATGTATATGCCTTTTCTTTTTTTGGTTAATTTTGGATATGTATGCAGGAAAGGAGTTTGAAAAATTCACATCAAGCTGTTAACCACAGTTGTCTGAGTGGACAGGATTGTCATTCACTTTGTTCTTTACTCACTTGTCTTCTGATTTCTTTTTGTGTATAATCATATATTGTTTTTTGATTAGGTAACAATAATTGTTAATTATATTGTTCTGTGATTTCAGGTTATTCAAATCCACAAGTTAGCTGCTGTTGTGTGGGTCATATCCCACCTCTAGGAAACAAAAGTGTTATTAATTTGCTGTTTGCTGTCCTGTTGAACTCTTATGACCAGATGATTATGTGTGATGATAGTTTTTAATAAATGAGCTTGGAAAGGGGTGCCCGGGTGGCTCAGTTGGTTAAGTGTCTGACTCTTTTTTTTTTTTAATGTTTTTATTTATTTTTGAAGGAGAGAGAGACAGAGCATGAGTGGGGGAAGAGCAGAGAAAGAGGGAGACATAGAATTTCAAGCAGACTCTAGGCTCTAAGCTGTCAGCACAGAGCCCAATGTGGGGCTCAAACTCACAAACTGTGAGATCATGACTTGAGCCGAAGTCGGATGCTTAACCGACTTAGCCACCCAGGCACCCTAACTGTCTGACTCTTGATTTCAGCTCAGGTTATGATCTCATGGTGAGTTCGAGCCCCCCCATTGGGCTCTCTGCTGGAGCACAAAGCTTGCTTGGGATTCCCTCTCTCCCTTCTCTCAAGATAAATAAACTTTAATTAATTAATTAGCAAGCTTTGAAACAGAAACGAAGCACCATTCAGGAACTGAGCAGATAGACCCTAAGAAGAGCCCAAACCCTAAAGCGGGGTAGGCTAAATGGGCACAATGCCCAAAACATTGGGGCAGTTCTCTCTGGATCTCAGAGACTGGATGATATTTTCTTTCTTGGCCCTTCCGTGTTTTTTGAGTTCTCTAAACTGCACTATTACTATAATAAGGGGGAACCTTTTTTAAAAAAGAGGATAGTAAGGACAAGTCTTAAGGAAACAAAGGGTGGGGGCATCAGATAAGCATCAGATATTATAAAACCCTGCTCTCAGCACTTGGTGTGGATTTCCTCTGCAGAGAGCCCAGAATGTACATTATCCTGGAACAACATGGTATTAGGCTAGGTCTGTGGTCACCATGTACTTGGTTTGTGCTCCATATCCTGGAAGAAATGGGAAAGAGTGTGTGTCTCATCAAGACTAGCTACTTATTAGATACTGAGAGTCAAGTTTGGTTGTTGACCCACTCATTCTTAGTCCAGAGGTTGCTTATTTAAAGATGATATTAAGCCTCATCAAAATTCTTTCCAGGAGGGTTAGTTGTTTTTCAGACATCCCCACTCACACCTAATTCTGCCTTTAACCAAGTGGAGAAATTTTGTGAACACCAGTAGGATTTATTACTTCCAGGTCTAATCGTGACTGTTGCTAGTCCAAGGATTGAGCTCATTAAAGAAGGAGGCCTTCGTAGACTCACGCCCTCACATTGACCATGACCTTGCCACAGAAAACTGTACAAATGTGATGGCTGAAAAGTCGGAACAATAGCCTGGACTGATCCCAGTAACATGCTTTAGGGCAAGGCCTCAGCCTTATTATACACATCTGACTCTGCACCTAGGAGGACAGAGCCTTGTTCGAAGAGGCCCAGGTGACTTGGAAGGATGGCTAGGGCTCTGCTCAGAGGTGGGCAAGGATCTAGACCTTTTGAAGCCCTTCTGTTTCATGAACACTGTTCTGGAGCTGTGTCGTGGGGGTGTTGAGCAGCTGTTCTTAAAAAGTTATTGCCACTGTTCAGTTTTTCTTCCTGACGTCACCATTTCATAGGTTGCAGATGCCATTCTTGGAAATCAGATGTTTACCCATTATGATCGGGCCCACATCGCCCAGCTCTGTGAAAAGGCAGGCCTCCTGCAGCGTGCGCTGGAGCACTACACTGACCTGTATGACATCAAGAGGGCTGTGGTCCACACTCACCTCCTCAATCCCGAGGTATGGTGCACCCTTGGGGCACTCCTGTTGTGATTGGCACACATCTGTCATTAGGGTCACATGCTCCTGAAATTTCCTGTGTCCGTGGTTGTGGGACTGTGGCATGTGTATTCCCTGTGCATGAGCCTCATCACTACTATACACAGTTTTCATTCAACCCACACACAAGCTTCACTTGCTCACCCATGCATCTGGACCCACGTTACCTCTTTCTTTCCATTTTCTACCTTTGACTTAGCCTAACAGAGAAAACCTATTAACATTGACAGCTCTAGCAGGATTGTCTGAAACTATTAGCAGAAGCTAATAGGTATTACATTTACATTTACAGAATAAGTTTTAGTATCACCTGTGGGGTTTTGCAGGGTGTGTGACAGCTTGATGACTATTAAGGTTAGTTATCCTGAGTTTACTCCCAGCTCTTACTTTTTTTACCACAGTCCTTTTAAGTGAAAATTCTTTGTATTTTTGACATTCAGTGGGAAAAATTGATCCAGTTATTTTGCCAGTGTTGGAAACATCTAGGATGGTACTTAGTTGTGGATTAACTCTTCCTTGCTTCCTAGTGGCTCGTCAGCTTCTTTGGCTCCTTGTCAGTGGAGGATTCTTTGGCGTGTCTTCATGCTTTGCTGTCTGCCAGCATCAGACAGAACCTTCAGCTGTGTGTGCAGGTAGCCTCCAAGTACCATGAGCAGCTGGGCACACAGTCCCTGGTGGAGCTCTTTGAATCCTTCAAGAGTTACGAAGGTAAACTTCACACCCTCCAGCCGACTGCACCTTCTGCTCAGGTGTTGGTGTCTGCCTGCCCAACCTCACAGACTTCCTTCAAGCCAAGCCAATGTGTTGGTCAATGGCAGAAGATTTCTGCTGTCTAGTGTGTTACCCAGCTTAGGTAGCTTTTTTGGCATTTGCAAAGGAAGCATTTAGTTGGTTGGCATTGGGGTGGGGACACTTAGAATCCCCCATGTGTCCCTGGAGCCTCTGTAGAACTGAGCATCTGTCACACAGTCTGCTGTAGAGTTCACCAGTAAGCCTGAGCCAGTGGCACTAGAATGCATGGTTCTGAGGGGTGGCCCCTTTGGCTTCCCCTGAGTAACAGTCCCATGGTGGCTGAGCAATGTGTGGCTGCTAGGCTGGCTGGCCTGATTGTGGTTGGCTTCCTGCCCTCTTGTGGGCATCACACCAAGAATTTGGTAGGAGGATGGCTTTCCCAGATGAGGGTCTGTTGGGGACAGGCTGGGGCAGCAATAGAAGCAGAGCATTTGTCCAGTGAGGTGTTAAGCCACTGCCCTGTGCCCAGTGAGGTTGGGATGTTAGAGGAGTGAAGGCAAGAGCTGCCTTCAGGGAACTGCCCTTGTCACAAGACGCCATTGCAGGAAAGGCTGCAGCAGGAATTAGGTTGCACTGGGCGGGGAGATGGCAATAGAGTAAGGTTAGTGGGAACTGTCTGCCTTCAGGGTTCTGGTTCCTTCCTCAGGTTATAACCGATGACCTCCTCCTCAGGGAAAGTGGTCTTCTCTGGTGTATCTTGTCCTGCTGTTGTCACCAGTACCTCCTGGCCAGCTCCTGTGACAGTTAGGAGATGGTTAGCTTCTGATGAACAGTGTTGCTCTGTGACTCACCATGCACCCCAGTCTGCAGTGGCTCCATGTGTGCCATCAGCTCAATGTCAGGGAGCAGACTCTGTTTGGAGGCTCCCACTGGAAGCCTCTGCTTTCCTGTCCCTGGCATTTATTTTTAGAGCAGCAGTCACACAGCCCTCTTAAGTTGCCTATTTGAATTATTCTTGAAGATAACTACCTAGGGTATGCCTGGCACCCCCCCCCAGATGGATTCCATATGCACACAGTATTTCACACAAGAACATTCCTCCCAAATTTGATGGAAATCTGACCAGCTATTTGGAGGAGATGCCAAAGCAAAAGAACTTCACATAGATTTTGTAAGTTGTGAGTGGGTAATGGGTGCTGGGAGACTGAAGCACTGTTGTTGTGGGCTGGGCTGCCAAGGGCAAGTGGCCTGTGACTGTGGAGAAAGCAGGTGGATATTATGAGGGCATAAGATGGAACAGTCTCTCTTTGTAGGCCTCTTCTACTTCCTGGGCTCAATTGTGAACTTCAGCCAAGATCCAGATGTGCACTTGAAATACATTCAGGCTGCCTGTAAGACGGGACAGATCAAGGAGGTGGAGAGGATATGCCGGGAGAGTAATTGCTACAACGCAGAGCGGGTGAAGAATTTTCTGAAGGTGAGTGTGTCCTGGCATCGCCTCCTTCCTTGAGCAAACCATCAGCCAGCTGCCCAAGAGTTGGAAAGCTGGCTTTGTCTCTACCAGTGTTCCCTGGATCCTTAGTGCAGAGCTCTACTTTGGCCTAAAATTCTTATAGGAGTCCACTACTCATTTTACAGCCCTTGAGGCTGTACTCTTAATTATCTGTTGTGTGAATAGAGGGAGTTAGTTTATCGATGCATTATGTTTCAGCAACATCCCAACTGTGCCCCTGTTAATTAGGTTGGGAAGGTCTACAGAAACAAATAAGCTACTCAGTGCTAGTGGCATAAAAAGCAAGAAGTGTATTTCTTCCTGATGCACAGATTAGGGTGGATGTAGAGGTAAGTGGGTGACTTTCCCACCATCTTTCAAGGACTAGGCTGATGGCTATTTTGCCATCTTCAGCCTACCACCTTGAGTGTTGCCTTCCTAGTCAACTGGAAGGAAGGAAAATTCAGAGAAGCTGGTATAGGTGGTTTTTAAAAAAATGTTTTTAATGTTTATTTTTGAGACAGAGAGAGACAGAGCACGAATGGGGGAGGGTCAGAGAGAGAGGGAAACACAGAATCCAAAGCAGGCTCCAGGCTCGGAGCTGTCAGCACAGCCAGACGCGGGGCTTGAACTCACAGACCGTGAGATCATGACCTGAGCCGAAGTCCGATGCTCAACTGAGTGAGCCACCCAGGCGCCCCTGGCATAGGTGGTTTTTATGGGTGAGGCTGCAGGTGGCATGTGCCATTTCAATTCTCATTCCACTGGAGGAAACACATGGCCACGCCCAGAACTGCAAGGGTGCAAGAGAACCTGAGAAGTGTCATGTAGGTATGGCCAAATGAGGGGAGGCATTATTGTGGTGGACTGCAGGGTAGGCAGCAGCGCCCTGCACAGGCAGCCGATGTTCCATAGAGTATGGCAGCTTGTCCAGAAAGGCAGCCCTACCGGCAAGTGTTCTCAAAAGTGGTCCTCTTTCTGGTGCCTGGTCTGGGTCAGATTTATACATAATGAGTGAGCTGCTTGTCTTAACCCAAAACATAATGGCTTTTGGACTAATTTGGAATGTTATTGCCAAATTTAGCAGAGCTCTTTTCTTCTTTAACCAAATAGTACTGTCTTTCTGTTACTTGTTTCCCAAGACAAACACCTTATCCCCAAAAGCAAATACATGTACCTTAAAACAACAGCATGTCTAGAACAAAGTCTCACCCTTGAGTCTCCTTGGGGCCACTCTGCTAACAGAAGCAGTGCCATCTCTGTGCTGATTCATGGTCCCTGCAATCTAGCTCTGTGGGGTCTTCACTGCCTGCCTTGTTCTGTGTTTCCATTACACAGGAGGCGAAGCTCACAGACCAGCTTCCTCTCATCATCGTGTGTGATCGGTTTGACTTTGTACATGACCTCGTCCTGTACTTATACCGCAACAACCTGCAGAAGTACATCGAAATCTACATTCAGAAGGTACTGCTGAGACCATCACTGCTGGCTCCCAGGTGACACCCGGCTGCCTTTGTGCCTTGGTTGCTGGTAATAGTCTATACCTGAGAGGCTGCCTCTGACCCCTGAATGTATCTGAGACTGGTGGTATCTAAGCTTGGGCTGCCATAGCAGAATACCACAGACTGGGTGGCTTAAGCAATAGATATTTATTGCTAACAATTCTAGAATATAGACATCCAAGATCAAGGTGCTGACCCTACCACCTTGGGTTGGTTCTTCATGAGACCACTCTCCTTGGCTTACAAATGGCCAGCTTCTCACTGTGTTTTTTATATGGCCTTTTCTCTGATTAGGGCCCTACCGTTTTGACCTTACTGAACCATAATTATCTCCTTCCAGGCCATTCTTCCAATACAGTCACATTAGGGACTAGAGCTTCACAGTTTGCATTCCATCTACCACAGGAGCCCTTTCAGACAGCCACATTGTCCAAATCTTTGGGGACTTGTATCAGTGACCTGTGCCTGCAGCACTGAAGTCACCACCTTGACCATTCTAGGTCAACCCTAGCCGGATCCCTGCTGTGGTTGGAGGGCTGCTTGATGTGGATTGTTCTGAGGAAGTAATTAAAAACTTAATCATGGTGGTGAGAGGACAGTTCTCCACTGATGAGCTGGTGGCTGAAGTAGAAAAAAGAAACAGGTAAGGGATCCTAGCTCGGTATCTTCTCTTGCCCCTGGGTTCTAGTGTTTGTGGTTAAGCCTATGACTAATTTCCTGAGAGCCCTTTTCAGTTAGCCTCCAGGCCCCAAGACTGACTGTCTCTGTAGCTGGTCTTTCTTGTAACAAATCTTAGATCCAGTAGTGAGTTACTTGCTATTGGTATTGCAGATCTTTGGGAAAAACTTAACAATTGAAATCAGTTTGGAACTCAAGTCTGTTTTGGTCCCTAGAACAACCTGAGGTTAATGGAATGAGATTTTTGTTTGTTTCTAGAAGCAACCTTCACAGTTCAGGGTCTGCCCTGGAGGTTTTGAATGTTAGTTTTGAGACGCTTAAGGTGTTCTTCCTTCTTTCAAAGGCTAAAGCTGCTTCTTCCCTGGCTGGAGTCCCGGAGTCACGAAGGCTGTGAAGAGCCTGCCACTCACAATGCTCTTGCCAAGATCTACATCGACAGCAACAACAGCCCCGAGCGCTTCCTGAGAGAAAATGCTTACTATGACAGCCGCGTGGTGGGCCGCTACTGTGAGAAGCGGGACCCACATCTGGCCTGCGTTGCCTATGAGCGGGGGCAGTGTGACCTTGAGCTCATCAAGGTAGGCAGCAGATAGACTTAACTGCCAGGTTTTGCTCTGGCTTCAAATGCAGGCTCTGTGGGGGCTCATGAGGGCTTCCTCTGAGCCCCACAATTGCAGGTCATTTGTTACATTTCCATGAACAACTTGGTTTCTTTTTAATTCAGATGCCTTGTTTGCTACCTGCTTATGCCCTGTTTGTATATTGTACTTATAGGTGTGGCTGGCCCTGAGTCTGACCTGTCAGCCTTCTGCTGCAGTCCTCCTTGTTACCTAATGTCCTGAGGGCAGAATTCAACCTGTTAGCCTGACTCAGGAGGTCCTCTGTGAACTGCAACCCTGTCCTTGCCAGTCTGACTGCCTCCCCTCTTGCCTTTCTATCCTGGATGCCTCTGTCCCATTTGCCCTTGCACTACCTGCTCTTCTTTTTAGGGCAGCTTCTTACACGTGCCCTCACCAACTCTTCCCAACCTCAGAGCTCTTTCTGGCCCCTCTTTGGAACAACCCCCCAGGTCTACTTTCCTCAGTCCTGGCTTGCATCTACATGTATTCAGTTAGTTAAGTATCAAATAGTGACCTAAAACTCCAGAAATCTCATGTAGGTGTACCCAATGTTTGTTTGACTGTAAGATCCATAGGCAGTTGGTCTGTTTGCCCTGAGCATCTCAGAATATCTGACAACATGGTAGAAACTCAGCAACCAGGGAAGGAGAGTCAAGCATACAGAGCCAAAACTCAAGAGCAGTGCAACAGTTTCTCATCCTGCTCTGGCTTTTGACACTGGCCATGCAAGTGGCAGGCTGGGTTGACATAGCACCTGCCTCGAGGGAGCAGGTTTGTGTGAAGTTGGGACTTTAGTTTGATACCATAAGCCACATTTTGGCTGAATTTACCACCTTTTTATTAAAGCTCAGTTCAGTGACCTCTCAGGGATCTTTGCACCCATCTGTCCTATCTGGTGATACACAGTAGACATCGCCTTTTAGTAAGGCAAAATTCAGACAAGAAAAAAAATGTTCATTAAGGTCTGATGTGTCAGAAGGAGAAGTAAGATTTTAGTGCAGGCCAGAGTAGGCCTGCTCTTGGCCTCATGCCATGCATGTGTGAACAGCTCGTGGACACACACGCAGTACTTAGCCTTGTGCCTGGCATCTGGTACCCAGCCAGTCTGATTCCCACCAGGCCTTAGCAAGTGTCCCACACATTGAAATGTCCAAGTGGGTGTTTGGTTTCTTGGAGATGTATTAGAGCACTAAAAAAAGGGTCTCAAGTTCGATCAATGAAAGCATATTTTAAAGTTTATAGGCCTTGGGATGCCTGAGTGGCTCAGTCGGTTAAGTATCCAACTCATGATTTTGGCTCAGGTCATGATCCCAGGGTTGTGAGATGAAGCCCCATGTCAGGCTCTGTGCTAAGTGTGGAGTCTGCTTAGGATTCTCTCTCTCCCTCTACCCCTCTCCCCAACTTGTGCATGTGTGCACTCTCTCTCTCCCCCTCTCCCTCTCCCTCTAAAAATAAAAAAAGAAAGTTTATAGGCCTTGAAATACTGTAGCATATATGCTGTTTTATACCAGTTCTGGGCTATTCTGATAACACTTTAGAGATGGTGACTATTTAAATTTAAATTAGCTAAAAATTAAAAACTTAGTTTCTCTTTCCTACACTGCATTCCGTAGCATAGACCTAGAACATTTTTATTGTCTCAGAAAGTTCTGGGCAGCACCACTTTAGGGCAACAGGTTGATGTTGAGAGGAGCTGCCACACACCCATACCCACTCTTAAGTTGTTGTAAACTGAGAAACTCATGTTTTGAGGTAACATATTGCTCTGAGGAGTTCATTGTCACCCCTTTGGGATGCTGCTCATCCTGTGTCAAAGTCCTATTACTCGCTTGGGTTCCAACTGACACCAAACAAGTGTCAGGGACAGAGGGAACTGACTGGAGTGGGTCCCCCACATAATGTCCATTGGTTGGCTGTTTGCATTACACACACTAGTATGCTCATTTCAGGTTTGCAATGAGAATTCTCTGTTCAAAAGTGAGGCCCGTTACCTGGTGCGCAGGAAAGATCCAGAGCTCTGGGCTCATGTCCTTGAGGAGACCAACCCTTCCAGGCGACAGCTGATTGACCAGGTGAGGAATGGAAATGGGAGTGTATATATGCATGCATGTGTTTTGCCTTCTCATTATCATGTGGCCAAAGTGACTAGTTGTGACGTTATGTCTGAAACATCTTTAGATGCATGACCAGACAATCTTGTGAATCTTCTCTGGAGTTGTTCATTGATTAGAGTAGAGTTGGCCCTGATCTCCAAAGTGGTAATGTGCTACCCCAGTAAAAGGAATATCTAATGGCATGACTGCATGCTGGATTCTTAGTATTTTTTTAGCTCAGTCCCCATTGACACAAGGTAAGTGGCTCTCAAGGTTGTCTCAGCTAGATCTGCCTTTGTTGAGGAACCCCTGCACCCTTGTGACCATCCAGCACCTTCTCGGAGCTGGGGCACAATGCCAAGGCCAGGGCTCTTCCTGGGTGCAGACTGGCAGGCTTCACTGGGCTTCCTGAAGCTTCGGGTAGCAGATGGTACTTCACCATCCTCACCGTCTGCTGGGCACACTATTTGGAAGTGGGCTAAGATCAAAGTAGGAACAATATCCTGGCCCCAACAAGTGGGCTCCAGTCCTGAGTGGATCAGCTAAAGTGCCCCAACTCCTTTGTATGCATTACCAACCACTAGGTGCACTTGTTGGGCTTCACCTGTATCTCCACTGAATTCACCTTCTTGTTTTCTGTCCACTGTTCCTCAT
Source organism: Acinonyx jubatus (assembly GCF_027475565.1). NCBI lineage: Eukaryota > Metazoa > Chordata > Mammalia > Carnivora > Felidae > Acinonyx > Acinonyx jubatus. The sequence continues at coordinate 28,188,446 of NC_069392.1, read as the reverse complement.
GTCTGTGCCATTATCCTTTTCTTAATCAACTTTATTTTGGAACACTTTTAGATGGATAGAAGCCTGTGTTCTTTTGGATCTTATTATATCAACTTTGGACTTACCCATCTCTCAGATTCATTGAGACTTGACAAAGACATTGAGCAGCAAAGGGCCTGGGACAGAGTAGGCTTAGATTCTGCTAGAGATCTACAAATTCACAGACAACAGGTGTTTCTCCAGGTGTTGACCTGGCATGTCTTGTAGGTCATGTTGCATTGGCACAGGGATGAGCAGCTTTAACACTGCACTGAACTGAAGCCAGCAGGTACCTTTTGGTCTCCCTATGTCTGTGAAGCTGCTGGTGCTCTCATTATATCTGCTGTGACTGAATATTCACAGCCGCCTCCTGGAGGCATTCACCTACTGTGCCTCTCTAATTAGAGGGACCACATGATGGCAGTGGCAGACTGCTTTTTGGTCTGTAGTAGAAGCTTATTATGGAAAGTTTACTTAGAAAAAGCAACTTCCTGAGGTAACTTAGGTTAGGCATCCTGTTGACTCAAATAGGTGGTAGAAATATATTTTTTCCCTTAAAACAACCAGTGTGTATTTAAAGTACTCTTAAGGTTTTTAAGAATGGGCAGATACCATGATGGCAGGAAATGGTACTTCCTACTCTGGATGAATTCTGTGTGCTGTCACACTTCTCCTTTCCCTCAAGTATACCCTTTTAATTATCTCTCTGATAGCCCCTTTTCTCAAACTCCTCTGCATAACTGTTAGGATTGTTATAAACTCCTCAGAAGAACTTTTGTATTTTATGGTGCCATTTAGTATACAGTGGCCACTTGCAAGGTGAACTGGGCTGACTTTGATTCTGGTTCCATTGCAGCCCTCCTGTTTGCAGGGTGAAAGTTTGTGGCCAGAGATGTCATATTAGCTATGTCATACCTTCTCTGAGCTGTCTGTTCTCTCTCATTAATGCATTGCTATTTCCTACCCCTGATGAACACCAGAAACTTGGCAAAACTGATCCCGAAGTCACCAAAGGCCCCTGGCACAAAACACAAGGAGAACAAGCTGGCCATCTAGCCTGCTGTTATTTGGGAAGTGTACTTTTTAGAAAAATGTCTTTTCAGGGCACCTTGGTGGCTCAGTCATTTAAGCGTCTGACTAGATTTCAGCTCAGGTCATGATCTCATCATTCATGAGTTGGAGCCCCACATCGGGCTCTGTGCTAAGAGCGCGGAGCCTGCTTAGGATTCTTTCACCCCCTCTCTCTGCCCTTCCCCTGCTCATGCTCTCTCTCCCTCAAAATAAATAAATAAACATTAAAAGGAAAAAAAAGAAAGAAAGAAACGTCTTTTCCCCCAGTTGTGAGTTTTCTTGTAGGTGAGACACCCATAATTGGATGAGGGGTGTATGGCCAGGCTTTTGTCAGTCTTTCTCTAAGGGCGTGTTTCTGAGGGCTCTGTAGTGCAGGGTACATTCTACTTCATGCCTGGAAGTGGGCTGGACCTCAGCAGTGTGGTGCTCTAGGCTAGCAAGACCTTCATTAGAATGGTGTCTTCACGGGTGCCTGGGTGGCTCATGGCTCAGTCAGTTGAGCATCAGACTTAGGAGGCTATGATCCTGTGGTTTGGGAATTCAAGCCCTTCGTAGGGCTCACTGCTGTCAGTGCAGAGTCTGCTTCTCGCTCTCTGTCCCCCTCTCTCTGCCCCTCCCTCGTTTGCACTCTCTCCCTCTCAAAAATAAACAAACATTTAAAAAAGAAAAAAAAAGTACATTTAAAAAAAAAGAGTGGTGTCTTCATTACAGAAATGGAAGCCATTTTGCTATGAACAGTGACCAAAAAACAAACAAACAAACAAAGATGAAAGCAAACATGCATTTCAGCTACCTATTTAGTGCACTCTTACTGGCTTTGGAGTAAATTTACAGTATGGTCATTGGGGCAGAGATGAGTCTAACCCCAATTAGAGAAAAACTAATTGTCAAAATAAAGCAAACAGAATCCCTGAAACTAATGCCTTTAGACAACCTTCTCTTTTTGCCTTGAGAAATCTCCTATGTTCTCCTATGTCTGTTTCAGACTACCATGGAGGTATCCTTCTCTTCTGTTTAACTTCAAGGATAGTCTTGAATTGACTTAACTAACCAAGTTCTTTCAAATGATTTTTAAAACCAGGTGGTACAGACAGCATTGTCAGAAACACAGGATCCTGAAGAGGTCTCAGTCACTGTCAAGGCCTTCATGACAGCTGATCTGCCTAATGAACTGATTGAGCTGCTGGAGAAGATTGTTCTGGATAACTCAGTCTTTAGTGAGCACAGGTGAGGGTATGCTGAGGGTAGCTGCTAACTCAGTCAGATTCAAGCACCTGCCTGATGTTCACTTTTCATTACAGTTTTGTCTCACCTTATCTGCCCAGCCTTATTGGCTGCTCCTCAGACATGTAGCCAGTCTTCTCACTGTGTTCTGTATCTTCAGACCTACCTGTATCTTCTAACCCAACCTAAATCCTGCTTTTTCCAGGACACTGTCCTTCCTCTTGCTGCTCTGGCCTGCATTGTTCTTTAACCTCACTGCCAAGAAAGGGAACTAATATTCATTAGGGGCTACTATGTCCCAAGTATGTTAAACTCTTGAAATCATGAACAAAAGTTTGAAAGCAAATGTCAAGAAAATTAAATCTGGGCATGTATTAGGGAAGATTGCTGGAGATGTAATGTAGAAGTATGATGAGTAGGAGCTTGGGTAGGAAGAACATTCTAGGCAGAAACAACAGCAAGGACAGACACCTTGGAAGTAATAAAATGTGCTTCAGTATGGTCACATCCAGCATTTATCTCCACTTTAAAATTCATTATCAGGGGTGTCTGGACGGCTCAGTTGGTTAAGCGTCCAAGTTCGGCTCAGGTCATGATCTCACAGTTCGTGAGTTCAAGCCCTGCGTAGGGCTCTGTGCTGACGGCTCAGAGCCTGGAGCCTGCTTTGGATTCTGTGTCTCCCTCTTTCTCTGTCCCTCCTCTGCTCATGCTCTCTCTCTCTCTCTCTCAAAAATAAGTAAACATTAAAAAAAAAAAAAGGAGGAAGAAGAGCCTGCCTTGTAGCAAGGCTTCAGAGAATTCTGAGATAACATTCCAAGAAATAATGAGCTAATAGTAAAAATATTGACAAAATGCATAAGGAAACAAGGTTCTATTAGTAAGAACTAGCAATAAAACAGGGTAGACTCAGATCTGCCTAAAGGGACTATGGGTATTGGAATTATCAGGCACAGAATATAAAATTGAATGTAATGTGTTTAAGTACCAAAAACAATATCAAGAAGATTTTTTGAAATGCCAGATAACTTTGATAAATAAAAATAAATTTACATAGTTGGATTTGAAGTAAACTCTAAATGGGTTTAGTGGCATTAGAGAATAAATGAATGGAAAGATAGATGTGAAGAAATTGTAAGAATGTAGCCAAGACACACAGATGGAAAATGTGAAAGAGTTTAAGAGGTGCACAGGTTCAAGAAAGACCTAATCAGAGCCTCAGAGAGAACAGGGAATGAGACACTGTTTGGAGGGAAAATGATGGAGATTTTAACAGAACTGATAGTTTAGTTCTCAAATTCAGGAGACCAGCAAATCCCAAGGAGGATTAATTTTTTTAAGGGTTTTTTTTTAAAGTTATTGTTTTGAGAGAGAGTGTGTGAGCAGGGTAGGGGCAGAGAGGTAGGGAGAGAGAGAATCCCAAGCAGGCTCCATGCTGTCAGCACAGAGCCTAGTGTGTGGCTCAAATCCATGAACTGCAAGATCTTGACCTGAGCTGAAACCAAGAGTCGGAAGCTCGACCAACTGAGCCACCCAGGCACCCTAGGAGGATTAATTTTTTAAAACCACCGTTACACACATTATAGCAAAACTGTGGGACATCAAAAAACAAAAACAAAAACAAAAACTTTTTTAAGCACCCAGAGAGAAGATAGATTACCTATAAAGAAATATGAATTAGCAGACTTCTGAGCAGCTTCAGTAGAAGCCAAAGGATATGGGATGATATGGCTCAGAGTGTATAACATAAGGTTAATGAGAAGTTGGAGATAAAAAAATAAAGGTAGGCAAATGCAAACCTAAAAATTCTGGTATTATACTGACATTGTATGTTAATATACTATGACATTTTATGTTTATATGTATATACTATAAGGTCTTTATTTGTATCATACAAAATAGACTTTAAGGTAAAAACCATTGTTGAAGTAAAAAGAGCCAGTACAGTAGTCCCCCACTTACCTGTGATGTCACGTCCTATGGTTTCAGTGATCATGGTTAACCATGGTCCCTCTGAAAGCAGACAGTGTGTCAGAAGTAGAGTAGTAGCTTAACACTGTGTCACAATGCCTACATCATTCACCTCACTTCATCTCATCACCTAGGCATTTTATCATCTTACTTCATCACAAGATGAAGGCTGAATCCAGTACAATAAGATATTTTGAGAGCGAGAAACCGCATTCACTAACTTTCATTTATGATATAATTGTTCTATGTTATTATTAGTTATTGTTGTTAATCTCTTAGTGTGCCTGGGGTTTATAAAATAAAGTTTATCAGGGGCACCTGGGTAGCTCAGTTGATTAGGTGACCGACTTCGGTTCAGGTCATGATCTCACAGTTTGTGGGTTCGAGCCCTGCGTTGTGCTCTGTGCTGACAGCTCAGAGCCTGGAGCCTGCTTCGGATTCTGTGTCTCCCCCTTTCTCTGCCCCCTCCCCTGCTCATCTCTGTGTTTCTCAATAATAAATAAACATTAAAAAAAATTTTTTTAATGAAAAAAAAATAAAGTTTATCATAGGTATGTATGTGCAGGAAAAAATAACAAAAAATAGGATTTGGTACTGTTTGTGGTTTCAAACCCCTACGGGGGGATCTTAGAATGTATTACCCACAGATGTGGGGGACTACTGTATAGAATGATGAAATACTCAGTTCACCAGAAAGATAATTCTGAACTTGTATATACCTAATAATAGAGCTTCAAAATATGTCAGGCAAAAAGTGACAAATCTGCAAGAAGACCCAGGCAAATTCACCATATGGGGAGATCTTAACATACCTCTCCAGGTAATTAATAGAACAATTAGCTTAAAAGATGAATATACGAGGGGTGACTGGATAGCTCAGTCATTAAGCATCTGACTCTTGATCTCAGCTCAGGTCTTGATCTCAGGATTGTGAGTTTGGGCCCTGCGTTGAGGGGCCAAGCTTTTTTAAAAAATAAGTATATTAAGAAGTATACATAAGGGGTTCCTGGGTGGCTCAGTTGGTTAATCATCCAACTCTTGATTTCGGCTCAGGTCAGGGCTCTGCTCTGGCAGTGTGGAGCCTGCTTGGGATTCTCTCTCCCATCTTTCTCTCTGTCTCTACCCTGCTTGGTCTCTCTTTCAAAATAAATGAACTTGAAAAAAAGGTTTTTTTAAGTATATATAAAAAATGAGTGTATTAAAAAGTATAGGGGCACCCGGGTGGCTCAGTCGGTTAAGCGTCCAACTTCAGCTCAGGTCATGATCTCGCAGTTTGTGAGTCCGAGCCCCGTGTCAGGCTCTGTGCCGACAGCTCAGAGCCTGGAGCCTGCTTCAGATTCTGTGTCTCCCTCTTTCTCTGCCCCTCCCCCACTCGTGCTCTTTCTCTGTCTCTCAATAATAAATAAACGTTAAAAAAATTGTTTTTTAAAAAGTATAAAGACAATACTAAATATATTTCTTAAAGTAAATAAAAACAATATAACTAGTGACAGTTAATGTGAATTATAAGCTTGGGGCACCTGGGTGACTCAGTTGGTTAAAGCATCTAATTTTTGCCCAGGTCATAATCTCACATGGCTCGAGTTTGAGCCATGCATTGGGCTTTCTGCTGTTAGCATAGAAGCTGCTTTGTATCCTCTGTCCCCCTCTCTCTCTGTCCCTCCCCTGCTCGTTCTCTCTCTCAAATAAATAAACTTTTTTCTAAATGTGAATTATTGGAGCGCCTGGGTGGCTCAGTGGGTTAAGCGTCTGACTTTGGCTTAGGTCATGATCTCATGGTTCATGGGTTCGAGCCCCGTGTCAGGCTCTGCGCTGACAGCTCAGAGCCTGGAGCCTGAGCTCTGTGTCTCCCTCTCTCTCTGCCCCTCCCTGTTTGTGCTCTGTCTCTGTCTCTGTCTCTCAAAAATAAATAAACATTAAAAAAAGATTTTTTAAAAAATCAAAAAATTAAAAATTAAAAATAAAATAAAAATATGAATTATAAGCTTACTGGAATGAATTTACATATATTCAACAAGTAGACATGGTTACTAAAGAAAATCAGAAGACAAATAAATGAAAGAGCAAACTTCTACAATCTGTCCACTCAACCATTATAAACAACTTGATGTAAATTCATGAATGATCACATCATCTTGAAAGACATTAGTTTTACCCACATCACTCAAATTCATTGCAATACCCTAAAACACTCTATTTGTTTACTTATGAAACTTGACAGGAAGATTTTAAATTTTAAATCAGGGGTGCCTGGATGGCTCAGTCAGTTAAGCATCCAACTCTTGGTTTCAGCTCAGTTCATGACCTCGCGTTTCCTGAGTTTGAGCCCTGTATCAGGCTCTGTGTTGACAGTGCGGAGCCTGCTTGGAATTCTCTATCTCCTTCTCTCTCTGCCCCTTCCTCTCTCTCTCTCTTTGTCTCTCACTCTCCCTCTCAAAATTAAATAAATAACATTTAAAATTTTTCAAAAAGAATAAATTTTAAATCAAAAAGATAAAAGGCCAAGAATAGTGAAGATGCTGCTAACACAAATAATAGATCACCCAAGATGTGAGAGTAGGTTTTGGGATGACAAGGTACTTACTCTGATCTAGAATAATTATAAAATTAAATTAAGACGTGGTGGTTTGTGCAAGGAATAGAAAAACGGACCATAACAGTAGAGCAAAGAACCCTAAAATATGCCCACACATATGTAAAAAACTTAACTTGTAACATCTGGCTGTGCAGATGGAAGTAATAGACCTTTCAGTAAATAATGTTGGGACAATTGATTACCCATGTGGGTGAAAGTTAAAATTGGACCCCTATCCTATACTCTGTAAAGATTTAAATATAAAAGTTAAAACTATAATGTTTTTAGAGTTTACGTTTAAAAGAATAATATATTTGTGAATGCTTAAGTCAGTTGCAAAAATATATAGACCATTTGTGAAAAACTTGCAAAATAGGACTATGTTAAACTTAAGAACTTTATCATACTAAGATGAGAAAAAGGGAAGCTACAAGCAGAGATGACATTTGCAACATACAGAACCAACAGAAACTAGCATGGAGAACATACAGTAAAAGAAAAACTCCTGATAACCTGATAGAAAACTCAGCAAAGCACTTGAATGGTCCTTCAGCAAGAGGAGAGATAGCCCCGTGAGTCTAAGGCAGGACTGCAGCCTCATCAATCATCAAGGAAGCACAGTCTGGCCGCTGTGTACTGCCCCTTTCCTCCTGCAGAGCAGTGGGGATCTAGCTCTCCTAATCAGCCTTGATGAGAATGTTGAGCAGCTGGGCCTCTTATATGCCCTGTTGGGAATGTTTTGTTCCTCTTGGAAAGCAGTACGTGTTAGAAGGTGTTTCCACTCCTGGTTCTGAACCCTGAAGAAACTCAGCTCACATGTATCAGGAGACATATGCAAGAATGCACAAAACAGCACAGTTTCCAGTAGCAAAGATCTCAGAGCAGTCCAGACACCCATCAGTAAAAGGGCTGTGGTACTGTCGTACAGTGGAGTACCTTGTCACAGTGGAAATTAATGCTTATCCAACAGCATGGGTGAATCTTGGACCTAATTTTTAATACTTTTTTTCCCTTCTTCCCCCCTTCTTTTTAATTATTATACAGTAAAATTGGCCTTTTGTGAGGATGTACAGTACTAGGAATTTCACACATGCCTAGATTCATGTAAGTAACCACCATAGTTGGGGTACAGAACAGTTCCCTGACTCTGTGAAACTGACTTGTGCAAGCTGCCCTTTACATTTGTAGCTCCTGTACCCCTGACAGTCACCATCTGTCATTTATCACTATCATTCTAGTTTTGCCTTTCCAAGAATGTCATGTAAAAGGTATCACATACTGTGTAATCTTTTGAGACCTGGCTTCTTTCACACCTTTGAGATTTATCCAAGTTGTTGTGTGCATCAATAGTTTGTTCTCTTTTATTGCTGAATAGTGCTTTGTTGTATGAGTGTACAACAGTTTGCATATCTGCTTGGATATGCAGATCAAAGGACATTTGGATTGCTTTCAGTTTGGGGTGCCTATGAATATAGCTGCTATAAACGTTTGTGACCAGATTTTTGTTTGAACATACCTAGCAGTTGCTGAACCATTTGTTATATGTATGTTTAACTGTTTAAGAAGCTGCTAAACTTTGTTTTCCAGAGTGGCTGTACCATTTTGCATTCCTACCAGCAGTGTGAAAGAATCCTAGTTGCTCTACATCTTCACTACCACTTGGTATTAATGGTATTTTTAATTTTAGCCATTCTAATAAGTGTATAGCAGGATGTCATTGTGGTTTTAATTTGCATTTCCCTGATGGGTAATGATGTTAAACAACTTTTCTTGTGCTTACCTGCCATCCATATATCCTCTTTGGTGAAGAGTCTCTAAATCTTTCACCTCTTTTTTATTTGGGTTATTTGGTTTTTCAGTGTTAAATTTTGTTCTTTATTTTTTTTAATGTTTATTTATTTTCAAGAGAGACAGAGTGTAAGCAGGGAAGGGGCAGGGAGAGAGAGGGAAACAGAATCCAAAGCAGGCTCAGGCTCTGAGCTGTCAGCACAGAGCCTGACGCGGGGCTCGAACTCACGGACCACGAGATCGTGACCTGAGCTGAAGTCGGCTGCTCAACCGACTGAGCCACCCAGGCGCCCAAGTTTTGTTCTTTAAACAGTCTGAATTCAAGCCCTTTGTTTTATATGGGATTTGCAAGTATATTTTCCAGTGTGGAGCTTGTCTTTTTATTCTCCTAATAGCACCATTTGCAGATTAAAAGTTTTCATTTTGATCAAGTCCACGTCATAAACTTTTCTCTTATGGATTGTGTTTTGGTGTTTAGAACTCTGTGCCTAATCCTAGGTCAAAGATTCTGGATTCCTTCTAAAAGTTTTATAGTTTTACATTTTACCTTTAAATCTATGGTCCAGCATCCAACAATGTATGAAGTTAAGCTTGAGGTTCATTTTTTTACATGTGGATATCCAGTCATTCCAGCATTATTTGTTGGGTCCTTTCTGCATTGAATTCCTTTTGCATCTTTGCCAAAAATCACTTGGCCGTGTAGTGTGATTCCTCCAACTTTATTCTTTTTTTTAATTTAAATTTTAGTTAACATACAGTGCAGTATTGGTTTCAGGAGTATAATTCAGTGATTCATCACTTACATATAAAACCCAGTGCTCCTCACACCAGGTGCCCTCCTTAGTACCCATCACCCTTCTAGCCTATCTCCCACCAACCTCCCTCCATCAACCCATAGTTTGTTCTCTATCATTAAGAGTCTCTTGTGGTTTCCCTCTCTTCTCTTTTCCCCCCACTTGCCATACGTTCATCTGTTTTGTTTCTTTGATTCCACATGAGTGAAATCATATGGTATTTGTCTTTCTCTGATTCACTTATTTCACTTAGCATAATACATTCTAGCTCCATCCATATCATTGCAAGTAGCAAGATTTCATTCTTTTTGATGTCTGAGTAATATTCCTGTGTGTGTGTGTGTGTGTGTGTATGTGCGCACGCACGCGCACACGCATGTGTATATAAAAGATATACGCATACACACACACACATAGTACATCTTCTTTATCCATTCATCAGTCAGTGGACATTTGGGCTCTCTTCCTAGTTTGGCTCTTGTTTTGTTTTTTGTTTTTTTTTATCAATTTTATTGTCAAATTGGTTTCCATACAACACCCAGGGCTCCTCCCAACAGGTGCCCCTCCTCAATGCCCATCACTCCACATCTGCTAGTTTGGCTATTGTTGATAATACTGCTATAAACATTGGGGTGCATGTACCCCTTTTGAATGTGTATTTTTGTATCCTTTGGGTACATACCAACTGGTATAATTGCTAGATCATAATGTAATTATATTTTTAGTTTCTTGAAGAACCTCCATGCTATTCTCCAGAGTGCCTGCACCAGTTTGCATTCTCACCAACAGTGCAAGAGGGTTCCCCTTTTTCTACATCCTTGCCAACACCCGTTGTTTCCTGTGTTGTTAATTTTAGCCATTCTGACAGGTGTAAAGTAGTGTCTCATTGTGGTTTTAATTTGTGTTTCCCTGTTGATGAGTGATGTTGAGCATCTTTTCATGTGTCTGTTAGCCATCTGGATGTCTTCTTTAGAAAGGTGTCTATTCATGTCTTCTGCCCATTTTTTTAACTGGGTTATTTGTTTTTTGGGTGTTGAGTTTGATGAATTCTTTATAGATTTTGAATACTAACCTTTTATCAGATATGTCACTTCCTGATATCTCCTCCCATTTTGTAGGCTGCCTTTTAGTTTTGTTGATTGTTTCCTTCACTGTGCAGAAGCTTTTTAACTTGATAAAGTCCCAATAGTTCATGTTTGCTTTTGTTTCCCTTGCCTTCAGTGATATGTCTAGTAATAAGTTGCTCTAGCCGAGGTCAAAGAGGTTGCTGCCTGTATTCTCCTCTAAGATTTTGATGGTTTCCTGTCTCACATTTAGGTCTTTCATCCATTTTGAATTTGTTTTTATGTACAGCATAAGAAAGTGGTCCGGTTTCATTCTTCTGCATGTTGCCATCCAGTTTTCCCAACACCATTTGTTGAAAAGACTGTCTTTTTTCCGTTGGATATTCTTTCCTGCTTTGTCAAAGACCCAACTTTATTCTTGTTCAAAATTCAGAATTAGCCTTGTCTGTTATTGACAGGGAAACCTCCTGGAATTTTTATTGGAATTGCATGAGATCTGTAGACCAGTTTGGGGATGGACAGTTGCTATTTTTACTATGTTTAGTGTGAATACAGTATGTCTCTCCATTAGATCTTTAACTTTTCTCATCAGCATTTTATATTTTTTAGTATCTAGATCATGTACATGTTTTATTAGATTTATACCTAAATATTTCATGCTTTGGGAGCTATTGTAAATAGGTACAGGGTTTTTTTTTTTGTTTACAGTTGTACATTGCTGGTATATAGAACCCCAATTAATTTAATGGTTAACCTTGTATCCTGATATGTTGCTAAGCTTACTTATTTGTCCTAGAATTTTTTTTCTTTATAGATTCCTTGGAATTTTCTATCAATCATGTTGCCTGCAAATAGGGACAGTTGTATTTCTTCCTTTCTAATCTAGATGCTTTTTATTTATTTTGCTTGCCAAACTGCCTTGACTAGAGCCTCCAGTAGAATGTTGAATAAAAGAGGGGAGAGTGGATATCCTTGTCTTCTTCCTGATCCTAGGGGGAAGCATTTGGTCTCTCACTATTGAGAGCTGTGGATATTTTATAGATGGCCTTCATCAGATTGAAGAAGTTTCCTTATATTTCTAGTTTGCTGAGAGTCTTTATCATTACTGGGTGTTGGATTTTGTCACATGCTTTTTCTGAATCAATTAATGATGATCATGCTATTTTTCTTTTTATGATTCTTAATATGCATTACATTCATTTTTTCCCACATTTTTTAATAAGGCAAAAGAAAACAAGTTTTATAAGAATGTATTTAGTATGATTAAAGTTCAAAAACATGAAAAACCACCTATATTGTTTATATACACAATTTATATGGTAGAACTATAAAGAACCACAAAGAACTAATAGCGGCACAGTTCAGGAAAATAGGCATCTGTGAAGTGGGAGCAGAGGCAGCTCCTAGAGAACCCACAGCTGCCCTCCAGTGATTGGGGTGCTCTGATTTCTCCTAGCTGGTGCTCTCTCAAGACTTTGGACCACATATACTTCATAAATATTCTATTGTATCTATTCACCAATAATGTGTGTGTATTTTAAATATTTTTTTAAATTTATTTTTAACATGTATTCATTTTTGAGAAACAGAGACAGAGTGTGAATGGGGGAGGAGCAGAGAGAGAGGGAGACACAGAATTCGAAGGAGGCTCCAGGCTCTGAGCTGTCCAGAGCCTGACACGAGGCTCAAACTCACAAATTGCAAGATCATGACCTGAGCTGAAGTCGGACACTTAACCAACTGAGCCACACAGACACCCCTTAAATATTTTTAAATTGGAGGTCTTGGGCTGGTCAACCTTCGAAAGAGTGTTGTGTACAGCTTTCATTCCTGTGATACTGTGCTGACCACCCCTTCTCAGGAATCTCCAGAATTTGCTGATCCTGACTGCCATCAAGGCAGACCGCACGCGGGTCATGGAATACATCAGCCGCCTGGACAACTACGATGCCCCAGACATTGCGAACATCGCCGTTAGTAGCGCACTGTATGAGGAGGCCTTCACCATCTTTCGCAAGTTTGATGTGAATGCATCAGCAATCCAGGTGAGCTGCTGAGTGCTTTCATGTTAAACTCTAGTGCCTTCTGGTTGTCCGATATGTCTCTCAGATTCTTGTGCTCTTTTCTGCTCCTCAACAGTAACCCATCTGCCCAGCCTGTTGGCTTCTTCTCTGTTAGGTGCTCCTGCTGTCTGGCAGTTATCCCCGCTTCCTGGTCATTCCCCTAGACTTGGGTACCTGATGCAAGGTTGTGTGGTCAGCACTGGTGACTGAGGTGTTCTGATTGTCAGGGGCCCTCACACGTGACTGCTGCAGTCCTTCACCCTCTGCTGCCTCAACTCCCTAGAGCAGTCCTGCCAGCCCTCCTGCCCGTTTTCAACCCCACCAAGAGCCCTTCCCTTAACCCTCCTCCCTTTCCTCCCAGTCTGTTGGCCTTTTCTGGTTTTATTTCCAAATGGATTGTAAACCACAGGACAGATCACTTTAGTTGCTGTCTTACCAAAATTCTCTATGTCCTTGCCTCTTCCCTTACCATTTTTCTGTATCTCCTTATGAAATCTCAGATCTATAAGCCCCCCTTTTTGGTTCATACATGGTCTGTGGCCTTGCTGTGAGATCAAAACTATATGGGGTGGGGAGGAGCAACTGCTGTACCCCAGCCCTCCAGACTGTCCTTCAAGCCTGTGTTCTCTTGTTTGTTTGTTTTTTCATTTAAGTGCAAGTTAGTTAACATATAGTGTAATAATAATTTCAGGAATAGAATTTAGTGGTTCATCACTTACATGTAACAACCCGTGTTCATCCCAACAAGTGTCCTTCTTAATGCCCCTCACCCCTTTAGCCTTGTGCCCACCCAACACCCTACCAGCAACCCTCAGTTTGTTTTCTGTATTTAAGAATCTTACAGTCTGTCTCCCTCTCTGTTTTTATATTATTTTTGCTTCCCTTCCCTTTTGTTCATCTGTTTTGTATCTTAAATTCCATATGAGTAAAATCATATGATACTTGTCTTTCTCTGACTTATTTCACTTAGCATAATATACTCTAGCTTTACACACGCTGTTGCAAATGGCAAGATTTCATTTTTTTTGATCACCAAGTAATATTCCATTGTATGTATGTGTATACCACAACTTCTTTATTCATTCATCAGTCAATGGACATTTGGTCTCTTTCCCTACTTTGGCTATTGTCAGTAGTGCTGCTATAAACATTGGGGTGCATGTGCCCCTTTGAAACAGCATACCTGTATCCCTTGGATAAATACCTAGTGGTGCAATTGGTGGGTTGTAGGGTAGTTCTATTTTTAATATTTTGAGGAACTTCCGTACTTTTCTCCAGGGTGACTGCACCAGTTTGCATTCCCACCAGCAGTACAAAAGGTTATCTCTTTCTCTGCATCCTTGCCAACATCTGTCATTGCCTGAGTTGTTAATTTTAGCCATTCTGATGGTGTGAAGTGGTCTCTCATCGTGGTTTTGATTTGTATTTCTCTGTTGATGAGTGATGTTGAGCATCTTTTCACATGTCTGTTAGCCATCTGGATATCTTCTTTGGAAAGGTATCTATTCATATCTTTTACCCGTTTCTTCACTGAATTGTTTTTTGGGTGTTGAGTTTGATAAGTTATTTATAGATTTTGGATACTACCCCTTTATCTGATATGTCATTTGCAAATATCTTCTCTCATTGGGCCAGTTGCCTTTTAGTTTTGTTGATTGTTTCCTTTGCTCTGCAGAAGATTTTTATCTTAATGAGGTCCCAATAGTTCATTTTTGAAGCCTGTTTTCTGCCTGATGAGCTATCTCACTCCCTATAGTAGCTCTTTGAGCCTTTTTCCACCCTATATGCCCCATTGTACTATCTTACCAGGATCAGGAGGCAACTTCCATGTCCTCTTCCTGGCCCAAAAAGCTTAGCTTGGCTGTCCATTTCTTTATGCCTTTTTGTTGGAGTGTCTCTTCTCTGCATGGCATATTCCTCCTATATAATAGATCTTGTCCTTTTCCTCCATTCATCATCTAAGAAATACTTAATGCCCAGTTGCTTTGGACTGAATTGAAATGGTCTCATGCAGCTTTAGGCAAAATGTAGAACTGAACAAAAATCCATCTGCTCCATGGAGCTGACTGTGTGTTGTGGAGAACGAGAACCCTCTTGTGTAACCCCTAGGTCCTGATTGAGCACATTGGAAACCTAGACCGAGCATACGAGTTTGCGGAGAGATGCAATGAACCTGCTGTGTGGAGTCAGCTGGCCTGCGCCCAGCTCCAGAAAGACTTGGTGAAGGAAGCCATCGACTCCTACATCAGAGCTGACGACCCTTCCTCTTACTTGGAAGTCGTTCAGGCAGCCAGTAGGAGCAGTAAGTTAACCTCTCCCCAGGGCTCTGCTTCTCACTGGTGTGAAGCCTGGCAAGACAAGGATGTCACCCTCCCAGGAATCTGCACATATTATACATCTAGAGATACTGGAGACACTGCTGAATGAAAATTTTTTGAAAGAACCTGAAATAACTGTTAAATTCTGTTTATGACACTAGCTCTTCAGTTGAATGTTAACTAGATACTAGCTCTTTGGTTGACTAGACAGTTTAAGCACAATGGATAGCATTATCGTGGTAATCTTAAGGTCAGAAACTTAGACCCAGAGCTTCTTCTGGCCTTTCCAGTTGACTGTGGTGCTCACTTCTCCAGGGGCTGGAATAAGCATCCTGTTTCCTGGTGAGGTCTTTACTTGGTGAAATGGAAGTTCCCATCCTCAGGGTCAGCCCCCATGTGGTTCTGCCCTTTCTGTTTCTCCCACCTGAGATGGAGTTCTACTTATCAGGCAAACAAAGATGTTTACACGTCTTAGCTGAGGACAGAATGGGATGAATTGAGCCTCCTGTTTAAATTTAGCAGCTCTGAATTAACCTATTTTTGTTTTCTGTCTTTAGACAATTGGGAAGATCTGGTGAAATTCCTACAGATGGCCAGGAAAAAGGGCCGTGAATCCTATATAGAGACTGAACTTATTTTTGCCCTGGCTAAAACTGGTCGCCTGTCTGAGTTAGAAGATTGTATTAATGGACCCAACAATGCCCACATCCAACAGGTAGGTCATGCTGTGGGGACCATGAACTGCTGCACATAGGTTCAGGGATTTCTCCCTAGAGTGGCTCAAATATGCCACACAGTGAATTAAATCCTTTATTACTGTCACTGGTATGGGAGTTAAGGCCACTGGCTGTGCACATCAGAATGATTCTCCTAGAGAAGAAAGTGTCAGGACTATGTGCCAGTGTTCTAGCTATTATTGCTGGAGAGCAAATTGAACTGAGCAATTGGCCAGGTAAAACAGATATGTTGGAAATTAATAGCTTTTCCATATGTCAGCAATTATCAAATAACATAATGGGAAAAATATTTTTTAAAGTCTATTTATTTTAAGAGAGAGAGAGAGCACAAGTCAGGGAGGGGCAGAGAGGGAGAATCCCAATCAGGCACTGACAGTGCAGAGCCTGATGTGGGGGTCGAATTCACAAACCGTGAGATCATGACCTGAACGAAAGTTGGCCATTTAACCAACTGAGCCACGCAGGCACCCCAAAGATATTTAAAAAAATTTTTTTAGGGGCACCTGGGTGGCTCAGTCGGTTAAGCGTCCGACTTCGGCTCAGGTCACGATCTCGCGGTCCGTGGGTTCAAGCCCCGCGTCGGGCTCTGGGCTGATGGCTCAGAGCCTGGAGCCTGCTTCCGATTCTGTGTCTCCCTCTCTCTCTGACCCTCCCCCGTTCATGCTCTGTCTCTCTCTGTCTCAAAACTAAATAAACTTAAAAAAAAATTAAAAAAAAAATTTTTTTTAATGTTTATTTTTTTGAGATAGAGCATGAGCAAGGGAGGGGCAGAGAGAGAGGGAGATGCAGGATCCAAAGCAGTGTCAGGACTGCTGAGGTGTCAGCACAGAGCCCGACGGGGCTCAAACCCACAAACCTTGAAATCATGACCTGAGCTGAAGTCCGATGCTTAACTGACTAAGCAATCCCCCAAGCACCCCAAAAATATTTTTTAAAGTAGGAGTAACATCAGGGAGCCTGGGTGGCTCAGTCGGTTAAGCATCTGACTCTTGATTTCAGCTCAGGTCACGATTTCATGGTTTGTGAGAGCAGCAGAGAACCTGCTTGGGATTCTCTCTCCTTCTGTCTCTGCCCCTTCCCTACTCGTCCTTTCTCTCTCCCTTTCTGTCTCTCTTTCAAAATAAATAAACTTTAAAAAAAATGAATAACACAAAAATGTTTAAACTTAAGGAAAAATGTTAAATAAAAAAAAGATCTAAAGAACTGTAAAGTCTGCTATTTCCTCAGGTAAAGTGTTACCCCTAGAAAAAGTGATAGAGATGAAGGGATAATGGAATGTATTCTAACCCCTCTTAAAAGAAAACACACACTTTACTGAAATAACACAAAAGTGGACTTTTGATTCTTTAATTCAGAGTAAGAACCAATTAACTGGAAATTAGGTTGGGGTTTTATTTAAAAAAAAATTTTTTTTTAACATTTATTTATTTTTGAGACAGAGCATGAACGGGGGAGGGTCAGAGAGAGGGAGACACAGAATCTGAAACAGGCTCCAGGCTTTGAGCTATTAGCACAGAGCCTGACGCGGGGCTCGAACTCACGGACCATGAGATCATGACCTGAGCCGAAGTCGGCCGCTTAACCGACTGAGCCACCCAGGCGCCCCTAGGTTGGGGTTTTAAAAGGGCTTGAAAGTTCATCATGTAATTTTATAATTAAAATTCCAGATGAAAGGTAAAAGTTGAGAAGTTTTGGGGCACCTGGGTGGCTCAGTCGGTTAGGCATCCAACTTCAGCTCAGGTCATGATCTCACGGTTTGTGGGTTCGAGCTCCACATCAAGGTCTGTGCTGACAGCTCAGAGCCTGGAGCCTGCTTTGGATTCTGTGTCTCCCTCTCCCTCTCTCTCTCTCTGTCCCTCCCTGACTCATGCTCTGTCTCTCTGTCTCAAAAATAAATAAAAATGTTAAAAAAAAAAGTTGCAAAGTTCTTCCTTAAAAAAAGTTTTAAATATTTATTTGAATCTTTGTGTAAGGAAGGAATTTTTAAGAATATAAGCAGTGGGGGGCGCCTGGGTGGCTCAGTCGGTTGAGCGTCCGACTTCAGCTCAGGTCACAATCTTGCGGTCCGTGAGTTCGAGCCCCGCGTCAGGCTCTGGGCTGATGGCCCAGAGCCTGGAGCCTGCTTCCGATTCTGTGTCTCCCTCTCTCTCTGCCCCTCCCCCGTTCATGCTGTCTCAAAAATAAATAAATGTTAAAAAAAAAAATTAAGAAAAAAAAAAAGAATATAAGCAGTGAAAGAAAGCACAAAGGAAAGTATCAGTTCATCTAATGCATAAAAGTTTTAAATATATGTATATTCCTAATCATGGGCCTCATAGGTCTAGATGTAAAAATAAATCCGAAGAAAGAAGAAAAGGCCCACAGAGCCTTACATATAAATACTTAATTATTGCAGCATGATTTATACTATTAATTAAAAGCCAGTGTCCAAAAAAAGAAAATAAGTAAACAACATCCACCAATGGAATATAATACAGCCATTACAAGTATTTAGAGCCTTGTTTGTGATAGAAAAACCTTTCAAAGTACTTCCAGCTGAGTGAAATCCTGCATGTACAATATGATGAATGTATCTACCTGCCTAGAAAAATGTCCCAGGTGGTGATAGTGAAGAACTCAGGGTTACAGATTGGGCAGTACTATTCCATTTCCTTTCACTTGCCTGTGTTTGCCAAGTCTTGTTTTAATCGGTGACCATAACTTTTATAATTACCTTTATGATCAGAAAATTAATAAAGGTATTAGAAAATGATACCTTGTCCCCAGCAACATGGATGGAACTGGAGGGTATTATGCTGAGTGAAATAAGTCAGTCAGAGAAGGATAGATATCATATGTTTTCACTGATATGTGGATCTTGAGAAACTGAACAGAAAACCATGGGGGAAGGGAAGGGGAAAAAAATAAATACAAACAGAAAGGGAGGGAGGCAAACCACAGGAGACTATTAAATACAGAGAGTGGTGTGGATGGGTGGATGAGGGATTTGGGGAGAGGGAAAATGGCTGATGGACATTGAGGAGGGCACTTGTTGGGATGAGCACTGGGTGTTGTATGGAAGCCAATTTGACAATAAATTATATTCATAAAAAAAAAAGGAAAAATGAAACCTTGTCCAGAATCTTCCTCTGAATTCATAATAGAATTCTCCTGGCTAGTGAGCCTATTATATATCATAGCCAGAGATGCTGCCCTGGGTCACACAGAAGGTATTTCCCACTGGAAGCTGGCCAGACTGGGAAGCCCAGATGGCTTTTTTTGTTCTTCGCCTCTGAACATGGCGGCCCTAAGGCCCTGTTCCCTGCCTTCCACAGTCCTCCAAGGTGGGCTCAGTACACTTCAGCCAGATCCAGCCCACCACCTGTTTTTATGTTTCCCACAGTCTGGCTTCTGCTGACTACATTCCCATGATGTCAATTAACTCATTTTCCCTGGATTGTCTATAAATTGGTAGTAACAACAGTCTTAAAGGATCGTAAACTTTGACACAATACTTCATTAATCCATCCATTCAACAAACTTTTCTTGAGCATCTGCCATATGCCAGGGTAGGGACTGTGGATGCAGGTGTGACAATAGTAGTCAGATTTCTCCCTTTGTGGATCTTAAGATCCATTTGAGAAATTTGTGATGTGTTAAATGGTATGTGTTTAGAAGAAAAGTGCAGCAGGGAGGTGGGGCAGTGTAAAACAGGTGATGTGGTAAGGTGGGCGGTGCCCTTCTAGACAGGTGGCTAGGAAGGTGTCCTGCAGGTGAATTCTTGAGTCTGCATCCCTCTGGGGGAGGAGGCCTGAGTGCAGAGAGAACGGCCTGTGCAGGTGCCGTTCTTGAGGCGTGTTTGCGTGTGTTGCAGGAGCAGAGGTAGTCCAGGTGACTGAGGCAGTACAGTCAAACACGGGCTCACAGTTCAAGCCAAAGAGGGGAGAGGTGGTTTTTTTGGCACGGCGCATCGGGACTTGTGGGCCACCAGCAGGATTCTGGATTCCACTCTGGGTGAGACCAGAGGACTCTGAGCAGAGGAGACCATGATCTGGTCTTAAGGGTTAATAGAACTCCTCTGGTTGCTGTCCTGAAAACAGACTGAAGCACAGAGGCAAAAGCAGTGAGAGAGATAAGAGGCTGTTCAGTAGCCCAGGCCAGAATCAATGGCCACTCAGAGAAATGAGTTAAGGTGAGTGACAGAGAGCTGGTGGTAAGCTTGGGTTGCTGGTGGAGTGTGAGTGAGAAGGGGGAGTGAGGCAACTATGCCATGTGGGGCATAAGACAGTCCTGGACAGATGGACTTGTGCCTACTGAGGTGGGGGCCATGTAGGAGCCTGCCTTGGGGGCAGTCAGGACTCATGCAGACAAGTTCGATCTCGGCTTCCATGGGCATCTGTCCAACTGGGTACAGGAGTACAATTTCCAAGGAGAATTTGGGACAAGAGCTATAAATGTAGCAGCCTTCAGTGTGCAGTTGACACTGTGCAGTGGGGAGAGGCTGAGGCCTGAGACCAGGCACCCCAACAGGGAAAAATTGAGCTGGAAAGTGGCTGGGAATGGGGACACAAAAGCAAGGGGTTGTACAGGGAAGCAAGTAGGGGTCTGTCAGGGAGAGTGATGGGTAAGCCAGATGCTGTGCATCCTGAGCTGGAGATGCAGCAGCGGTGACCCTGTTAGGGAGTCGGCAAGAGCCTAATTGCAGAAGCCCAAGAGGACAGAATGAAACTGGGAACAACTCTTAAGAAACATCTCTTCTAAGAAATGTGGCTCAGAAGGAAAGAGTAGAAGCAGAATGGTAGCTGATAGCTGGACTCAGATCTCAGTGAAGATTGGTTGGTTTGGTTTGGAGCTGGGGAAAACAACAGTGATTCCTTAAGCTTGTAGGAGTGATTTAGTACAGAGGGAGAAATCTCTGCCAGGGCTTACAGAGGAGAGGGGCTGGGGTCATGTGCACAATGGAGTTGGATTTGGTGGCCAGGTGAGGGCCACAGATGCAGCTAGGGGAAAGGCTCAGTCCTAGTGCTTATGGAAGGGTTCTTCTGGTTGTGTCTGTCTCCTCACGGGCTGGGAAGCCAGGCACTCAGCTTGAGCTGCTGGATTTGGGGAGGGGAGATAGGAAATGGTGTACAAGGAGTAAGTACCTGGGTTGAGAATTGCTAGTGTTGGGAGCTCCTCTGGGATCACTGTCATAAATTGAAGAGAGCCTGGGCAGCACTTTGGGGTTCAGTTGTTTGAATTTAGCTCTGCAGTCCCAGGTGTGGAGTTGACAGAGAACCACTCTGAATAGGACTGGGGTTTGACTGAGTGAGCAAAGCCAAGTATAACCAAGGGAGTGAGGGGAGAGTCACATGGCTTGCCAACAGCTGGCAAGCTGGGAGGAGAGTTGGCAGGGTATAGATGGGAGTGGTGGGGTGCTGGAGGCGGTAAGCTGGAAAGGAAGGGAGGTGGCAGGCAGAGAATGGGTTCTTGTGCTAGGCTTCCCAGGGGTGGCACCTGATAGTAACCCCCTGTTGCCATGAGGAACACAGGTCCTCAGAGCAGAGGTAGTCAAAGAAAGCTAAAGCTGTCTCGAAATGAGGGAGATCTGTGGATGACAGCAAGAACGAGGGCTGGTGTGTGATCCCTGGCAGGCTATTCTCTGGTGGGCAGCTGTTAGTGGGGAGGAGGGGACTGGCCTTGAAGCAGCAAGGAGCACAGCTCTGAGGCCAGGCCTACTGGGGTACAGATGTGGGAGATGACAGCCAGTATACACAGGAGCAGGTAGGTGGAGACCACAGGCTCAGTGGCACACTTCCTTCTTCAGAAGTTCTGTGGTGGCCCAGGCTGATGTGTAATCAGAAAGATACTCATCTTCTTTGAAAACAGAACACCCGTGTTCTTTGAGAACACCCCTGTCACTTAGAAACTTTAAACCAACTCTAGAGAATCTTACCATTTAAGAAGGGCTCAGAAAGCTACTCGGTTGTTCATAGGTTGGAGACCGCTGTTACGAGGAGGGAATGTATGAGGCTGCCAAGCTGCTCTACAGCAGTGTTTCTAACTTTGCCCGCCTGGCTTCCACCCTGGTCCACCTTGGAGAGTATCAGGCAGCCGTGGACAGCAGCCGCAAAGCCAACAGCACCCGGACGTGGAAGGAGGTAAGCATAGGAAGTCTCCAGGAGACCACTAGTCTCCCGGGCCTTCCTGCCTTATCCTTCCTTCCTCCACACCCTTGTGCCAGCTGGGATGTGTCTGGATGCCTGCCTTGTCCAGGCAGGATTCTGAGTCTTCAGGAAGGCTCAGAGACCCTCATAAGCTAGCATTTGTGGTTGAGGCAAAGGCCCTAGAGAACCCTGTGTTCGACCAATCATCTCCCAGAAGTTGTCTTAATAGCATGGAATTATCAGTATGAGAAGTCATATCATAATTTAAAATATTTTTTAAAATCGTATGACCTTATTAGTGGTATAATCAACGTAAGTTGGCATTTTGGTCTCTTGTAGTAAATTGGTAGGGCATGTTGTCTTATAGCGAGCTCTCTGATGATATCAGAATCCTCTGAGAGTAGAAAAATGTTTGTAAAGAGAAGTGCAAAAGATTTAGCTTCAATGAATCTCTGAAGTATTATTTAATAAAAGATTAAAACCCACCTAAATGTCCAATATCAAGGGCATGGCTAAATAGTGTACATATTGCAATGCTACCAAAATGAACAGGAGGTTACAGAAGAAGAGGTTTCAAGTATTCTGTGAGAAATGTGTAGTAAGTAGAATGTCAAGTGTAATTCCATTCTGTGAGTATGTGAGAGAGAGATCTGGTGGTTGCTATATAACAAGAAAATTAGTGAGTAACAATTGTGTCTCAGGGTAATGACCAGTTTTCGCTGGGTTATGTGTTTGTTTGTTTTTTTTTTCTGGGTTTCTGCCAGCTCTGCCTATAGGTATGAGGTCTGTCTTTAGGCCTTGAAAGAAGAGCAGCTTAATGGCCCTTTCTGAGTCCTTTTGAGCAGAAGCCCAAGAGGTTCTTCCACTTCTCAGAGCTTGTTGTCATTAAGTGCCCATACTGCAGAATGCCTAAAACAAAAGTTCAGTTTAAAAAATATTTATGAAAGCTCCTCCTGTATAAACAGTACTCAGATCTACTGTGCTCCATTGACAGTTATTCTTGAGCTTTGTAAAACTGTTTTCAAGTCCCAAACCTGAAATTCCAGCTTTGCTTCCCTGTCACCCAGAGAGACCTCCACATCTCAGGGTATAGAAGTAATTCATGATCCCTCTTCTCTCTGGTCTCAAACACCCCCTTGGCCTGCAGATTAGAAATGTCATTATTGTTCCTCCCAGTCTCACACAGCTCACCTTTCAGTTATTTACTTACTCAGAATCTAACTTTAAAAACCCTGTTTGCTGCTATTTCTTCATTGTAGTTGCATCCCTGGAAGCCAGCTGTTGTGGCACTGTGCCCTGTCTTGGGAACACTCATGCTGTCTGGCCTTCCTTCCTATAGGTATGCTTTGCATGCGTGGATGGGCAGGAGTTCCGCCTTGCACAACTGTGTGGTCTTCACATTGTCATTCACGCAGATGAGCTGGAGGAGCTGATACACTATTACCAGGTAATTAGTCTCTGGCCAGAAGTGATCTCTACTGGCAGTGGAGATGATTAGTGAGACTTAAATGCTCCAAATAAAGAGACACTCATTCCCTTATCACATCCATGGGTAGGCATACGAAGCACTGTCTCTATGGGAAAGCCTTTTCATGTGCTAGACATAAATCCATGTGCTGTCCATAAATCACATTGGTATGTTAGATCTCTTGGACCTCACTGCTGGCTGGTATTTGTGTTTTTAACACAAATGGAGTTTTAACACAAAAGGAGTATGCCCCCTTCTCTTGTGTCCTTGGACCTTCAGAAGCCCAGACAGTGGCTTGCACATGTGGATAACCATTGGGTAACTTGCTGGGAACACTGTGACCCAGTCATGGCAGAGCCACAGCCTATACCCCAGTCGCCCAGAGTGTGTGGCCCACAGAGGGTATGATTATCAGGTGCCATAGAGACAGAGGACATGTGACAGTCCAGGGGAGGGAACCCCAGGAGAACTTTGAAGGGTGGAAGCTGTCCGTGTCAGTGTCATAGTTAAGTTTCACTGTCAAGTGGTTGACACACATCAGTGTGTTTGGGGCCTGGGCCTCTGCTTATGGGAGTCCTGGAACTGTGTGGTCATACCTGGTGGGGTCAGCATAGCAGACTAAAGGTTTGATTTTGCTCAGCAGTACTGTTCCCATGGAACTCAAGCCCCAGCCTCTCTCACTGAGTGGACAATAAGGACTGGAGGGAACTTAGTGAGTCACAGGGTTCAAGGGGCCTGTGAGCTTGTGAGCGTGGGTACCACTGGAGTCTAAAATGCCAAGCTAGGGGCGCCTGGGTGGCTCAGTCGGTTAAGCATCCGACTTCAGCTCAGGTCACGATCTCGCAGTCCGTGAGTTCGAGCCCCGCGTCGGGCTCTGGGCTGATGGCTCGGAGCCTGGAGCCTGCTTCCGATTCTGTGTCTCCCACTCTCTCTGCCCCTCCCCCATTCGTGCTCTGTCTCTCTCTGTCTCAAAAATAAATAAACTTAAAAAAAAATAAGAAATAAAATAAAATAAAATGCCAAGCTAAGCTTGATGACTTCTTAGTGACATTTGCTTTCCTATTCCACAGAAGTTAGAGAAGTAAAACTATAAACAGAGAAAGTAATAAAGCAGTTTGGTGGCTTACAGAATACTTCATTTGTCCAGCAAATGGTGGAGTACCTGCCATGTGCTGGGCATTATTCTAGATAATGGTATCAGTGTACATAACAGAAAAACCCACATTCAGTTGAATTTACATTCAGTGAGGTTGACAGGCAACAAACGTCATGTTTGGAAGTGATGAGTAACAGCGACAGTGGAGTGCCTGGGTAGAGCTTCATGAAGGGGCTGTCAAGGTCATACTAACTGAGAGGCCAAAACTGAACAGAGACCTGGAGAAATTGAGGGGTCTGGTCATGGGGATATTTGAATGGAAGGGTCACCAGCCAGGGCAGAGTCCAGAGGCAGGAATGTGCCAGGTATTTGAGGAAGGGCCCTGGGGGACACAGATCATCATGAAGGACTCACAGCAGGACATAGGACCTGAAGGTAAGGGACCATTCTGGCTTGCATGTTGAGAATAGACTTTTCCTGGGGCAGGGAGAAAGGGGAAGGGGGCAGGTGGCAGCCGGGAGAACACTGGGGCAGGTGATGTGGGGTTAGAAGTGCTCAGGCGATCAGGTTTGGGGGGTGTTTTAAGTGTGCAGCCAAATTGATATGTTAGTGGATTGTGTGTGGGTGAGAGAGAAAAGTCCAGGATGACTCCATTTATTTCAGGCCTGAACAACTAGAGATAGAGTTCTCACCAGTGGACACGGGGAAGACTAAAGGCAGAGGCTGGTGGAAGGGAAGGACAGGGATTAAGTTTTGGACATACCAAGTTTGAACTGCCAATTGGATGTTCATATAGAGGTGCCAGAGGTGGGAGATGGAAACAGGGCCTGGTATTTAGAGAAGAAACCCAGCTAGAGAAATGAAATAGGACACACAGATGGGACATAAAGACACACAACTAAGTGAGGTCATGAGGGGTGATAGCAGATAAAGAAGAGCAGAAAGCGAGTCCAGGGCCCTCCAACATGGGTTGGGATAAAGTAAGAAGAAGCTCCAGAGAACAAGGCATCTGAGTAGCTGTGCACAGGAGGGAGGGACAGTTAGCCAGACAGGGTCCTGCTGAGGAACTTGCTACAAAAGGGAGTAGAAAAATGGGATGGCACTGGTAGGGACCATGGGGTTAAAAAAGATTATTTCTGGATGGGAGAATTAGCAGGATGTTTGCTAAAGGCAAGCTGTGGAGGGAGAAGCTGATGCCAAGAGAAAAGAAGACCATTGCTGGCCCAGCAGCCCCAGTAGGTGGCAGGAGCTGGGGCCTGGGTTCCAGGCTGGCTGGATCCTAAGCAGGAACACAAACAGGTGCAGATGCTAATAGGGTCAACATAGGCTTTTGCTTCTGATGGCTTCCATTTCTCAGTGAAGCAGGAACAAGGTTATCCACAGAGTGAAGACAGGGAGTGAGGAGGGTGTGAAATAGCCCTCTGGGGATGACCCTTGAGGTTTTCCGGCATTAATGTGATGGGAACCAGTCAGACTGAGCTCAGGCATGTTGGCAGGCTGGAACCAGAGTGTATAACTGAGAGGGAGCAAGGCTGGCCACCCCAGGTGCATTTACCCCTACCCCAAGCATATCTGTTGGTCTGTCAGGATCGGGGCTACTTTGAGGAACTGATCTCCCTGCTGGAGGCAGCCCTGGGCCTGGAGCGGGCCCACATGGGCATGTTCACAGAACTGGCCATCCTCTACTCCAAATTCAAGCCTCAGAAGATGCCAGAGCACCTGGAGCTCTTCTGGTCCCGAGTCAACATCCCAAAGGTAATCTAGCCATCCTCGGGGTTCTAGCTGCCATGTGCATGTGTGGCACAAGCCCAACCCATGGCTGTCCCTGCAGGTGCTGAGAGCTGCAGAGCAGGCGCACCTCTGGGCAGAGCTGGTGTTCCTCTATGACAAGTACGAAGAGTACGATAATGCTGTCCTTACCATGATCAATCACCCTACTGATGCCTGGAGGGAAGGGCAATTCAAGGATGTCATTGCCAAGGTAAGAGAGTGCCCAAGCATCAGCTCCTGTCTGCTGTTGCCCAGCCTGTCCTGGGGGCGGGTGGGCCAAATGCCAGTGTGTGTGCCTCAGGGCATGTTGCCATCATCTTGTCAGAGTCTCACTGCCCTCTGTGCAGGTGGTGGTGATTCCATCTGCACAAAGAGAACAGGGAACAGATGCTTAGGGTGGGTAGTGACTGGCCTAGGGCCCCACAGCTAGGCAACAGGCAGGGGGTGAGGTCCAGGACCATTCTCCCCACCCTGCTCTCACACAGGGTCCTGGACAGCCAGACCCTGGCGTTTGCTCTTCCTTCTGCCCTCTGGAGGGACTCCCACCTCCAGACCCGGTCTATATCATTTCCTATCATATTGTTTCATATTTTCTACCTTATGGCATATTTTTTCTTTATATCTCCCCCTCCAAAACTTCCAGCTCCAGAGAACACAGGCTCCTGACAGAGGTGGAGTCATGAGCCCAGATCTACTGGCCTCTGGGTCCCCACTCTTCCTAGGAGCCTCTATCCTCCCATAGTCTAGTCATGCTAAACCAGGGTGCTTGCCAAGCTATTTCACTAGCTGCCAAATACTGTTGGAAGAGGTCAGGTCTGGGGACATGTACCAAGCGGGCCTCTGCTGTTTTGTTTCTGGGATCAGAGTGGGCCTTGCCTCCAAGCCTCTCCTTCTTTGTGAGCTCTGTGTGTATATTAGAAGCCTAGGAGGTGAAGCTTTCTGTCATCAGTCTCTGGGTCTTTTGCTTTGAGTGTTCTCATTTTGTTCCAGTGGCTTTTCATGAATAACTTGCCCACAGGTCTCCCGTTTGCTGTCAGTGAAAGATAGCATTCTGACCATGTCTCTGTCGTGTTGCTCCCAAGGTGGGGGCACGGCTCCTTACATCTGGATCAGAGGGCCATCTGTCTTCTGTTCCACATATGACTGCTGAGTGGAGGTGTGGGTGACAGGTGGGGTACCTACCCAGGTCTTAGCATCTGAGGTCACACACATCAGTGCTATTCAGCATAATCAGTGAGATCACTGGCCATTTGACACACATCCTACCCTGTACAGGGTCTGCAGGTTGCTAATGGAAGGGCAGGCTAATAGAAGAGAAGGCCCTAGCACACATGAATAACATGCTGGAAAACACATACCTGATCAGTTCTAGGTGTGCTTTTCTCACATTAACTTGAATGCTATCAGGGTGCATTTTAAAGTTGATGATGTGCCATGGTTGAGGTGGCAGTGCTTTTTGTTTCTTAGTGGTGTCTGGAGCGTTGGAGTTGTCCAGGCAGCTGATGTGGCCCATGACCCAAGTGCAATCTACCCTGATGGTGGTCAGGATCAGCAGATTCCTAAAGAGAGATGGAGGTCAGCATGGCGTCTTGGGTCCCAGGTCACATGCTCATGGACGAGACTGTGTCTTGTGGGAAAACAGTGTTCATGCAGGTGACAGCTGAGTTCTGTTCTTAGTACAACACCAGTGCCTCTGCCTGTCTGCCATGTGGGAGACTCCTATGAGCTCAACATGTGGAGGAGAGAAAGGAGGTGGAGGACACCAGCAGGCATGGTGGCCTGCCAGAGAGGACATTGTTGGTACTGTGGGTACACAACAGGAGAGCTTTAGAATAGCCTGGCCACAGGACTGAGTGGTGGAGGGCCAAGCAGGGGTGACATAGACCAGGGTTACATCCTGGCTCAGCCATTTGCTATCTCTGTCACTTTGAGCTGGTGTCATCACTATCAACCTCGGTGACTCCATCCGTAAAATGGACATGTTTCCTGCCTGCCAAGTGTTCAGTGGCAAGTGCCCAGCCAATAGCAGGTGCCTCTCACAGGTAGCGCAGTGTCAGGAACCAGCGCACCCTAGCTGGTCACCCTTGAGCCTCAGTTTTCTTTTCTTCAAAATAGGAATAATGCCCTGTCCCTAGGCCTTGGGTAGTAGTAGCCATCCTTACCAACTGCACAAGTGGGTATGGCTGTGTTGGTGCTCTCATCCTGGTACATGGCTCCACAGGAGGGTGCCGTGCAGATGCCAGTGCCCTAGATGGGAGCAGTGGATTCTTTAGAGGGTGCCGGATGCCTCCAGATCAGCAGCTCGGTCCAACACAACACATGTCCATTGATCCACACCCAGAGTGGTGGGGCCGGCTCTTGTCCAGCTTCACAGTCACTGCAGTGGGGGAAGAGCATGGCCAATTGTGCTCTGTCTTAAGCCATCCAACCAGAACGATATGGGACACTCTGGTCATGCTTTAATGAAGGCTGCAAGGACTTGATCAAAAGTCAAGGAAAGTTATCCAGTGTGCCCTTGCCCATCCACCCCACCTTATGTCCCCACGGTCCTTTCTGCTTATTAGACATTTAGTCTGGCTGGCGACCATTGATCGGGTCCAGATACCACTGAGTAAAAGGGCCTGGCCGGAAGATTAGCAGTTCGAGAGCTCTGATGCAGTATGCCCAGGGGAGGGGGTGGGGGGCACTGCTCTCCTTTGCACCCACAAGGGCAGCACCAGGGACCCTGAGGCCATTCTAGGTCAGAATCTGTGGTGACAGTGACTGCTCTGCTCTGAGGGGCACATCTAAGTTAGGGAGGGAAGAGGAGGGTAAAGTCAGTAACCAGCAAGAGTACCAGTAATGGGCAGAGCTATGGACAGTCATCTTCCTCCACCATTTGGTCTGCAGATGTCACGGGCCCACATTGCTGCTAGCTCACCTGGACCTGGTATTGCTAGAGAGCTCCCATGCGCCCACCCCCTCCACCCAGCATGGCTCTAGTGTTGCCATGCCCTGTGTGTACCCCTGCACCTTTGTATGTTCCTTTGGACATGCTCATCACCACTAACCTGGCACAGTCCTTCTGGAGGCAGGAGTCACCTTGCTCTCCTCTGAACACAAGGCCCTACAGTCAGCAAGCCTGGGAGGGTAGCCTTCCTGGGGGCACAGGGTCAGCCTGGAGAGACTCAGCCCTCCTCTGCCTACCAGGGTACCTGGTCTGAACATCGTGGTGTCTTGTCTGAGAGCAGTGGAAACATAACAGGATTTGCTGCTGCTCAGCCTGAGCTTCCCAGGGAGGACTGGGGGAATCTTGCTTGGATAAAACCATGTTTTGGTGTTTGGGTTTATCCTGGCTTGTTACCCCTCATGCATTCACTCATCAGATACTAGCTGAGCATCAACCCCACGTCAGATACTGCAATGAATCAGGAAACAAAGGCCAGCTTCTTAGGTCATTGAGATGCAAGTGCTGAGGAGA
This sequence comes from Acinonyx jubatus, assembly GCF_027475565.1. Taxonomy (NCBI): domain Eukaryota; kingdom Metazoa; phylum Chordata; class Mammalia; order Carnivora; family Felidae; genus Acinonyx; species Acinonyx jubatus. Next base: position 28,158,907 of record NC_069392.1, on the reverse strand, counting down.
AAAATGTCACAGAGATGGGAAAAGGGGCACATTTGGTCTTAAAAGGGGCAGTCCAGCCTCACTAATAAAGTGCACCTGGGCAAAAACCAGAAGTTCTGGTGGATTGTACGGCATCTTAGGTGAGTGGGGCAACCTGGGGATTGACATGGGCTGACCCTCAGCTCTTCCCTGACCTGCAGGTTGCTAATGTGGAGCTCTACTATAAAGCCCTGCAGTTCTATTTGGATTACAAACCTCTGCTCATAAATGACCTGTTGCTTGTGCTTGCACCCCGGCTGGACCATACCCGGACTGTTGGCTTCTTTTCAAAGGTGAGTCAGCCAGCATTCCAGGGCCAGAGAAGGGTGTGTTGGGCCAAGGTCATGTGAATGATAGTACCTTAATAATCAATTTTTTAAATCAGTCCCCAGCAAATGTAAATATTAAATGTATCAAACTGCTTTTAGGTTTCAGATGTAGCTTTGTATTTCAGCCAAAATGTTCATAAATGAAATTGACATTTACTCAGTAACCCAGGCAGCTCTTCATGTGTTAGTGTGTGTAGAGCATGCCAGTTGTAGGTGTCCCGGAGACCTGGAACTGGGGCTGTACACGCCCATCAGTGTGCCTTGGGACCCCAAGCTTAGTGCCCTGATGACTTACCCAAGTGCCCTAATCATTCTCCTGACTCGTCAGGCAGGCCAGTTGCCCCTAGTGAAGCCTTACCTGCGGTCAGTCCAGAGCCACAACAACAAGAGTGTGAATGAGGCCCTCAACCACCTACTGACAGAAGAGGAAGATTACCAGGTGGGTGTGGGGTGTGTGTTCTATCAGAGGGAAGTTGCAGCTCCTCCTGTGCCTCAGGGACCCATGCAGCTAGTGTTGGGCACTCGGGGACTAGAGAGCCCTTCTCTGTACCAGCCCTCTTCTCAGAGGGCTGACCTTGCAGAGGAAGGGTTGTGGGCCCCATAGGCCCCACGGATGGATGGGGAGGGGCCTTGCTGAGGCCAGTGAGTAATTCCTGGTTGCCTGTTCCACTATGTCCCTCACCCACGGAAAGGCCACATCTTTCTAGGGTTTGAGGGCATCTATCGATGCCTACGACAACTTTGACAACATTGCCCTGGCACAGAGGTTGGAGAAGCACCAGCTGATTGAGTTCAGGCGCATTGCAGCTTATCTATACAAGGGCAACAACCGGTGGGCCCAGAGCGTGGAGCTCTGCAAGAAGGACCATCTCTACAAGGTTGGTGTCCCAATGACCTCCCCACCCTGTGTGCTTCCTGATGTTTTGGGGGGTGTGATATGGTCACAGCCCCCTACCAGGAGACATTTGTGGGGCGACAGGGAGGATTATGTTAAGGAGGAAGTGTTTTTAGAACACAGACTAAGGATCCTTATCTGTCATTAATATAGAGCTTCTTTAAAGTTATTTGGATTAAGGAGCGCCCAGGTGGCTCCACTGGTTAAGCTTCCATCTCTTGGTTTTGGCTCAGGTCATGATTTCATGGTTCTTGAGTTCAAGCCCCGTGTCAGCGCAGAGCCTGCTTGGAATTCTCTCATCCCTCTCTCTGTACCCCTCCACTGCTTGTGTATACGGATGCACATGTGCTCTCTCTTGCTCACTGTCTCTAAAAATAAATAACATTTTTTTAAAATGGTATTTGGATCAAAAGAATAGCTCCCATGGAGTTGAATCTTTCCTGGCAGTTGTTTGTGAGTTTCTCTGTCCCAAACAGTGTGGCAGCACTCACTTGGCACCTATTTTGTTTTTGATCAATCCATATGTGGGGAATAAAAACACCAAAGTGAAAATCAAATTCAAAATACTTGTGTCTGCCCTTAAGCAGTGGCTAAGTACCATCCTCAGGTCTGGATCTGGATCTGGGCATCTGAAAGCCAGGGTGGGCTGCTTGGAGAGATCCCAGGCCCTTGAAGGCATTACCTTCGTTCCACCTGACCTCAACATCTCCCCAGTGGGGTAAAGTGCAGTTGCACAAGAGGGCCATTGTTGTAATGTGCTGTGCGGCTAAGCTGATTTCCAAGGGTTCCATGTGCTGTTTCCCCTGGGAAGCCTTTTCTCAAGGCCACGAGCTTCACCTAAAGGTGTCAATCCCAGAACTGTCCTTGGCATCCCTGAGTACCTTCCTAGGATGTGGGCATGCATCTCTCTCTCATAGCACATGGGCTGAGGCCAGAGAACTCTGGACATCAGGGGCATGTCAGGCTTCATCCCAAGTTGTTACCTCCAGTTTGGGACTGTTAGGTAACATCTCTTCACTTTTCGTGACAGTGCTCGTGGTCCTTCGTGGGGTGCTTACAGGACCCTGCAGAGGGAGCTCACAGACAGCTCATCAGGGTACTCAGACGCTGACTCTGGGAGGTGGCAGCAGGGCTCCAACACACCAGAGGGAAGCTGCCCCCAGGTAGGGGGTCCCAGCTGCCCCAACCTGCCAGTGTGCATGCCAGCATCTTGAGTGCATGACCCCTATCAATTGGACAGTGAGCAAGTGAGCAGTGTGTGAGAACTGCCAAAAGGGCATTTGTCCTCTTCCAAACCAGTCCCACTCCGAGCAACATGTGCCACGAAGAGAATCCACAAGGACAAAGCCACAGGCAGAAAAATGTTGGCATACATTCCAATACCCTTGTTCTCAGCAAGGGTGACTCTGACCCCCAGGGGATTGGTTGTCACATGTGAGGGTGTGGTACTACATCTAGTAGGTGGAGGCCAAGGTGGTGCTACAGAGCCTATGATGCACAGGCCCCGACCCTACACACAAGTGTCAGCCGTGCCTTGGCAGCAGAGCCCACCCTGCATGGAAGTCCTGGGAGGATGGGTGGTTCACAGTGTGCCACCTGGGGGGTTAGTGAGTGGCCGGTGCTGGCTTCTAGGACAGCTGTAAGACAATAAGCATGCTTTCCAGATTGCAGAGGTTGGGTGTAAAAGCCCAGTGGTCACTCAGCCATCAGGGCAGCCACCTTGGAGAGTGTGCACTCTACCTGAGGAGCTGGCAGAGTAACTGCATGTGGGAGGCTGGGACTGTTGAGGAGCCACAAGACTAGAGGGGCACGAGGGAACATGTCAGGACATGGGAAAGTGAGGGTTAGGGGGCCCTCATGCCCATGAGTGAAGAACACTCTGCAGAGGTATAGTCACAGGCTAGGGATAGTGAAGGGCAGGGCAAGGACCTGGAGCAGAGCCCTGGCAAGTGCTGCCATTGGTTTGGGAAGGAGGTTGAGGGATGGGGATGAGGTAGAGAGCTAACGCGTACACTGGCAGAGTTTAGGTCATTGATTTCTCACCATTGTGGCTAGAAAATAGAAATTACTAATTTACTGATTGCTATCACTAGGCGGTATGATTCTTTATGTTTTAGACAAATCTGCAAATGTGAAAGCGATTAGGGACTTTTGAAGGTACTTTTTTTATGTCAGGAAGAAAGGGAAAATTGCTATTTCTTGAGCACTGGCTTTATCCCTTGTAGCTGCTGCATGTTGAGTCCAGAAGGGTAGCGCTGGTTGTTGACCCAAGCATAATAACCCCGGCCTTTACTGGAAGCCTTGCTAGCTCTGTTACCATCCCCTTTCAATGGGCAACCCCATGCACCCCCTCTGCATGCCAGTAGGGCTGCAAGGCCAGAGCCTGTCTCCCAGGGCACCTGCACCCGTGTGTGCCACCTCCCTCTTGGTATTTCGGCAGGTCTGTGAGAGTCTGCTGCCAGGAGTACACTTGGTGCCCTCTATGGCTCTCCTGGAGATGGTACTCCAGCCTACCAGAGGGCAGCCGAGGCACAGGGACCCCTCTGCAGGCGAGGATGTCCTTTGTGGGGCCTGGCACCATTCCGTGTCCTACCAACTCAGAAAGTGCCTCAGGTAGCACAAGGCAGAGTGGACCTGAGCTATGCGTCTGCCTTGGTTGCAGGATGCCATGCAGCATGCTGCAGAGTCTAGAGATGCCGAGCTGGCCGAGAAGTTGCTGCAGTGGTTCCTGGAAGAGGGCAAGCGGGAGTGCTTCGCAGCCTCTCTCTTCACCTGCTACGACCTGCTTCCTCCGGATGTGGTGCTGGAGCTGGCCTGGAGACACAACCTCGTTGACCTGGCCATGCCCTACTTCATCCAGGTGATGAGAGAGTACCTTAGCAAAGTAAGTGTGGGCTCTGCTGTGGCTCCCTTGCCACCATGTGGCACAGCTATGACTCTAGCTCAGGTCTATAGAGGTCCTCTGATGGCCCGTGGCCTCTGGGGGACCAGTCCAGGTTGTCCAACCAGCCCTGTCCACCTTTGAGAGACGCCTCGTGCCTTCACAGTTGAGTGTTTTGTGCCTAATATTAACCTCTTCTAGAAAATCACCTTGGGGGCTCTGGGTAGAACTGAGCCCCTCCCCACAGGGGACTTGCATCAGGTCTCCCGCACACTGCCAGGGCACACAGTGGGTGTGTTCGCCCACAGACCAGGGCTCTGTGGGGTGAGAACAGTGAGGCACCAGCTGGCAGAGCTCCAGCACACGGTCCATGGGCTCTGTGTGGTCTGTTTACCTCTCAGCACGCCTCCAGTGGAGTTTGGGGTGCATTCATTGGCAGACCTGTCGTGGTAACCCCCCTTTTGCCAAGCACTTAGTAGGAATGTTAACACCTTGACAGGTAGGTAGTCATCCCCTCTATGACTGCAGATGTGGGTTCGGATCCAAAGCTGATAGATGAAGACATGGGCTCATACCCACGTCTCCCTGGTCCTGAGGCCATATTCATGTCTTACTTTGTTGCTTCTGCCACTCTAGATGTCAGTTGGTGGCCTTGGTGGCCCACTCTGGCTTTCTTTGCAGGTTGATGAGCTGTTTAACAAGATGAGAGTATCTGATTTTAACTCTCCCTGTGTGTTGAAGCCCTAGGTCCTTGTCTGGGACCTAGCTGAGGCACTGTCCAGAGACCCTTGTCACCTAATCTGGTTTGTTTCTAAGGCTGCAGAAAAGCTGACACTCAGCAGCACCTACTGGCCCATCCAGCCATACACCTATCCTTCTTCTAGCCACAAGGACACCCCACAATGCCAAGAAGCCACTAGGCTAGGGCCTCTTTCAGTAGTGTGAGGGAGGGGAGTGGCCTCTAGGAGTTAGTGTGGGGTTTATGGAAGAAACAAGAAGCACAGGTGTGGGGTGGTGGTGGGGTCTGGCTGCCAGCTTTGGCCTATAAGGGCTTACTCTGTCTGCCACCTGCAGAGCCTCCTGGGAGCTGCCCAGCCCCTGTCAAGGGGTGCAAGGCCATCTCCCTGCTGCTGGAGGAGGGAATGCCAGAGTGTGTCCTAGTCCCATTTACACAGCACATCTGAGTGGGAGGTCTCCCAGGACTCTTCAGGGGTTGGGGAGAGATAGTGCTGACCATGTGCTGACCATCTTCAGGCTACTAGGGGACATAGACTGGTTGGATTTACAAGAGTCCCTCGTTCCTCAACTACAGTGGATGGCAGCTCCTTAAAGGAAGTGTCTGTGCTGTGTTGGAGCTTGTCTTCAGAAAGTGCTGCATGGTTTCTGCTTTTCCCATCCAGAAGTTGTCTTAACCTGGAAGCAGTTTGTCTGCTGTGCTCCAGAATAAAGAAGGATGCATATGGCTTGAGTCTCTTCCTAGAGTCAAGGCCCATGAGTTAACATAAGAGGAACTCGTGCCACTCAGACCTTCATTGCTGCAGGGGTTGGGACCTCCAGGGAGCCCCAAGGACTTGGGGGGAACACACTCCCTCTCTGTAGTGATGGAGGTCATCCTGGCAACCGTGTCACCTTGGTCAACACTGTGACTGCATAGCTAATTCAGAATGGGACAGTGTATTTGGTCTAAAGCTGCCTTCCTGCTGGAAGGACCTGCTCCCTGGCCCAGGGTCCCCAGACATATCCCCTAGTCCTTGAAGAAGGCAAGAGCTACTGTGGCGCTTGGTCTCACTGCTGCCCCACATGCTTCTCGACCAGCACCAGGCTTGGTGCCTATCATGTTGGGGATAGGATGGGCTCAATATGGGTTTCTTAGGCAGCTCTGGGATCTGAGCTGGGGCCCGACAGACTAGACTGCTCGGAGGTGGAAGGGCCCAGACAAGAAGACCACACCCCTTCCTGACTGGAGAACTTCACCCAGGGCCTCTTGATTCATTTGGGAAGCTTGACGGCCATCCGTCTGAGAAAAACTCACATACCCAAACCCCCTGGCTCTCCCAGTGGAGGGTACAGGCCTAGCTTAGACCTCAGCCTGAGTGTCAGCCAACTGAAGGCAGAGAGTATAGATTGCAAGTCCATTGCACTGTCTTGTTCCTTCCTCACCTCAGCTCTGGTCCCAAGGAGGGAAAGGGAGGGAAAGGGAGCGCACAGGGCCAGTGACAGGGCTGTTCTGTTAGGGTTCTGGTGCCTAGCCTGATCTTTCCCAGGCCTGAGTGTACACAGGGCACATAATTTTTTCTTCTGACTTGAGTGCTTGTTTAGGGGGGTCCCAGACACACAGTTGCTGTTGCCCCCACTCGCATAGTGCTGTTTGCTCCTCAGGTCCCTGGCACCACTTTGCTCTGTTCCCTCTCCATCCATGTGTCTGCTGCAGCCTGTGGGTACCACGTAGGACAGCCCCTTGTGAAGCCTTGAGGAAGAGCAGGGAGGCAGCCTGACCTCTGATGGCTGTCCCTGCCCCCACCTCTAAGGTGACACATCCTCCCTGCCAGGTGGGATGTCCCAGATATCAGGTGACTGGTCTCCTCTGAAGGGGTGGGCAGCCTGGACTAGCTGGATGTAAGAAGTGCTACGTTGTCTTGGCAGTGCCCCTGTATCCAGAGGAGAACCTAGCCCTGTGAGCTGTGCTGCATGTGCAGCCTGCAGTCACTGGCCATTGCTCTGGTGCACCAAGCAGCCAGGTGCCCACTTGGAAAGCACTGGGCTGGAATAGCAGTTAGGGGTCACCAGGGCCCCAGTGGGCACTCCATGTCTACCCAGTTACAGAGGCCTCACCTTGTGGATCAGGGGTCACTGCAGATATAGCATCTGCTCTGTAACCACCCTCAGCTCTGACTTTCCTGGAGGCTGTGTATTTGCCTCCCGGCCCCACATTCACCTCCTGGCCCAGACTGCAGGCAGCCTGTCAGGCAGGCACTCGAGTGCTCTTGCCTCTTTGCAGGTAGACAGACTGGATGCCTCGGAGAGCCTACATAAGCAAGAGGAACATGTGGTGGAGCCCACCTCTCTCTTGTTTGGTAGGTAGCACCCCATTGCCCCTAGTCCCCTGTTCCTAGGGAGGGAAGAGTAGGGAAAGTGATTCCCTGACTGGGCTTCAGATCAGAGAGGGGATGGACAGGGTGGGGGACAGAAAGACCATATGGCTGCTGGGTGTGGGGAAGGTCAGTGTATCCAGGAATGTTGAAGAAGCATGGCCATTGTCCTCCATTTTCTGAGGGCACCTGCCTTCTGTGAGGGTGCCCTTGCCTGTTCCTTGTGCCTAGCAACTGCCCAACTCTGAGCCGCTGCTGTGTGCTGCTCTGCCTGGTCCCAGGCAGCAAGGCTGCTGGTGGCTTTGACTTGAGAGCCTGCCTGGATGGCCTGGCTGTTGAGCAGACAAATTGGTTGGTGTCCACTGCACCAAGGCGCTTTGGGTTCTGGAGTGCATTGCAGGACTAACAAAGGCCTGAGGGTGTGGTGAGCACGCAGCATGTGAGCCTGGTCTCAAGTCTCCTGCCAACTGTGTCTTCTTCAGGGCCATTGTGCCCCTATCACCACCACCATTAATGTCAATCTGGTTTTTTTAGATTTTGATGGGCATGATTGAGACCCAGCCAGTTGAGCTAAGTAAGTGTCCCATTTTGGGACTAGCTTACCCTCTAGCCTGGCCAGCCTCTGTGGCTGGCCCCACAACAGCAACTCCCACTGTCCTTGCCCCCAGGCACCTGTTCTCCAGTGCCTGAACCTTGGGTGGTCAGGGCTGGTCTGCCATGCTGCTCCTTGGGCCCCTGTCCTCTCCTGGGCAGCAGGAGCTCTGCTCACCCTCTGCTTCTCCCTCTGCAGGCCAGCAGCTGATGCTGACAGCAGGCCCTGCTGCAGGCCCTGCCCCTGCTGGCTTCCCCTATGGATATGCTGCTGCACCTGCCTTCGCCCAGCCTCCTGTGTACGGCTTCAGCGTGTAGTGGGCGCTCAGCGGCAACATGCCTCTATGGGGTTATTAACCTCAAGGAGCATGTCACTGCAGAAGCACAGAGGACCCTGATGGGAGGCAGGGACACCTGGAAGTTATTTATTTTTGCTGAGGCCCAGGGATGGCCGCCTCTGAGCCATCCGGAATACCCTGAGGAGGCCAGGGGAGACACTGCCCAAGAAGACCAACTTGGGTGGACTTCTGCCTCCAGGTCCTCTGGCTGGAGCCAGGCATTCCCGGGGCGTTCTCCCCGAGGATTTCTTGCCCTTGGTGGGAGGGACACCTGGTCTTCACTCAGCACTGGCAGAATTGCCCCCTCCAGGCCACTCTGCAGACCCAACTGAACGAACCTTCTAACTGGCTCTGAGCCTCCTACTGATCGTGAATATTAAAGTCGGTTTATCAAGGCAAAGCTTCCCTGCTTGGTGCTGGTGTGGGTAGCAGGGGACAAAAGATTGGCTGGGCCTCTTTGGGGATGAGAACCTGCGTCTGCCCCGGGGGAGATAGCCAGGGTATATTGGGGGTCTTTTCCTGCGAGCTCTGCACGGAGCTCCAAATCCCGTAGCGGGAGTGGTAGCCTCACAGACCGTCGGGTGTGGGAATGCCAAACTTCAGGGATGGGGCTAGCTCCTTGTGTCCCCGGGGGTGGGTCGGCCCTTCTCTCCACCCCCAACCGGGGATCCGGTCGTTCAGGCAGATGCAGTGAGACCTGCTCCTTCTCGTGCCGGATTCTGCCTGATGCCGGGGCGGGTTTTAGAAACTGCACCTTGACCCACAGCTCCGGGCCCGGCACAGCACCGCCTCCCAAGGACCCTGGGCTCCGCTATTGGCTGGGCTGTCGACCCCGCCCAGGCGCCTGCCTCGCTTGCCCCGCCCCGGCCTCAGTTTCCCGGCCGGCAAAACGGGGCGGGCTGGAGGCGGGGCCCGGCTCGGACCACGCGAGGCGGAGCCCGGGAGCTGACGCGACCGCCCCGCCCCCCGGGCCCTAACCGTTTGTCGTCGTCGCCGCCGCCGCCGCCGCCGCCGCCGACCGAACGCCGAGAGCCGGAGGCTCGGACCCGAAGCCGACGCCGGGCGCCCCGCCTCCCCGCCTGCCATGGCCGCGCCCCGCGCTCTGGCGGCCGCCGCGCCCGCGTCTGGGAAAGCCAAGCTGACGCACCCAGGGAAGGCGATCTTGGCAGGTGGGCCCCTCCGGGACGCGGACCCCCGGCTTGCCCACTCCATCGGCCCCGCCGCGCTTCCGGGTGGGCCCGGGACGCCGAGGCCCCGCCTCACTTCCGGGTCGGGCGGGGGGCGCGGCCCCGGTCCTCAGCCAGAGCGTGGGGACTCAGCCTGCGGGTCGTCCCGCCGAGCCTAGCCAGGACAACGTGGGTGGGGTGGGGGAGGCTGCCGGGCCTCCCCTACACCAGAGGAGCCGGACAAAGTCTGGGGCGGGGGAGGGGCCGAGGCGCCAGCGGCGGTGGGCGGGGCAGTCCGACGGCCAGACGGTGGTCTCAGGGTCCGGGTCTCTGGTCTCCGCAGGCGGCCTGGCGGGCGGCATCGAGATTTGCATCACCTTCCCCACCGAATATGTAAAGACACAGCTGCAGCTGGACGAGCGCTCGCACCCGCCGCGGTACCGGGGCATCGGTGAGTAGAGGGCTGCTGGCAGGGGACGGCACCGAGAGGGCTGGCACCCGGAGGGCACGGCCAGGCCCTGCGCCCGGGGGGCAAACGAGGCCGGCTGTGGGGAGGTGCGAAAGGTGGTCTCTAGGGCGGTAGAGGGTCGCTGAACGCCCCCTCCTCCAGGGGACTGCGTGCGGCAGACGGTCCGCAGCCATGGCGTCCTGGGCCTGTACCGAGGCCTCAGCTCCCTGCTCTACGGCTCCATCCCCAAAGCGGCCGTCAGGTGAGGTGGTCTCCGGTGGCCGAGGGAGGGCATCCCGGCGACTGCAGCCCTTCTCATCCCACTGCCTCCCATTCCCAGGTTCGGGATGTTTGAGTTCCTCAGCAACCACATGCGAGATCCCCAGGGACGCCTGGACAGCACACGGGGGCTGCTGTGCGGCCTGGGTGCCGGTGTGGCTGAAGCCGTGGTGGTCGTGTGCCCTATGGAGACCATCAAGGTGGGGAGGGTCTCAGCAGGTGATAAGGTGTGCAGAGGGGTGATGGGGTGGCGGGGACCATCCTGCCCTAGTGCTCCATGAAGACCATCGAGGTAGAGAGTGCCCTGCAGAAGCTGGGCAGAGTGTGCAGGAAGGGCCTCCTGTGGAGACTGGACTCTGTCCTGAAGGCAATGGGACAACTGACGTTAGGGTTTTTAAAAAGCTTTTATAAACAGAAAGCATAAGATAACACATGTTTACTGCCTAAGCTGTGGCAAATACCAGCAAACATAACTGCAGACTCTTTAGTAAGGCCAACCCTCTTGTTTCCTGGGGCCTTGTGTCCCTCGGTGGCTTTGGGTGGCTGTTTCCAGGTGAAGAGCTGCATCGCCAGCCCTGGTCTGATCTCTGTGGGCCCTGGGCCCGCAAGCCAATGGGCCAGGTATGCCCTTCAGTGGCGTCCTGGAAGCCAGTGCCTTTGCTTCCCTCTCACAGGTGAAGTTCATCCACGACCAGACCTCCCCAAACCCTAAGTACAGAGGATTCTTCCATGGGGTCAGGGAGATTATTCGGGAACAAGGTGAGCTGTAATGTCTTCCTCCTCAGGTAGGGTCAGGCACCTTGGCCAGGCCGGCTTGCACTTCCCCTTCCTGCTTTGGTGCTCTGGTGTGCCACTCCCCCACGAAGGCCCCAGTGTGACTCCCATGCCTACCTGCCCCTAGGGCTGAAGGGGACCTACCAGGGCCTCACAGCCACCGTGCTGAAGCAGGGGTCTAACCAGGCCATCCGCTTCTTCGTCATGACCTCCCTGCGCAACTGGTACAGAGGTATGTATCTGTTGGGTCCGCTGCCCCAAGACTCCACCTCCAACCACTCTGAATTAGGCTCTTCCTCTTCAGTCCTCTCTGCCAGGACCCTGCCTCCTGGGGCGCCCATGTTCATTGGCTCTGGTCCATGCTCCTCCCAGCCCTGAAGAACCCTCCCTTTTGCCCTCCCATCATTTTCTGATTGCAACCCCCACCCACATCCAGGGGACAACCCCAACAAGCCCATGAACCCACTGATCACCGGAGTGTTTGGAGCTGTTGCTGGCGCAGCCAGTGTCTTCGGGAACACTCCTCTGGATGTGATCAAGACCCGGATGCAGGTGGGGGTGGGACCACGAAGGGGGTGGAGGGTTTGCTACGAGGGGCTGGGCTAGCCACTGAGCCCTGTGCTGTGCTGCTGTCCTGCAGGGCCTGGAGGCACACAAATACCGGAACACATGGGACTGTGGCTTGCAGATCCTGAGGAATGAGGGGCTCAAGGCGTGAGTGGGGGAGGGGCAGGGCTGTGGTCCCCACCCCAGACCCTCCCTGGCCTTCTAAGCGGGCCTCACCCCATTCCTGCTGCCAGCCCCAGGCTATCCCCTAGGGCTCCTTACCTTTAGGCACCTGCCCTTGTCCCTCCAATGTCAGGACCCACCCTCACTGCCCAGGCACGCTGTACTTCCTCTGCCTCCTCACCTCCTACCTCCCCCCAACCCCAGATTCTACAAGGGCACCATCCCCCGCCTGGGCCGGGTCTGCCTGGATGTGGCCATCGTGTTTGTCATCTATGATGAAGTGGTGAAGCTTCTCAACAAAGTGTGGAAGACAGACTGAGTCCCTTAGGGGGTCTGCATGGGGGTTGCCCCCAGGCACCTCCAGACCAGTCCCCACTGCCCTCGTCTCACGATTCCAGTGCAGTCGTGCCAAAAGGCCCCTTTTCCCTATTCCTTGCACTCCGTGGCCTGGGTCTGTACCCTGTAGCCATTGAGTCCACATGTCCCTTAGTGCCGTGTGTCCCCTGTGGTGTGTATGACACCACCATTGAGTCCATGTGTCTGGCCAAGGCTGGGTGACCCTCTGGCCTGTGAATCTGTGCCCACTTGTCCATGTGCTTACTCATGAGCCGTGTGCCTGTGTTTCATGTTCTGTGTCATGTGACCCTGTGCCCCGCTTCCCCGGGGTGCCCATGTGGCTTGGGTCCACGGCCCTGTAGCCATGGCCCGGTCCCAGCCCGGTGCCTTCCACCCTGGGCAGCAGGGGCACCTGTCCCAGCCTACCACAGCTGCCTCCGGGCCTCAGCCTGGCCTCGCCGCATTCCAGGGGCTATGTGCCCCCTGCTTCTCCCGCCACTGGCCTTAACTGGCCCTTGGGCCCTCCCTCTGCCCAGGACAGGGTGGCACCTGCCACTCTCAGGACCACCCTCCCAAGGCCAAATAAACCGGATCCTGTTGTAGCTTCCTGTCCCTGTGTGGGCCCATCTGTGCACAGGTGAATAATGACGGCCTTGCCTCTGCAAAGAGCAGGCATACCCCCTCACCTGAGGACACTGACAAGGAAGCAGGGCAGCAGGCAGGCCAGTGGGTAAGCCAGCTATGGCCAGTGTTAGCCCCCAAGAGACCTGGCACCATCAAACCAAGAAACATTTAGACTCTGTCCAGGCCATGTTTGTGGCCTGTGAGCTAGGTCCTGCAGGGTCAGCAGGTGGGCATGCTCTCAGGGTCACCTGGAAGGCAGCACTGAGTGGGCAGAGTGAACTGCCCCACACCAGGGTTTGAGTCTGGGAGAGAGTGCTGCTGGGCGCGCCACCCCACCCCCCCACCCCCCCAACCCCCGCCATGGTTTCTCTGTGAAGTGGTCTGTTTCTGGGGAAGTGCTTGGGGCATCCAATTTCTGGTCCCCTGAGTCTCTGAGCAGGGGGCCTTTCCTCACTCCTTTACCCTGGCTGACCCTACAGTAGGATGGGATAAACCAGGGCCCCTGGCTGTGTGGGGGCAGAAGGCACTTTCCTGTCCAAATGATCCATGGGTAAGAGTCATTCAAGGGTTTGGCTCAGACTGGGAAATAACTTGCCAACAGAGACTGTCAGTAAGCAGGTCTGGTCTCTAGAGCTGCTCCTTTAAGGGGAGAGTGTCCCACCCCCACAATCTACACAACACCCAGATCCCTGGACTCTGGGGATACAGGAGATCTGGGACAGATTGAGGGCCAGTTGTGGGCTTAGGGGGCACAAGGGAAACAGTTTTGAAGGACTGGCTGTGCACACTCAATGCTCTCAGGAGAAACCAATCTTGGCCACCACTGAGGAGAAAGGGCCCCACAGCAAAGCTTGCCTGCCCACGGGGGCCACAGGCTGTCTCCCCCACACACAGGGCATGCAAGCTCAGCCATAAGCCACTGGCTCTGGGCCTCAGGAACTTTGCTGTTGTGATGGGTAGTGCTGGCCTGTGGCACAGGCCACCAAGGCTAGGAAGATATACAGCAGGCAGCATCTTTGGGCAGTGGTAGGGAACAGAAAGACCCCTGGCTTCTCATTTCGTCACTATGCGACTTTGGGCAAGTCACCTAACCTCAGTTTCCTAATATGAACTGGGTTGACAGAAGAACCCACCCTATCCCCATAAGGTGCTTAGAACAATGTCTAACACCATAAACCCTTGAACATGTAGCTTTTTTTTCTTGGGGTTACAGGAAGTTATTTGCAGAAGTTCCAGGAGTTTCTAGAGCAGGCCAAGCCCAGCAGCTGAGCCCTGAGGGGACTCAGTGACCTCAATAGTGACCTCCAGGAATGGTATCCATTCACTGACTGCACACCAGCATCCCAGAGGCCTGTCCCCTTCACCCTTCACGGAGAGGATGGGGCTGAGGCTGCACTGACAGTAGGGCATGTGGACTCCCACCCATGAACAATTGTCCAGGTCTCCTCTCCTGTGTCACACAGCACTACATGGACAGCAGGTAGCCCAGCCAGAAAAGACTAAACTGGATCTGAGTCCCCAGGGGCTGTGATTACAAAAGAGCCACCCACCCTGGTGGAGGCAACCCCATCCCCTTCATTTATCACCTGAATTAGTAGGCAGCCTCAGTTCTTGGAGCAAAGACCTGAGGGAAGGGGAACAGGAGGGGAGGGTATCCTGTGTGCAGGAAAGTGCTTGTGGTGTCCAGGCTGAGAGAAGGCCAGCAAGGCTGGAGGGAAGTGAGCAGGCAGAGAGCAGCTGAATAGGCAGGCAGGGACCTGGAAGGAGCCCAGCTGCATTTAACCAAGACCTCATAAGTTACAGAGAGGAGGCTGATGGCAGCTGCCCCTTGCCCTTGTGGTAATGGGGGTAAAGGGGCAGAGATGTGTACAGATCTTCCAAGTAACTGGGAGGTAGAACAGACTCAACTTCCAGCCTGGCCCTCCACAAACATAGACGCACAGACCAGCGGTGTGGGGGAGGGGGCGGGGGGGGGGGAGGGAACCCCAGGAGGTGGCTGGGTCTGCATATCAGAGAGGTAAGCTGAGGAGTGTGGAGACTCCTCCATATCCCATCCACAGCCAGAGCCTCTGTGCCTGGCTGGAAGCCACAGGCAGCCTTCACCATCTACAATGGCCTCAAGCCTGGGATCATAATGTAATGTGTCCAGGAGGGACAATGGCCTCAGAGACCAGGCAAGGGAGCAGAGGTTGAGGTGGTGGCTACTCCTGGGGCAAGGTTTGGCCAACCTCCAGCACTGTCCTCACCACTGTGAGACTGAAGATGAGTGTTCTGCACCCTTTAGTCAGAGGCCCTCAAGCAGCTGTCTTCCCTGCTCCCTGCTTCCTTGAACCCACCGGCCACCCCTGCCACTACTGCACAGGCATCCCCTGGATTTTTCCATGTCCTTGTGTAGGTGATGAATGGCAATCAGAGTTTAGTACACAAAAAAGCCAGTCACTACTGACAAATAGGTCTGTCTACTTTTACCCAACAAAGAGAATTCTGTTTTTTCGGGGTGTGCCCTTAGCCTTTATAGCAAACACAATCTCAGTTGAGGATGCCAGAGTATTTTCTTGTCCTTTTACTTCCTACATATTTGCAGATTCCTTGGATGAGGGTCTTTGGTAAGGGGCACAGAATCAGGGGGTCTAAGAAGCTCCTGCCACATCAAAATCTGGGAACAGGGACTGAACACCCCAGGGACAAGGACAGAGATGCATGCACAATGAAGAAATGCCTGAAAGAACAATGGGAGGGCCACAGACGACACTCAGGACTGTAAATGAATTCGACCTAGACCAACAATGTGCGTGACCCAAGGAAAACCTGGTGGCCCCTGGTGTGGTCTTGTATCTCCCCTCCTATCTGGCAAATATCCCTGAGGGCAAACTCCCCGCCCCGCCTTCCCGGCTCAGATTGGGTCAGGCCCTGACCCTCCCCAACCGCTGTCACTTTTGTCTCCCGGCAGGCCACACCCACCTCCCACTTAATCCTACACTAAGTAGGCCTGACCTGGGAGGCTCGGCCACAGGGGTGTCTTCTTGAAATGACTTCAAGGGATAAACCATCCCACCCCCTCTGCTCCTAAGCGGTGCTCAAATGTAGCCTGCCACCCAACCCCTGGCTGAAAAGCACTGAAGACACTGGAGCTTTGGGCAGTTTTCCCACGCTGATCGGGTTGGGGTTGCCGAAGCTCTCTGGCCAGTCTGTTTGTATGTCCCTGGGTACCCTTACACAGGCTGACCGAAGCCCGCAGCGCCTTTCCCACCCACGCCGCCGATGACCTGGTGAGGACCTCCCCTCCCCCCACCCCCCGCCCCGCCCCAGGGCTGTGATGGGGTCAAGGTAAATAAACTGCCCGCAATTGTGACTCGAAGGCTTATCTGGCCGGTCAGACCAGGTCACGGGAAAGTGGCTGTGCTTGCCAGGACCGAGAGGAAGGTCCACACTCATGGTCACTCGTTTGCGTCCCGGGCAGGCTGCTAAAGGCCGCAGACCCATCAGGGCCTCTCTCAGCACTCCTCATTGGGAGGTCCGGGAACAGGGGCCTCTGGGCGCAAAAAGTACCCAGGAGGTTTCCCGAGGATAGGCAGTGAGAGCAGGGTACGCCGCACGCGCCCAAAGAGGACCCGAGGCTGCCGGAGGCCGGGAACACCCGCGTCCGGAAGTCAGTGCGGCTCTTACTGATGGCGTCACGGGCGCGCTCCCGGCTGGCGTAGGCTCGCGCACGCGTTCCCGGGGGGTCGCGGCACGTGCCAGCGGCTTCTGTCGGCTGTGCTGTCTGAGCCGCCAGGGTGTCGGGAGGCGGATCGAGGTCACTGCCACCAGTCCCTGGCCCTTGTATTTCACTGCCATTGCCCTAACCTCTCCTGCAGCCCCCCAACACTAGGCGTAAGAATAGCGCAACCGCCGTCGTCCACTCCCGAGTCACTGAAGCGCCAGACCCGGCCACCACCGACTGCCCACGCTGGACGCTGCCGAGGGCTGCTGACATAGTAGCGCGTGAGGAAGTCCCATGTGGCTCACCCGTGTCCACTCCACACAGCCTGGGCTGGTGAGATGTCTGCCAAGTGAAGGAAGAAAGGACTTTCGACTGTGTGTTTTCCTCCCTCTGCATCTTTTTACTTCAATGCCCCATTCTCAGCCATGAGAAAGGGGATAGGACCAAGAGGGCTCCACCAGCCTCTCCAGTGCTACCTCCCTCCCCATCCTGCCTGCCTGGCCAGCTTCAGACCAGCTATCTGTTGCCAGCCATGGACTCCTATAAGACAGCGTCCTTGCCGCATCCCCATGGAGGAGGAGGAGGCCTATGGTCAGAGACACCCCTCTGAGTCTCCCACTCCAGGGGCCTGTTCATTAGCAACCCAGGAAGGGGCATGGGGACGGGGGGGGGGGGGGGGGGGGTTCCCTCACAGAAGGAACCTGTGAGTACAGGCTGCACAACTGTACAGTGATGCCTCCTAGCCAGACCTTTCCTCTTCTCAGTCAGCCCTGTTTCTCAGAGGGGAAAACCCCAGCAGAGACAAAGGACTGATCTATGGAGGCCCACGCCTACACAGTCCCACCCTGCCTCAGCTAGTGAGAAGGGGCTAGAGATAAGCTGTGGGGAGGCAGCAGGTGGCATCACATCAGTCATGACTAAATCAGCAAATAAGCCCCTCAGGGATCCATACCTTGAGAAGGGACCCCTAAAGGAAAGATGGAAGGTCTGCAAGCAGTGGCTCCTCACCTATCTCCATCAGCACAGTCTGACCTGCTTCCTGGCCATGCATGATGGGGAGGGTGCTTTTCTAAGGAACCCAAACTCAGTGGGGAAGCTGTCACCCAGAGCTCCCAAGGGGTGATCAAGGCCAGAGGTTGAGGGATGGCAGAGGCAGCAAACAAGATGGGAAGGACAGAAGGGAAGGGTGGCCAGGGAGGAAAGGATGGTCAGGGACTGTGTCCCCTGGTTTCCCAAGAGGCCTGGAAAAGGCGAAGGCTGGAGCCAAAAGCCTGGCTCCACTTACACCAAGTGAGCCAGGTCCATGCATCAGAACTTTGTCCTGATGGGGTGTGCATCTTTCCCTCTGGTCCTCAGAACCAAGCTTAGCTCAGTCAGCTGGGGAAACTAAGACCAGCCTCTGGGCCTGGACTGCAGAGGTCCCGTGGCCACTCCAGCCAAAGGTGTCCTCCACCACTCTCGCTGCTCCCTGCTGACAATTGAGCTGCCAAAGCAGATTAACCCAGGCGCTAATCCCCGCTAATGGCTTCAGAATCCCTGGCGCGGAGCAGCTAAGCCGGCCTTTCTCCTCGGCCACGGCCAGGCCCTCCTGGCGGCTTCAGCCCCGTGGCCGCGCCGATACTATCTTAACCGGCCCGGCCTCGGTCCCGCGCTAATCCCCGGCGCTCGCTTTCTTCCCCATCCCGCTCAAGATCAGGCCGATTGGCGTTTGATTACGGCCGCTATCGAGGGCCTCTTTGTGCCATCAGACCTAAATCCCCTAATTCCGTGATAAAGGAGGCATTAGCGGCGTTTGCTGCAGAGAAAGGCACCGGGATGAAAGAAAGCAATCAGGGGAATCCTGATGGCCTTGTCTGCCTGGCCTGAGAGGGAGGCAAGAAAGGGGGTCCTGGAAGGGGAGGGGTGGTAGGAGGAAAGGCTGGAGAAAGAGAGAGGGGTGCTGCCTCAAGGAGCCAGACTCCTGACCTCCATTCTGAGTCTGCCTTCCCCAGCCCTGAGCTGTGCTGAGGACCCCCTCCCTGCTTCCACCCTGGCTGCCATCCCTGCTGGATGCTGAGCCACCGCATACTCCCTCCCCTCTGACACCACACCATCTTTGCACTTGCTGAAACCTAACTCCCAAGCCCACCCTGGACCTTGCTAGGCCTGTTTGCACTCCAGTCTCTGACTGTCCAAGGCCAATGATCTCTCACAGCTCATCTGCAGATCTATTCCTCCCATGGCCCCTGATACTCCTTCAACACCTCCCGATCCCCCAAAGGCCCTGCTCCCCCAACTGCCCTTCTCTTTTTGCACTGACCAGCTTTGACCAGTCCTGGAAGCAGCCGGGTCTGCTCTTCAGTGTGGAAAACAGAAGTGAGAGCATCCAGTGTCGTCTAGGATTGTTGATGGAGCATGTGCAGGGGAAGGGGACCTGAGGTCTCCAGTGTTGCAGGTGGGGTGAGCAGGAAGGACCCCTCTGAGCCCCAGGGTGGGGCTGAGAGAGGCCAAGCTGGCTGTGTGCTCGGCTTGTTGGAGGAGCTGACCTGGAGCCTGGGCAGCAGGAGAGCAGGGAGAGGCCAATGGGGCAGATGGACAGAAGTGGCAGAGTCCAGGGGCTGAAAGACCACAGAGACCAGGGGACTAATCATCAGGATCCTCTTATCCTGAGATTTGAAGCCAGGGAGCACTATGATTGGATTTGTGTTTGTAGAGATCACTGCTGCCTCCGCGCAGGCTCACTCACTTTGAGGATTGGATGGCTCTGTGGTAGGTGAACATTTAACAAGGTGCACAAGTGGATGGTTGGGCCACTTAACCTGAATGGACAGGTGTGCATTTACCAAGGTGAACGGGTGTCTAGATGTGCATTTATCCAGGTGGGTAAGTAGAAAGGTGGACCATCTACCAAGGGTACAAGTGGATGTGTGTGCGCCTGTGGGTGGCATCCTGGAGGCAGCTGGGGCTCTGTCCAGATCCCTTTGGTGGTCAGCCCACTTGTCCGGCCATTTTGAGTATTGGCAGCTAATGGAGCACAGCTGCCTCCATCTTGGAACACTACCCTTGGTGATGGAGCCTCCCACACAGCAGCTGGGGACAGAGCTCAGCCAAAGACTGACTGGCATAGGGTATAAAAGGCTGACCCTTGCTTTGCCTCAAGGCAATTCAGATCTGTGAAGCCCCCAGTGCTTCCTTACTGGATTACAGGAAACTGACCCTAACCAAGACCACTATCTTGTTTAGCACTCTCCACTCCTTACCCTGCCCTGTCCTGCTTTCAGGGTGACCAACCATCTCAGTTTCCTGACACTAAAGAGTTTGCCGGGAGGCAAATTTCAATGCACAAACCAGAATGGTTACCCTAGGCTTCTGTTGTGTCCCCCAAAAAAGAGATGTTGAAGTTCTAAGCCCTGGTACCCATGGAATGTGAACTTATCCGAAAGTAGGGTCTGTGAAGATGTAATTAAGATGTAAATGAAATGAGGCCATGGTGGGCCCTTGATCCAGTATGACTGACATGCTTATAAGAAGTGAGAAGAGACAGAGGCAGACACACAGAGAGGGGAAAGCCACATGAAGATACAGACACACAGGGAGAACATGGTGTAATGATAGACATAGATTGGAGCAATGCATCTGCAGGCCAAGGGGCACCAAGGATTGCCAGAAACACTAGAAGCTAAGAAAAAGCCACGGAACAGAGTCTCACCTAGAGCACAGCCCTGTTGACACCTTGATTTTGGACATTTGGCCTCTAGAACTGTGGGAGAATGTCTGTTGTTTTAAGCCACAAAGATTGTGGGACTTGGTTAAGGAAGATCTAGAAAACTAATACAGATTTCTTCACTCCTTCTAAGAGCACACCCTCAAAAATAAGTCATTTGGGTAAGAATCTCTATGTCAGGCTTTGCTCCTAGGGAACTTGGCCTAAAACAGTTGGTACCAGAAGTGGGTGGTCCCAGGAAACTGACTCTAACAATGGCACTCTGAAATTGCATCACTAACCAGCTGGGTGGCAGTGAGAGACCATCACTCATGGCATGTGTAGAATTAATAGCCCTTGGCTTGAATAGCAGTGTGATGGTGAAAACTGTCATCTGGGAGAATTGGGATGGGAGACAAGTGGAAAGGGAGGCAGTAGCTGGTGCAGTTCTCCGGCACTAGAGAGGTAAGGAGGAAATGTAACTACAAAAGCTAAGGGGCTAAGTGGCTGTCACAAAGTATTATTGACTTCTTGAGGAAAGAGCATGGCAAGTTCAAAGATATTAATCAACAGTAAGAGTCAGAGGCCACCTGGCACATATCAAGAGACTGCAGCCTGAGGAAGATGAACATGAGGCACTGCAGAGTAGGTAGCTCAACCGAGACAAGCCTCTTTGCATCGAAGTTAGGGCCCTGATGGTAAAGAAATGGAACCCTAACATGGAGTGAGGATATCTGGGTGGATGCACTTGAGCACTTTGAACTCCAGACTCCCCTGAAACCTCTGGTGAATAAAATGGCCCCACCTTACATGAGAACTCTGCACACACCTCAGAAGAGGCAGACACCTTATCAGATAATGTTTGTCTCTGGGTCTACCCCCACCTCCCCTGTAGGCCACCACACCCCAAACTAGGATCATATCTCAGCATAGACTAACTGAAATGTTGGGACCACTGAGAGGGCACAGATGGTATGCAAGGGAGCTATAGGTTTGTCTGAGCAGAGCTGGCAAGAACCAGAAGAGGATGCCTTGATATGGATCCTGAAGGCAATGGATCAAGGGAGTAGGACACAAAAATGGATAAGGAAGAGCTGGTCAACATATGGGTACTCTCCTGTGACATAGGAGACTCTGGCAGGAACCCCAAGAAACAATTATTCCTATATGCTGCCTGGATGGCCCTTGGGAAAAGTCATGGTCTACAACAAACAAAAGAGAGATGCTAGAACAGCCATGAAAAAATGCAAAGGAAGAAGTCAGAAGACTCAGAAAAGGGGCATGTTGAATTGGGTTTATGATTAGAAAAGTTACAAGCTGCCTGTGAGCTCCCCCAGATCTTCAGGAGGGCCTGAAGTGCACAAAGGAGTGCACTTGTGAGAAGCCACTGCTGTCCTCCATGGGTGATGTGGAAGATGCCATTACAGAACTGGCTTCCTAGTAGGAAAGGAGATGACAGGATCCTAGAGTAGCAGGTGCCAGGTGCTGAATTAACTGCTAGGAGCAAAGTGGAAATTTTCTATTGATTGCCAGATAGAATAATAGTCAAGGAGGCTTAGACTACAGGATCTATAGTGATGGCTTAAAGAATAGTATTTAGCAACTTAGATAAGCTTCAAAAAATATTTAAAATGAGTGAGAAGAGTTCCACTTCTGGTAAACATGGAGCTACTAGGTTTGGACCAATCCTCCTATGGATAATAATGATAAACTCTGGACAATATATTTTTTAAAATCTGAAGACATTGGATAGTGAGCAGGCATAGTGTTGGATAGGGAGTCAACACATGGAAGAAAACATGAGTTTTCCATTAGCAGAAAGTCCCCAGTAAGAGTGACTAGAATATGACCAGAGCCTGGAAGATAATACTGTTTCTGAGAGGCATTCAATTTGAGGCTGACTTCAGAACCATAGCAGCTGAAAAGTGAGGGAAGTAATGTCACAAAGAGAGAGCCAAAGAGGGAGAGCCCCAAACTCTGTATATAAATTCTGCCCAAATCTCTGGGTAATGCCTGAACTATGCATGTACAGAGCAGATTTTGAGTACCCCAGCTGAGGCTAAAATAATGGGACAAAGAGTTCCGCTGCCTTACACTACCAGGGTGACAAATTTTACAGTTTTCATTCAGCCAAATTAACTGTCTGCTAAAACAAGAAATCAGTGTTCTTCAGAGGAACATAACAGAAACTATAATCTTTACAATAGATCATACACAATGTCCAGGATACAATCCAAAATTATCAGACATACAAAGATACAGAAAATAATGACCCATGTGTAAGAGGAAAGCCAATCAATGAAGCCCAGCCCCAGGATGATCTAGATTTTGGAATTAGCAAACAGCTTTTTTTTTTTAATGATTTTACTGAGACAATTTTACTAAGGCACCAACTACTATAAACCACATACATTTAAAATGTATAGTTTGGTGAGTTTTGTCATATGTATACAGCCATGAAACCATCACTTCCAAAATTCCTAGTTCTCATTTTATAGACTTTTAAGATACATATAGTATGTATTATTTTAGGGGGGAAGGGGACCAGTATCTTTCACTCAGAATGATTATGAGATTTGTCTATGTTGTGCTTATATCAATAGTTTTCTTTTCTGAGTAGTATTTCATTGTATTTAATTCTATTCATTTATCAATCTGTGGGACATTGGGTTATTTCTTGCTTGAAGCTGCTATTAACATTCAAACACAAGTCTGCATTTTCACTTCTTTTGGATAAATTGCTAGGAGTGGAATGGGTGCATCCTTAACTCCATAAGAAACTGCCGTACTATTTTCTATAGTAGTTGTTCTTTTTTTACATTCCTACCATAAGTATTATGTCATCTGCAAATAGAGACAGTGTTACCTTTCCCTTTTTGATCTTCATAGCTTTTATGTCTTTTTCTTCCTTGATTGCACTGGCTAGGACTTCTAAGACAATGTTGAATAGAAGTAGTGAGTGTGGACATCCTTATTCTTATTCCTGATCTAAGGGAAAAAAAATTGTCCAACATTTTATCATAAAATAGAATATTAACTGTAGTTAATTCTAGGTTATTATTAAAGTTCATAATAGTTCCTTTTTTTAAGTTTATTACTTTGAGAGAGAGAGAATGTGCACACACACACGACAGAGAGAGACAGAGAGAGCTTGGGAGAAGGGCAGAGAGAGAGGGAATGAGAGAGAGAATCCCAAGCAGGCTCTGCACTTCCAGAGCAAAGCCCAGCACAGGGCTCAGACTCACAAACCGTGAGATTATGACCTGAGCCTAAATCAAGAATCTCACACTCAACCAACTGAGCCACCAAGGCACCCCTCCTTATTTTCCTTTTAATGTCTGCAGAGTCTGCAGTAATGTCTCCCTTTTCATCTCTGATGTGGGTAATCTGTGTTCATTTTTGCTCGTTGAGTATAGTTTGTTTTGCTGATCTTTTTTAAAAAAACATGTATTGGCTTTAATTTTCTCGTGTTTGCCTATTGTATATATTATTGGATACTACTCTTTGTTATTTTCTTCTTTCTACTTTATTATTTTTTTATTTTAGAGAAAGAGAGTGCGTGCAAATAGGGGAGAGGGGCAGAGGAAAGGGGAGAGACAGTGAGAGACAGAGAGAGAGAGAGAGAGAGAGAGAGAGAGAGTCTTAAGCAGGCTCCACACTCAGGAAGGAGCCCGACACGGGGCTCAATCCCATGACCCTGGTACCATGACCTGAGCCAAAATCAAGAGTCAGTCACTCAACCAACTGAGCCACCCAGGTGCCCTTCTACTTTATTTTTTAAATCTTGTTTTACTTGTACTTAACCCAGAACTTTATGTCATTGGTTTATGTTTCCTTTTCTAAAGCATTTCTATAGCTTCTTTTATTTTTATTTATTTTTAAGTAGGTGTGGAGCCCAAGGTGAGGCTTGAACTCACGACCCTGAGATCAAGAGTCAGATGTTGGGGCGCCTGGGTGGCGCAGTCGGTTAAGCGTCCGACTTCAGCTAGGTCACGATCTCGCGGTCCGTGAGTTCGAGCCCCGTGTCGGGCTCTGGGCTGACGGCTCAGAGCCTGGAGCCTGTTTCCGATTCTGTGTCTCCCTTTCTCTCTGCCCCTCGCCCGTTCATGCTGTGTCTCTCTCTGTCCCAAAAATAAATAAACGTTGAAAAAAAAATTTAAAAAAAAAAAGAGTCAGATGTTCAACCGACTGAGCCCAACTGAGTCCCTATAGCTTCTTTTAAAGCCATAAATTTCCACTTTAACATTACTTCAGTTGCATACTACAAATTTTGATACATTGTATTTTTATCACTAAATTTGAAATAGCTCCTTTTTCTTTTGATTTCTTTTTTGACACATAAATTATTTGAAAGTATGTTGTTTAGCATCCAAATATCTAGAGGTTTTCTGCATATTTTTTGGTTTTACCTATTTCTAACTTAATTCCATTGTTGGGTAGACAACATTCTATAAAATTTCAATCTTGGGGCGCCTGGGTGGCGCAGTCGGTTGAGCGTCCGACTTCAGCCAGGTCACGATCTCGCGGTCCGTGAGTTCGAGCCCCGCGTCAGGCTCTGAGCTGATGGCTCAGAGCCTGGAGCCTGTTTCCGATTCTGTGTCTCCCTCTCTCTCTCTGCCCCTCCCCCATTCATGCTCTGTCTCTCTCTGTCCCAAAAATAAATAAACGTTGAAAAAAAATTTTTTTTAATTTCAATCTTTTTAGATTTATTGAGACTTGTTTTATGGCCCAGCATATGATCTGTCTTTATGACTGTACCACATGTACTTGGAAAGAATATGTTCTTCCATTGTTAGGTAGAATGTTCCATCAATGTCAATTAGGTCAGGAGTTTGGTGGTGGTGCTCAGATCACTAATGACCTTACTGATTTATTCTAGTTGGAACTCCAAGAATGCTTATTAATTTGTCTATTTATATCACTAATTCCATCACTTCTGGCTTAATGTTTTCTAAAAATCAGTTATTAGACACACATTTAGGATTGTAGATTTTCCTGATTAATAACCCTTTTATCATCATGAAATATCTCCTTTTATGTCTCATAATAAATAGTCTTTGTCTTGAAGTATACTTTTTCTTTTTCTTTTTTTAATGTTTATTTTTGAGAGAGAAAGACAGAGACAGAGTGTGAGCAAGGGAGGGGCAGAGAGAGGAAGAAACAGAACTTGAAGCAGGCTCCAGGCTCCGAGCTGTCAGCACAGAGCCCAACGCAGGGCTCAACTCACCAACTGTGAAATCATGACCTGAGCCGAAGTCGGAAGCTTAAATGACTGAGCCACCCAGGCACCCTTTGAAGTGTACTTTTTCTGATGGAAATATAGTTGCTCCAGCTTTTTTTAAAAATGTTTTTTATTTATTTTTGAGAGAGTGCAAGCAGGGGAGGGGCATAGAGAGAGGGACAGAAGATCTGAAGCAGGCTCTGTGCTAACAGCAAACACCATGTGGGGTTTGAACTCACAAACCGTGAGCTCATGACCTGAACCAAAGTCTGATGCTCAACCGACTGAGCCACCCAGGCGCCCCTGGTTGCTCCAGTTTTCTTAAGATTAGTGTTTTTGTGGTATGTCTTTTTTCCCATGATTTTACTTTTAGTCTATCAGTGTCTACACTTGAAGTGCATCTCTTGTAGGCAGCATGCACTTAAATCTTAATTGCTTTTTTTTTTTAAGAATTCAGTCTGAGTCTGACAATGTCTTCCTTTTCATTGGAATGTTTGTTTTGTTTAAATTTAATGTAATTGTTACTGTCGCTGAATCTAAGTCTGTTTGCTGTTTTGCTATTTGCTGTTTTCTGTCCCCCCCCCCACCTTGTTTTTTAGTACTGTATTCCTCCTTTCCTGCCTTCTCTCTTCTTAACTCATGTTTGCACATTTTCGAAGTCCATTTTTTATTAGCTTTTCAGCTATACCACTTTGCCCTCTTTACTGGTACCTATAGGACTTCCAATATGTCATCTTAACTTTTCGCAGTCTAATTGCAGTTAATATTGTGCTATGTCATGTAAAATGTCATTGAGATTGCATGGTTCTGTTTGCTGCCACACCCTCTGTTTTTTGAGATATCATTATATTTATAAACATGAAAGTTGAAAGGTAAAAATTATAATATTTGTTTTATAAACATTATTTTTTAAGTGTTTATTTATTTTTAGAGACAGAGAAAGAGTGCAAGCTAGGGAGGGGCAGAGAGAAAGGGGGACAGAGGATCTGAGGCAGGCTCCGTGCTGTCAGCTCAGAGCCCAATGTGGGGCTCAAACCCACAAATGAGATCATGACCTGAACTGAAATCAGATGCCCATCTGAGCCACCCAGGCGCCCCAGTCATCATTTTAAGATAAGAAGAAAAAAGATAATCTTTTATACTTACCCACATATTTAGTATTTCTGATGTTTTCCTTTTCTTCATGGAGATCTGAGTTTCCATCTCCTATCATTTCCCTTCAGCCTGAAGAATTTCCTTTATACTTCTTGCTGTGCAGGTGTGCAAGTAACAAATAACCTTAGTTTTTGTTTAAAAATATCTTTATTTCACTCCACTCTTGAAGGATATTTTTTGCTGGAAATAGAATTCTGGATGTATGAGTCTATTCTCCATACTCAGCACATTAAAGAGGCTATTCCATTTTTGTCTTTTGTCTTTCAATCATTTCTGATGAAAAGTCAGCTAACATTCATATCCTTCACCTGTATATAATGTGCCATGTTTCTCTGGCTATTTTTAATGTTTATTCTTCATTTTCAGCTTTCAGTTTGACCATGATGCTCCTAACCGTGCTTTCTTTGTTTTTACCTTGTTTGGGGGATGCTGACCTTGGTGAATCTGTAAATGTATGTCTTCCATTAAGTTTTTAAAAAGCAAAACCATTATTTCTTCAAATATTTTTCTCCTCCCTGGGGTAGGAAGAATAATGGTCCCCTCAAAGATGTCTACAACCTAATCCCCAGAAACTGTGAATGTAGTTTTTTCACATGGCAAAGAAAGACTTTGCAAATGTGATTAAGTTTAGGACCTTGAGGTAAGGAGAGTATCCTGGAGTATTCGGGAGAATCCAGTATAATTACAAGGACCCTTAAAAGTGGAAGAGGGGGCAGAGGAAGTCAGAGTGATGCAATTGTCAGAAGGAAGTGAACCACTATCCCCTTCTTGGAAGATGAGGGAATGAGACAGGGGCCAACGCAGCCTCTAAAAGCTGGAAAAGGCAAGGGAATGGATTTTCTTTCAGAAAGGAATGCAGCTGACCCCTGGCCCAGTGGGGCCTGTGTATACTTCTAACCTACAGAAATGTAAGATAATGTATTTGTACTATCTTAAAGCACCAAGCTTGTGAAAAATTGTTACAACAGTGATAGGAAACTAATACATGCTTCCATTATCCCTCTGCTTTTTCTGGGATTCCAGGAACAAGTACGATAGGTCCTATGACCTACTACAGGGTTTCTCAGATCCCTAAGATTCTGTTCATTTGTTCAATCAATCAGTTTTCTCTCCACTGTCCAGGTTGGGTAGTTTATATTGCTCTATCTTGAGTCCACTGACTTTTCTGTCACCTTCCTTCTGCTGTTAAGCCCATCTAGTACATTTTTTTATTTCTAACATTGTATTTTTCAATTAAGGAATTTCCACTTGGCTCTTTCTTGAAGTTTCTTTTTCTCTGCTGAGATTCCCATCTTATCATTTATCATGAACATATTTTCTTTTATATCCTTAAACATAGTTATAATGGTTGCTTTAAAATTGTTGCTGCATCTGGGGCACCCGGGTGCCTCAGTCTGTTAAGCATTCAACTCTTGATTTGGGTTCAGATCATCATCTCACAGTTTGTAGGGTTGAGCCCCTGAGCTGACAGTGCAGAGCCTGCTTGTGATTCTCTCTCTCCCTCTCTCTCTCTGCCCCTCCCTGACTCTCTCTTTCTCTCTCTCTCTTTCTTTCTCTCTCTCTCTCAAAATAAATAAACATTTAAGATAAAATAAAATCCTTGCTACATATATGAAAATCCTGCCTCTAACATCACACTTAAGGGTTAAAGACTGAGGTGTTTCCTTCCAAGGTTGGGAACAAGGCAAGGAAGTTTGATGTCACTATTTTTATTCAACATTGTACTGAAGGTCTAGACAATTCTATAAGGCAAGAAAAAGATATATTGTAATCGAAGTTATAATATTGTAAAAGAAAAAGTAAAACTAGACAGATGGTATTTCAGATGTTATAATCGTTCATATAGAAAACCTCAAAGTATCTACAAAAACAAATTACAGAGGTCTATAAGTTAGTAAATGAAATCAGCAAGGCTGAATTATGTCCCCCCCCCAAAAAAAAAAAATATGTTGAAGTCCTAATACCCAATACCTCAAAATGTGACCTTATGGAAATAAGGTCATTGCAGGTGTAATTAGTTAAGATGAGGTCTTTTTTTAAAATTTTTTTTAACTTTTATTTATTTTTGAGACAGAGAGAGACAGAGCATGAACAGAGGAGGGTCAGAGAGAGGGAGACACAGAATCTGAAACATGCTCCAGGCTCTGAGCTGTCAGCACAGAGCCCGGCACGGGGCTCGAACTCACGGACCGTGAGCCGAAGTCGGATGCTTAACCAACTGAGCCACCCAGGTGCCCCAAGATGAGGTCTTAACAGAGTAGGGTGGACCTCTAATCCAACATGACTGATGTCTTCATAAGAATACATCAGTGTGGGACGCCTTGGTGACTCAGTCAGTTAAGTGTCTGACTCTTGGTTTCAGGTTGGGTCATGGTCTCACAGTTCATGGGTTAGAGTCCTGTATCAGTCCTGCTAACAGTGTGGAGCTTGCCTGGGATGCCCCTCCCCTTCTCTCTCTCTCTCTCTCTCTCTCTCTCTCTCTCTCAAAAAAAATCAACAAACTTAAAGAAAATTTTAAAAAAGAATACATCAATGTGAAGACCGACACACAGGAAGAATGCAATGTGGCAACAAAAGCAAAAATTGGACTTACACAGCTTCAAGCCGAGGACTGCCAAATATTGCCAGCAAACCCCAGGAGGTTTGAAGAGTAAGGAAAGATTTCTCTTCAGGCTTCAGAGAGAGCATGGCTCCGTTAACACCTTTTTCCCAGGCTTCTAGCCCCCAGAAGGAGGAGACAATAAATTTCTGTTGTTTTACATGACCTAGTTTGTGGTACTTTGTTATAGCTGCTCTAGCAAACTAATGCAGTCATGATGTAAGGTTAATATACAAACATTAACTATATCTCTATGTAATAGTAACAAATAATTGAAAATGAAAAACAATTTCATTTACAACAACATCAAGAAACATAAAATACTTAGAAATAAATAGAACAACAAACCTCCAAGACATCATATTGCAACCTACAAATATTGCTGCATGAAATTAACAAAGACATAGGGGCTCCTGGGTGGCTCAGTTGGTTGTGTCTGACTCTTCGTTTTGGTTCAGGTCATGATCTCGCGGTTTCCGGTTTTGTGGGTTTGAGCTTGGGATTCTCTTTGTCTCCCTCTCTGCCCCCCCCCCCAACTCGCTCTCTTTCTCTCTCTCTCTCAAAATAAACAATAATAATAAAATAAACACCTTAAAAGAAATTAAATAAGACATAAATAAATGGAGAGCAAGATACCAAGTTCACAGATTTGGAAAGTCAATATTTTTAAGATGTCCATTCTCCCAAAATGGATTTATAGATTCAGTCTAATTCTAAACACAATCCCAATAAGCATTTTCTGAAGAAAGTAACAAGACAACTCTCATATTTTCTGGCATACAAAGAACCTGAAATATCCAAAGCAATTTTGAAAACGAATAAAAAGTTGGAGAATCTATGCTTTTCTCAAAACCTTCTGTGAAGCTACAGTAATCAACTGTGCTACTGGCATAAGGATCAATAAGGAGATCTATAGAACAGAACAGAGAACCTAGAAACAGACCCACAGTTACATGGCCATTGACTCCTTAACAAGGTGCCAATGAAATGCAATAAGGAAGGGACAATTATTTCAATAAATGGTGCTGTAACAACTAGTTATCTATATGGGAAGAATTTAACTTCAACTCCTTCCTCAGACCATACACGAAAAGTAATTTGAGAACCATTGTAGATCTAAACCTAAAATGTAAAATTATAGGGGCACCTGGGTGGCTCAGTTGGTTAAGCGTCCGACTTCAGCTCAGGTCATGATTTCACAGTTTGTGGGTTCGAGCTCGGCATCGGGCTCTGTGCTGACAACTCAGAACCTGGAGCCTGCTTCAGATTCTGCATCTCCCTCTCTCTGCCCCTCCCGGCTCGCACTCTGTCTCTGTCTGTCTCTCAAAAACAAATAAACATTTAAAAAAAAATTTAAAAATTGTAAAATTATAACATTTTTAGAAAACAGGAAATTATCTTCACAACAAAGGAGTACTAGCCAGTGATAAGAAGAAAACATTTCTGATTCACACACATAGTGTAAGCCCTGACAGTTGGGTTTCTTTTTTGTAATGTGAGTGCCTGATTTAAGCTTTGATGGCTGAGGCATCCTCTTCAGAGATGGCTATCTCCAATAAACATACTGCCAGCCACACAACTAGATAAAGAGCCAGGCTACCTCCCTCCACTGCGGCTCCTTTGTTTTAGAAATCTTGGTTGATTTTGATAAATGACCATTTGGGCCATTTGGGGGGGGGGTGTGTTTGTTTGTTTTTTTAAACTCTTGCCATGTTTTACATTCCTGCTCTTATGTTTTAAATTCACCAATAAATGGGTGCCTGGGTGGCTCAATCGGTTGGGCGGCCCACTTTGGCTCAGGTAATGATCTCACTGTTTGTGAGTTTGAGCCCCTTGTGGGCCTCTGTGCTGACAGCTCAGAGCCTGGAGCCCGCTTCGGATTCTGTGTCTCCCTCTCTCTCTGCCCCTCTCCCACTCATGCTCTGTCTGCCTCAGAAGTAAGTAAATAAACATTAACAAATTTTTTAAAATAAATTCACCAGAACCCCAGGTCCGTGTGCATTCCCTCTCTCTCTGTGACCTTGCTGTGTGGCCCCAGGTGTGCTGTGTAAGTTCCAGGTCCTGTAAGCAATACATTTTTATTTTTCCAAAGTTTCCTGATGTTTATTGCTGAAAAGCATCTTACAATCATAAGAGCTGGTCCATCCACAACACGGTTATTGATAGGCTAAGACTGGCACAAAACAACACAACAAGATGGATGACTGTTAAAAATATTACACTGAACTCACAATAAGCAGCCTGAGGTGATCTCTGAAAATGGTCCGCTATTCACTTGACCCAGAAAACTACAAAATCATGCAAATCAAGATGTTCAAATCTTCATGTTCACTTTAAGAACATAGGGGCGCCTGGGTGGCTCAGTCGGTTAAGTGTCCGACTTTGGCTCAGGTCATGATCTCATCTCACATTTCGTGGGTTCAAGACCCACATCGGACTCTGCTCTGAGAGCTCAGAGCCTGCAGCCTGCTTCAGATTCTGCGGTCCATCGCTCTCTGCCCCTCCTCCACTCATGCTCTGTCTCTCTCTCTCAGAAATAAATGAACATTAAAAAAAATTTTAAGAACGCACATGAAGGGCACCTGGCCGGCTCAGTCGGTGAAGTATGCAATTCTTTTTTTTTTTTTTTAGAAAAAAATTTTAAGTTATTCATTTGAGAGAGAGAGAGAGAGCGAGCACGGGTGCACATACACACGAGCAGGGGAGAGGCAGAGAGAGGGAGAGAGAGAATCCCATGCAGGGCAGAACCTAACGCGGGTCTCAATCTCACACACTGTGAGATCATGACCTGAACCAAAATGAAGAGTTGGGTGCTTAACTGACTGAGCCACCCAGGTGCCCCTGCAACTCTTGATCTCAGGGCTGTAGGTTCAAGTCCCAGGTTGTATGTAGAGATTAGTTAAAAATAAAATCTTTAAAAACAGAAAGAAAGAAAGAACACACGCGAAACTGCCCAGGCCATCAAGGGTATGCATATCTGAAAAGCCACCAAGTATCTGAAGACTGTCACTTTATAGAAGCAATGTGTGCCATTCTGTTACTACAATGGTGGAGTTGGTAGGTATGCCCAGGCCAAAGAGTGGGGCTGGACACAGAACCAGAGGCTCAAACAGAGCGCTCAATTTTTACTACACATGCTTAAAAATGCTAAGAGTAATGCTGAACTTAAGGGTTTGGATGTAGATTCTCTGGTCATTGAGCAGCACATTCAGGTGAACAAAACTCCAAGATGCAGCGCAGAACTTACAGAGGTCATGTTTGGACTGACCCATATATGAGCTCTTCCTGCCACACTGAGCCGATCTTTATTGAAAAGGAGCAGATTGTTCCTAAACCAGAAGAGGAGGTTGCATGGAAGAAAAAGATATCCCAGAAAAAACTGAAGAAACAAAACTTGTGGCCCGGGAGTAAATTCTGGATAAAATAAATGCAAATAAAAGTTTAAAAATATGTATTATACTAACCAAATGGCCCCTTATACAAGAATAGATCGTACTGTAGGAGTCCATTTCAATGAGCTTTCAGAGGAGGCAAAATTAATCTATGTTGAAAAACAGAGCAGTGGTTTCCTCTTGAGGGTGGGGAGGGGATGGTGACTATGTGAGAAGGAGCATAAAGCAAGTTTTTGGAGTTATGGAAATATTCTATCTCTTGGTAGGGGTCTGCATAGTGCAGGGGTATACATTTGTCAAAACTCACAAAGTGGTACATTCAAGATCTGTATAATTCTCTATATATAAATGTTACCTTAAGTTTGCAATCAAATGTTGATTGCAAAATGTTGATCTAGTTAATGATATGCATGTTGAAGATTTTAGGTATGAAGTGTATTGATGTCTGTAACTTACTTTGGAATGCATAAAACATCAGGTGGAGTAACCGATGCATGCATACATAGGTGACAAAGCAAAAACTTAATCCAAGGGGTGCCTGGGTGGCTCAGTTGGTTAAGTGTCTGACTTTAGCTCAGGTCATGACCTCACACTCGGTGAGTTCGAGCCCCACGTCGGGCTCTGTGCTGACAGCTCAGAGCCTGGAGCCCGCTTCAGATTCTGTGTGTCTCCCCCTCTCTCTGCCCCTCCCCTGCTCATGCTCAGTCTCTCTCTGTCTCAAAAATAAATAAATAAAACATTAAAAAAAAAAAAAAACCTTAATCCAAGAATCTAGGTAGTGAGGATATGGAGGTTCCCTGTACAAACCTTTCAAATTTTCTGGATGTTTGAAATTTTTCATAATGAAATATTGGGAAAAATAATATAAGTAAACTCAACAAAAACAAAATAACCCAATTTAAAAAATGAGCCAAGAACTTGAATAGATATTTCTTCCAAGGAGACATACAACCGGCCAAGAAGCACATGAAAAGACACTCATCGTTAATCATTAGGGAAATGCAATTCAGAACCACAAGATACCACTTTATATCCATTACAGTGACTATAAATTTTAAAACTGGAAAATAACAAATGTTGGCAAACATGCGGATAGATTGAAACCCGTGCACTTTGCTAGTGGCAATGTAAGACAGCGCTGCTACCATGAAAAGACAATGCGGTGGTTTCTCAAACAGCTAAACCGAGAATTACCGTGATTCAGCAATTCCACTTCTAGGTATGTATCCCAAAGAACTGAAGACGGGGACTCAAACAGATACTTGTACACCCACATTCACAGCAGCATTATTCACAATAGTCAGAAGGTGGAAGCAACCCAAATATCCACCTACAGATTTTAAAATGTGGCATGTGCATTCAGTGGAACTCAGCCATAACCCTTAGTTGGCAGGCCCTGGGAGTAGGAGGAAATGTGGAGTTATTGTTTAATGAGTATAAGGCTTCTGTTTGGGATGATGGAAAGTGCCAGAAATGAGAGTGACTATAGTTACACAACATTGTGAATATACTTAATGCCACAGAATTGTGCACTTAAAAATCATTACGGAGGGGGGGCCTGGGTGGCTCAGTCTGTTAGGCGGCCGACTTCGGCTCAGGTCATGATTTCGTGGTCTGTAAGTTCGAGCCCTGCATCAGGCTCTGTGCTGACAGCTCAGAGCCTGGAGCCTGTTTCGGATTCCGTGTCTCCCTCTCTCTGACCCTCTCCTGTTCATGCTCCATCTCTCTCTGTCTCAAAAATAAATAAACGTTAAAAAAAAATTAAAAAAAATCATTACAGGGGCTCCTGGGTGGCTCAGTCGGTTAAGCGGCCGACTTCGGCTCAGGTCATGATCTCGCGGTCCGTGAGTTCAAGCCCCACGTCAGGCTCTGTGCTGACAGCTCAGAGCCTGGAGCCTGTTTCAGATTCTGTGTCTCCCTCTCTCTGACCCTCCCCTGTTCATGCTCTGTCTCTCCCTGTCTCAAAAATAAATAAAACGTTAAAAAAATTAAAAAAAATCATTACAATGGTAAGCTCTAGGCTGTGTACATTTTACCACATTAGAAAAAATAATAATAATAGAAGAGCATGGGGCACCTGGGTGGCTCAGTTGGTTGATTGTCAGACTCTTGATTTTGGCTCAGGCCATGATCTCAGGGTTGTGGGATCATGCTTAACATTCTCTATCTCTCTCCCTCTGCCCTTCCCCTGCTTGGTCTCTCTCTCCTCCCTTCAAATAAATAAATACGTAAATACATACATACAAACATACATAAATAATAGAAGAGCAAAAGGCTGAGATCACTGGACCCAGGGAATGTCACAATCCTTTGCCCAATTTCCAGCCAGTTCTCAGGCTCAGACCTCATCTACTGAAGTCTCATTCACATGGGTAAGGATCCAGAAACACCATGAAAAGTGTATCTATAGGAGTGATGTCTTAATCCTTCTGTGAAAGGATCTGGGTCCATTTACTCAGGTGGTTGCATACTGGAGAAAGGGAAAACCTAGATCATTAAAAGTTTTTTTAAATGTTTATTTATTTTTAGGAGGGGAGGAGGGTCAGAGAGAGAATTCCAAGCAGGCTCCATGCTGTCAGCACAGAGCCCAATGTAGGGCTCAATCCCATGACTCTGAGATCATGACCTGAGTCAAAATCAGGAGATGGACACTCAACTGATTGAGCCACTCAGGCACCTTGGAAAACCCAGATAACTTTA
This sequence comes from Acinonyx jubatus, assembly GCF_027475565.1. Classification (NCBI taxonomy): domain Eukaryota; kingdom Metazoa; phylum Chordata; class Mammalia; order Carnivora; family Felidae; genus Acinonyx; species Acinonyx jubatus. The sequence goes on along the minus strand of NC_069392.1, from coordinate 28,123,958 downwards.
CAGCAGGCTCCACATTAATACTGGTACCAGGGACCCAAGATACCATCATGGCCCCCCTGCTAGAATCGGGTGGAGGATAAGGTAACAAATGGAGAACTGGTTACTTTTCCAGGTTTTTTTTTTAAGTTTATTTACTGAACTCTCAAGATCCTGAGAACAAGAGTCACATGTCTTCTGACTGAGCCAACCAGGTGCCCCATCCAGTTTTTGAATATATATTTGCAACACACATATTTCGCACTTGGCAGAACTTCCACAGTGGTTCTGATCTTTAGAGTCAGATCTCTGTTGTAAGTGAAAGCTCCTGAACTACCTCCCCACAAAAATTAAAGAAACTAATGCTGCATCTTAAGAACAGCAGAGGTTAATGTCATGGCTAAAGACCTAAAGGATGCAGGGTGCTGATGTCTAGTAAAACCCAATTTAATTCGTTAGTCTGACCCTTGCAAAAACTGGATGGATCATATAGCACTCCTTCATGATAAAACACTCAAAAACAACTTGCAATAAAAGTGAACTTGCTCAGGGTGCCTAGGTGGTTCCATTAGTTAAGCGTCCGACTTGAAGTCGGTGACTCAGGTCACGATCCCATGGTTTGTGAGTTCAAGCCCCACACTGGGCTCTCTGCTGTCAGCACAGACCCTGCTTTAGATCCTCTGTCTCCCTCTCTCTCTCTGCCCATCCCCTGTTCATTATCTCTCTCTCTCTCTCCCCCTCTCTCCCTCTTTCTCAAATAAGTAACTAAATTTAAAAAATGAATTTTCTCAATCTGATAAGGAGTGTCTGAAAAATCCACAGCTAGCATACTTAATGATGGAGACAGAATCCTTTCTCTCTAAGATTAAGGGCAACATGAGAATGCCCAAGTTCACCACTTCTGTTTGACATTGTATTGGAAGTTGTAGTCAGAGCCATTAGGCAAGAAAATGAAGTACAATACATGAATATTGTATAAGAAGAAGTAAAAATGCTGTTCACAAATGACATGATCTTGTAGATAGAAAATCCAAAAGAATCCCCCCAAAACTATTCGAATTAATAAATGAGTCCAGTGGGTTGCAAGATACAAGATCAACGTACAAAAATCAATTGTGTTTTTATACACTTGCAGTGCACAATGGGAAAATACAATTAAGACAACTATTCCATTTACAATAACGTCAAAAAGAATAAAATACTTAGGAATATTAGCGAAGAAGTGAAAACGAGATACTCTAAATATTATAAAGCAGTACTGAAATAATTTAAAGATCTAAATAAATCAAAACATCCCATGTTCACGGATCGGAAGGATTAATGTTGGTAAGTTGGCGACACTCTGCAAATTGGTCTAGGCTCAGTTGGTTGAGCCACCTACTTCGGCTCAGGTCATGCTCTCATGGCTCGTGAGTTCAAGCCCCACATTGGGCTCTGTGCTGACAGCTCGGAGCCTGGAGCCTGCTTCGGATTCTGTGTCTCCCCCTCTCTCTGCCCCTCCCCCATTTGCGCTCTGTCTCTCTGTCTTTCAAAAATAAATAAATATTAAAAAATTCTATCTGGTCCGTTTGCAGAAACTCATAGAGGTGGTTCTAAAATTCACACTGAAATTCATGGGAACCAGAATAACTAAAACAACATTGAAAAATAACAAAGTTAGAGAGTTCAACTTCCTGATCTCAAAATTGACTGTAAAGCTACAGTTATCAAGACAGTATGGTTTTGCCATAAGGATAGACATATAGATCAGTGGAGCAGAATTCAGAATCCAGGAATAAATCCTCACACTTATGGTCAGTTAAATTTCAACCAGGGGGCAAAAACAATGCAATGGGCAAAAGAATAATCTTTTCAACAAATGATGCTGAGACAACTAGGTATCTATATGCAAAAGAATGAAGTTGACCTTTACCTCACATCATATATAAAAATTCACTCAAGGGGTGCCTACCTGGCTCAGTCAGTAGAGCATGTGACTCTTAATCTAGGGGTCATGAGTTCAAGCTCCATGTTGGGAGTAGAGATTACTTAAAAAATAAAATCATAAAAAAATTCACTCAACATCAATTAGTGTAAGAACTAAAACTGTAAAATATATACTTTATAAAACCATTGGGGTAAATCTTCATGCTCTAGGATTTGGAAATGATTTCTGAAAATGTTTACTTATTTTTTTTGAGAAAGATAGAGCACATGTTCATGCATGTAAGGGAGGAGCAAGAGAGAGAGGGAGAGAATCCCAAGCCTGACTTGATCCCACAAACCATAAGATCATGACCTGAGCCGAAATCAAGAGTTGGGCACTTAACCGGCTGAGCCACCTAGGCGCCCCAAGCCAATGGTTTCTTAGGTACAACACCAAAGCATTAAAAACAAACAAACAAACAAACAAACCAAAAAAAAGCAGAGGAAAAAAAATGTATTTATTCAAATTTTCAAATGTTATACTTCAAAGGTCACCGTCAAGAAAGTGGAAAACTACCATAGAATGGGAGAAGATTTTGCAAATTATATATCTGATAAGGACTTGTATCTTGAATATACAAAGAGCTCTTACAACCCAATGATGAAAAGATAAACCAAGTCTCTAGGACTCCAGTGGTCCTATGCTAGATGTTCCATGCTAGAACATTCCCTCAAAGTAAAGGACAAATTGTGCCCTGTACCTCCTATCACTAAGAAAGTACACACTGCAGGTTTCTTTGGGTTTGGGAGGCCTGACATTCTGTACTTGGGAATACTGCCATGAGCGGTTTGTTGGCTCCACGCATGCCAGCTTTGCACAGAGCGCAGAGCGGAAAGAGGTCTGCAGCAGGTCCAGGCTTTGGCACAAGCAGCTCTGTGCCTGGCCCAGGGGTCTGGCGGAGCCCGTAGCGAATGCTATGGCAGAGAAAGTTTTCAAGTGGGGCCTCCGGCAGGTTCCAGTGAGAGAGCTTCAGTGCCAACTCCTAGGGTTCTCAAGTGAGACCATGCCACACGCCATTCACAAAACAGTTCCTGGAATGTTACTGGGCCCCAACAGGAAATGAGCATCTGACCTTGGGCTACTAAGTAACCACATGGTCAGGTGGCTCATCAGAGCTGAATACTGTCAGAGGCACCAAGACTTTAAGGTACAATGGAGGTGCATTGCCAGGATCAGCTCTGAGCACATCTAGACACGGGTAAGCTGCACAAGCAAGTGACTGCCACCCCCTTGTGGCCCTGAATGACAGCAGTGAGGGGAAAGCCCTCCAAAGGGTAGAGCTTCTCCAGGGCACTGTATCATCCACGTAGTAAGGAGGGGAAAGTGTCTAGGAAAAGAAGATACGGAGCCCTGTTTGCCACAGTAAACAGTTGAGCTAGTAGCTTTGGTGGGGGGGGTGGCGGACAGAGCAAGAAGAGAAGTTTAGAGACAAGGAAGTCTGGAGAAGAGGCACCTAGAGAACTAGTGTGACACGTGGCAGCTTTTCAATTGGTGGGCCCAGGGGTCCAGGTGGGACACCCTGCTCCCCGGTACTCCCAGCGACCCCACTGGGAAATTTGTGTCCTCATCCTAGAAACTTTAGGTTAGGTTCTGGGTCTCTGAAGGGGGTAATCTCACCAGGAACACAGTTATGAGTGGCACAAAACATACACTATGACAGCTACCAGGCCACTCTGGGCTCTTCATACCACCAAGCAAAAAGGCCCCCATGCTGGCAGGGGTACTGGATCCAGATCCTAGGAACAGGGATGTTTGATCTTCCCATCCACTGGATGTCCCCCTCCCCAGCTGTCACCAAATGGGCCATTACAGCCAGCACAACCTGAGGAGGGCATGGTACCCAGGGGCTCACGCCCCCAGGGATGAGCATCTGGGTCATCAGGTGAGGCACCCAGACCTTCAGAAGTGCTAAGTGCTCCTGGGAGAGGGGGAGCTAGAGAAGGTGGTGGGGGGGAGGGGCGGGAAACACATGGCACCTGGTTACAGGCTCAGGACTAACTCAAACAGCAGGGACCACAGCCCATCCAATAGCTTTCCTTTCCTATATATGTACAGAAATTGTGCCCAACCAGAACCCTGGGGATCTAAATGCAATGAACTTAATGTGGGGCTGAGTGTGGCAGGGCTGGGGTAAGTGTTCCCAGTGTGAGCTGGTCACTTGCAGGTGACCCTTTCTCTGGAGCATTGGCCAGACGGGAGCCACCTTAGTGAGAGAGACTGTGCACCCTGACCTCACTGAAGGTGGTCTCAGACCCCACCGGGCTGTGATGGAACCAGGATCCCCCTCAGCATTTCACCCTCCCCTCTGCCTCCCTCAGGTGCTAGCCAGAAAACTCCCCCCCTGGTTCTTCTTCCCCACCGAAACCACTGACCTGTTCCCCAGACCTGTGGCCATTTTCAGTGTTACATAAATGGACTCGCACAGTACGGAGCCTACTGAGACCCACTTCTCCCACTCAGCACAATCTTCTGACATGGCCCTGCACTGTTGCGTGTGTCACTCACTGCCACCCTGGGCCCCTCCCTGGTGTGGTGGACCGTGGCGTATTCATCCACTCACCAGCTGACGGGCATCTGAGTTGTTTCCAGGCTTTGGCAATGAGGAACAGAACTCCTCTAAACATTCACAGGACATCTCCTCAGCTGGACCATCTAACCCATAGGGGAGCTGTCCTACTTCTTGTGCTACTACAGGTGGCAATGTTGCTAGGCTTCTTGCCACTCCACACCAAGGGTCTCCTTTCTTCCATCTTCCAGTACGATTTTTCTCACCTCCCTCTAAGACCCCACTGTCAGTCCCAGCAGGTCCTTCCTGCTCCCACCCGCTGTCCAGTCCCAAGGCCAATGCCGTGTGACTTAGGGTTTGTATCGGCAGCATCCTATTCTGGTACCGAACCCATCTGGTCATCCAGAGCTATGCAACAGGCCACCTCAAACTCAGTGCTATGAACACATAACCCATCTCCTCTATCGTTAGCTTGGTTTGGACTCTCTTACGGCTACAGTGGATGGTAGCTGGGACGGGAGCCACCCCTAATGCTTCCTTGCTCACTCACGATGCTCCGTGCTAGCCGTTGGCTGGCCCTTCAGCTGCAGCTCCTGGCCGGAATACCTCCACATGTGCCTCTTCCTGGGGCTGCTGGTGGCTCCTCGCAGCACAGTGGCTGGCTCAAAGAGCAAGCATCCCAAGATGAGGGAGAGAGAGGAGCGGTATCACCTAGCTGTCCAATCTGGCCTCAGCAATCAGTGTCACTTCTGCGACCTTCTGCACTCTGGAGGTTAGAAGCGAGTCATTAGGCCAGCCCATGTTCAAGGGGAAGGGAATTGGATTTCAGTTCTTGAAGGGAGAAGGGCCAAGGAATTCCTGGATATGTTTGGAAGGCACCAAGGGGTGGTGGGCCCCTTTGCCATGGTGGACTGGTGAAGAGATGGTGCATTTACCCAGGTGGATAGGTGGGTAGGTGACACATTTATCAAGGTGAGGAAATACCAGGACATAGAACAGGTTCTTGGAAGATACTAGCCTGGAGCAGAGGGAGAGGTCAGGCCAGAGGGATCAACTTGGGAGTCATTGTCACAGAGGTGGTGTCTGAAGCCTCAAGGCTGCAGGAGGTGACCACCCAGGGTGGGAATGGGGAGGGATGGAGAAACTGCCAGGGCTGGGAGGAGAAGGGCACAATCTTCCTGATCACTGACTCTGTTGCCCCCATCCTGGCAGAACTCCAGGGAGCTTGATGGGTAGTCAATCCCCGTGTGCCTCCCCATGTGTCTCTCTGAACTAATGGTGATCATGCGGTTCTATGAGGAAGGTTCTGTGCTGGGAGAGGTTTTCCCCAGCATCCATGGGAAGAGATGGGAGGTATAGGGCTGTGGCAGCCCTATTGTAACCATGAGGCAGGCTTAGAGTGGCAGAGCCACTCACAAAGGTGACAGTTCCTTCACTGAGCATGTAGATTAACAAGTCCTGAGGTGCCTGGGTGACTCAATCTGTTAAGCATCAGACTTTGGCTCAGGTCACGATCTTGCGGTTCGTGGGTTCGAGCCCCACATGGGGTTTTGTGCTCACAGTGCAGAGCCTGCTTGGATTCTCTCCTCTCTCTCTGCCCCTCCCCGACTCATGCTTTCTCTCTCTCTCGAAATAAATAAACTGGGCAATAAAGAGTCCTTTTTTTAGGACTCGTGTCAGGAGTTGAGTCAGCAGGTTCTGCCACCTGACGTCCAAAGTCTTTTCACTGATACCAGCTTGGAGTCAGCAAAGGAGTCTGAACAAGGATGTGTGAGGTGGGAGGAGAGGCTGGGAATGTGAGTGCATTGCCCTGCAATGGCACCCACCATTCATGGAACCCCCACATGCCCAACCAAGTTCTAATGTTTCACACATAGTGATTGGTTGAGTCCTAAGAGCACCTCCTGAGTTAGATTGCTATTATGATGTCAGTTTATAGATTGGGAAACCAAGGCACAGGGGGGTGAAGGACACTATGGAAGGTCCCATGGCCAGAAAGTGACAGCTGGGATATAAACCAGGCAGTCTGTTGCTCTGTCCTGTGAGCACTAACCTTTTTCAGAGGTCCAGAGAAGAGGGTCTTTCGCTTAAGTGCCTGGCTGGCTGTTCAGTGCTACTTACTTGAAATGAACAGTCTTCACTGAATTTCACAAAGTACAAGTCATCAGCAATGTTGGGCAGCGTGACCTGGGATCAGGGGAGGAGAGTGTGGACAGTCGGACTGGCCTGAAGAGTAAGGAGGTGGACAGCCCATGCAAGCCATGCAAGCTTGAGAAGCATGTCTATGAAAAGGGTGGGGCAGGGGTGTTTAATGTTTTTTCGGAGGGGATTCCAGGACATGTAAGAAGCCGAAGGAGAGGTCGCTCCAGACCACTGGAGTGGGCCCTTGGATGGTGTCTGGAAGGCTCCCCTGACTCAGTAGAGAAGGTAGAGAATTGGGGGCACGGGCAGTGGGGTTTCATGTTCAGTGATGAGCAGAGGTGGCTTCCTGCTCCACCGCCATTTCCTCCAGGAGGTTGAGACCCAGCTCCGAAATGAGTGGAAGCCACTGAAATGAGTTGGCGGCCAAAGAGCAGTGGGATCATGGGGTTGCCAATAGAGTTGGGTCCCATTGAGGGTTGGAGCCTAACAGTCTTGGAGCCAAGAGATTGGCAATTTTGGTGGGTTTCTCCAAGACTTGCTCATACACCTCTGTAGGGCCCTGGTTTCGGTGGCTACAGGAGGAAGTACCCAAGCGTTGGGCCAAGAGGCGCCAGGGCAAACGGGGGCGGGGGGCCTTCAAGGTCGGGGCGTCCTCAGGCCGCTGCTCCCAAAGCGGGGCGAGGACCGCCAGGATCCGCGGGCCGGGGGATGCGGCCCTCTGCGCCTTCCCCGTGGAGCCTCCGTGCCCGCGAGTCCTGCCAGCCTTTCGGGGCCAGGAAGACCGACGCGGGGCTGAGGGCTTCCTGGTAGCCCCCTCCCCGCGGCCCGGCTAGCCCCCGCGCTGATGCGGGTAAGGATTTCCTGCCGCCGCAGACGAGGATTAGCGCGCCCCGGCCGGCGCGGCGGGATTAGTCCGCGTGGACTCCGCGCTCGGCCCGGGGATTACAGCGCGCTCCCCCCGACGTATATATTCCTGCGGCGGTGGCCGTGGGGCCAGGCCAGCATGGCTAAGGCGGGGGGCGCGGTGAGCCGCAGGGGCCCCGGGCGGCCCTGCCCCTTCTCCATCGAGCACATCCTTTCCAACCTGCCCGAGCGGAGCCCCCCGGCACGGGCCGCCCGCACCCCGCAGCCCGCCGGCCACCAGAGCCCCGCGGATTCCGGAGAGCCCGGGGCGCCCGAGGCCGCGCCTTGCGCCTGCTGCTGCTGCTGCGGACCCCGCGCCGCGCCCCGCGGGCCCCCGGAGCCGGCCTCCGGGCTGGGTGAGTGGGAGCAGGGCGCGGGCGCGGGGGTCCTCCGGGCGCGGGGCGGTCTGGGCGGAGCTCGGACCCCGCTCCGCGCCTCACCGCGCCTTCACCCCGCAGGCGCGCGGCTGCCGTGGCCGCTGAGGCTGGGCCCCGCGGCGCCCTTGCCCTTGGCTGCGCCCACGGGAGGCCCGGGGGCGCTGCCCGGCACGGGCGGTCCCGGCCCGCAGCGGCGCACGCGGCGCCACCGCACCATTTTCAGCGAGGAGCAGCTGCAGGCGCTGGAGGCGCTCTTCATGCAGAATCAGTACCCCGACGTGGGCACGCGCGAGCGCCTGGCCGGCCGCATCCGCCTGCGCGAGGAACGCGTGGAGGTGGGTGCCCGCCCGCCAGACGGCGAGAGGGTCCGAGCGGGCTGGCTTCCTTCCTCCTTCTTTTGAAAAGATGGCCCTGGCGCGAAGGCGGGAGGCGCGGGAGGCCCGGGAACCGCAGTGGGCCGCAGGGCCGGTTCCGGGGCGAGGGCGGGCGGGGCAGGCTAGTGTCGGAAAGTGTCACTAGAACTGGAGGGGAGATAAGGCTAGTTTTCTTTAACTTTGGCTTAAACTTTTTAATTCTCCCTGATAAATGAGACGCGCGTTCACGTGCCCGAATTTGGGAAGCTCGGAAAGAGCACCAAGCTGCAGAATGGGCGTCCGGAGCACCTTGGGGGCGAGGGGGAAGGCACGCCGAGAGAGGGCTGGTCCGGGTGGGAAAGTGGTCCTCGTCCCGCAGCCCGAGCCGCAGCGGTTAAGAGACGGTGGGTGCCGCTGCCCCCGTGCCGGCTCTCCAGCCCTCTCCTGCCCGTATCCCTGTCGGGAAGCTCCCTGCCTGGTCCACTTATGAGGGTCCGGAGGGACGCGGGTCCCAGGGCTGGATCTGAGCGGTCCCTCCTGCTCATCAGGTCTGGTTCAAGAACCGCCGGGCCAAGTGGCGACATCAGAAGCGCGCGTCAGCCACCTCGAGGCTCCTCCCCGGAACCAAGAAGCCCGCAAAGGAGAGCTGCTGATGGCTCTGGGAGCTACTCCTGGGCTTGGCCGGGTCCTTTGGGGCCGGCTCAGGGAGGGGACAGATCGACCCGAAATGGTGCTGACAGAGGACACCTCTTCCCGCCTGCAGGCTTCCTGCATCCTGCAGCTAGTGCTCAAGGCAGGAGCTTCTCTGCCAGACAGCAGAGAAGCTCCCGTGCCCACCCCCTGTGCCACCTGCCCCAGGAAAGGAGGGAACGCTGAGCATCTCCAGGTGCTCTCCTTTCCAGCGACTAGGGTCGGGGAGATTCCCCGGGAGCTGCAGCGGGGTGGGGGTGGGGGGTTGTTGGTTGCTGGGAGCAGGGCACAGAGCAGATAAGCTTCCTCAACTCCCCACCAACTCCAGGACAGGAACCATCCCCTTGTCAGGAGGGCCCAGAATCCTCCTCTCCCTCCTGGGGTATGCTGATGTCCCGCCTCTTCTCAGCATGGACATAGGTCTCTTGACATGGCCAAGGGGGTGAAGGGGGTGTTCTGTGCATTCTGGGGTTGTCAGCTCGCATGTCCTGCACTGGGCCTTCCTGTCCAGAGCTATAGGATAAGGACATTGGATGAGGTCATCTCCAGAAGCCCCCTACCCTGCCCCTTAATTCTGTGAGCCTTGCCTGGATACTGGGAAATAAACAAGCAACTACAAACGGCACAAAAGCAGTCCAAAGTTCGAAGTCCACCATGACTTCACTCCCACATCCAGGGGGTGGGGGCCAGCTGGTCTTGGGGAGCACAGCCCAGTGAGTCCTCAGTTTCTGTGCTCCCCAGCACAGCAGACTACCCCACAGATCATGGCCTGGCACCCTGGGGGTCTGCACTGGCCTTTAGGTACTGAACGGGTAGAGATCCTTGGCCTCCTCCTTCTGGGGGATTTACACGCTATGTGTCTGCCATCCTGTTGGGGCAAGAGGAGGTTTGACTGGGGAGGATGCACCACACCCCCTGCCACTGCCTTGGAAAATCTGTTTTCGTCTCCAACATCCCAGCCCTAGGGTGAAGGACAGTGTGAAAATGAGGCTTTCACTCTCCCCAGTAGGCCTGTACGGTGGGTTCAAGGCACCTAACACCATCATCTGGCTTGGGGACCATGTTCTGCCTCCTCACAGGTCCTGGAAGAAATTGGGGGATGGGGTATCTGAAAGGAGACACAGTCCATTCATTAAAGGTGCAGAAGCTGAGCAGGCATGATGTCCCCAGCCAGTGCTGCTCTAACACTGCCGGATGCCTCCAGGACAGCAGCACCCACCTCCACCTCTCAGGATGCACACTTCTGGCTGTCACAAAGCTCTTTTCCCCCGAACCCCAGCCTTATCCTTGGATACTGCCCAGCCCTCCTGCAGAGCTTCCCTGCAGTTTGGAACACCCTCATCTCTGGGACCCCAGCCCCCCATTGGCTCTTTGTCATTGTAGAGGGCAGCCATGATCAGAGCTCCATTTCAAGGGGCCAGTGGCTATACTGTCCTTCTGATTTCTCTCATTTCTCTCTAGCTGTTCCTTGGCAGGTTCACCCCTACAAGCTGCCCATTAACATAGGTGTCCTGCAGGCTGGACCCAGGCATGGCCCTCTCTTCTCCATTCTCTCCTTGCTTTATCACTGCCTCTTTTAGACTCCAATTCCCTTCTGTCTTCCACATTTACATCTCCAGCCTAGGCCTCTTCCCTTAACTAGATACTTCTGTCCATCTATCCCCTTGACCTCTCCATGTGGAAGCCCACTGTGCCTCAAAATCACCTTGTCCATGGCAAATTCTTCCCCTGTGCAAACCAGGTGCATGAACCAGAGGACTCGCAATTACCCACACCCCTCTTCTCCCTCACCCACCATCCCAGGCCAGCAGCAAATCCATTTTTCTTCCAAAAACAATCCCAGAAGCTATTTTTTCCCCAGCTTCAACAGTACCAACCTGATGAAAGTGCTGTCATCCCTTACCATGACCATTGTAGGTGCCTCCAGTCTTGTCCACCTGCAGCCACTCTGTTTCCTCTGTAATTCATTCTCCATAAAAGCCAGGGTGCAAGTTTGAACTGCCCCTCCCCTGCCTACAGCACTCCAAGGGCTTTCTGTTGTTCTTAAATATAAAACTCACTGTGACCCATGAAGCCCCATGCAGCCGGCCCCTGCCCATCTGGCATCATTTCATACCTCACTGCTCCTTGCAGTCTGTGTGTATCAAAAGCTCTCTTTTGCTGCAAGACCTTTGCACCTGCTTTTTCCCTCTTCCTGGTCAGTGTCTGTTCATCCTTTGGATCTGCAACCATTTCTGACCCTGGGGAGACTTCCCCTCACTGCCCCCTAGGTAAGATTCCCCAACAACAAACTTTCTTTCTTTCTTTCTTTCTTTTTTTTTTTTACACCTGTCTGCTGCAGTGTTTTAAAGATTTTTAAGTTTATTTATTTTGAGAGAGAGATTGAGGAAGGGGCAGAGAGAGGGAGAGAGAGAATCCCAAGCAGACTCTGTGCTGTCAGCGCAGAGCCCAACCTGGGGCTAGAACTCACAAACTATGAGATACTGACCTGAGCCAAGATCAAGAGTCAGACACTAAACCAACTGAGCCATCCGGGCCACACACTCCCGCCCTGCCCCGTTGCAATTTTATGCTTGTTTGTGGGATGATGCAACTAGTGTCTGTCTTCCCCATTTGACTGTCAGTTCCACAGGGCAGGAATCATCACCATGGGGTTTCCCAGTGGGTGAAGGAATGGCTGCCTATTATACTAAATCATTCTGGGGAAGAACTTACTTGTTTGATGTAGTTCACAACCTCTTTTGGAGAAGAAATGATCATTTTTGAAAAAAGCGGGCAATTTTCTGGTCCATTTCAATGAAAGTTAGTCCGCTTCTGGGAAGCCCACTCGTGTTCAGGAACCGAATATTTTTTCTTAATATTTATTTATTTATTTATTTATTTTAAACTTAAAAAAATTTTTTTTAACGTTTATTTATTTTTGAGACAGAGAGAGACAGAGCATGAATGGGGGAGGGTCAGAGAGAGAGGGAGACACAGAATCTGAAACAGGCTCCAGGCTCTGAGTTGTCAGGACAGAGCCCGACGAGGGGCTCGAACTCACGGACTGTGAGATCATGACCTGAGCCAAAGTCGGACACCCAACCGACTGAGCCACCCAGGCGCCCCAGATGTTTATTTATTTTTAAGAGAGAGAGAGAGATCACAAGCGGGGGAGGTGCAGAGAGAGAGGGTGGGTACAGAGGATCGGAAGCAGGCTCCTGCTGACAGTAGAGAGCCTGATGCAGGGCTCAAACTCACGAACCCTGAGATCATGACCTGATCTGAAGTTGGACGCTTAACGGACTGAGCCACCCAGGCGCCCCAGGAACCGAATAATTCAAAAAAAATTTTTTTAATGTTTATTTTTCAGGGAGACAGAGACAGACTGTGAGTGGGGGAGGGACACAGAGAAAGGGAGACACAGAATCTATAGCAGGCTCCAGGCTCTGAGCTGTCAGCACAGAGCCCGATGTGGAGCTCGAACTCACAAACTGTGAGATCATGACCTGAGGCGAAGTCAGACGCTTAACCAACTGAGCCACCCAGGCGCCCCGGAACCGAATAATTTTTAACCAGACATTTCTTTATTGGACCATCGCATTTTTCTTTTCTTTTCTTCTTTTCTTTTTTCTTTTTTTTTTTTTTTTTTTTTGTTAGATAACTATCAAGAAGAAATTGTCTTAGTGGTCTTTTCTGGTATAAAGTTTGAATAAAAACTTTGAAACGAGTATATAGCCAAAATGTGTTTTTGTTAATGATATAGAAGCATACCCAATGATTATTTTCGAGAAACCGGAATTTCAAGGCCTTTCAATTTAGCAGTGCTGGAATTTTTCAGGATCAGAGTGAGTGACACGCCCCTTAGCCTACCACACCATAGCGCCCTCTGGTGCCCATAGTCCAGATTCGGAGGACCACAGCGGGGAGGGTCAAAGACTACAACTCCCATAAGGCCCAGGGATTATAATGGCGTCACCACGGAGCGCGGGCTGGTCTTCAAAATGCGCAGCTCTTCCATTGGTGGGTTGTTGCAAACGCCTGCGCAGCTGGCGCAGTTCCGCCCCCGCCGTCTCCGGACCCTGTTACGTGCCTGTGCCGCCCGAGCGGCCCTGGGATAGCGATGGAGACGCCCGGCGCTTCAACCCGGGCCCTGCTGCTCCCTGCCGCGTCCGGGCCCCGGAGGAAGCGCGCGGCAGGGGAGTCGCTTGCGACGAGCAAGCAACGGGTCCTGGACGAAGAAGAGTACATCGAGGTAAGACCTCGATGAAGTCGCTAGCGAATTCTAGGTCCCTTCCCCGCCTCGCGCTCTTCTCGGGCCCCTCCTCTCGGGTCGTGGCAGTCTCGTCCCCTCGCGGAGGTGGAGCAACTTGAGTCCGTGCTTTTGGGGTGTGGGCAGTTGGAGAGCCAAATAAGAACAGTTCAGAGTGAGGTGTCTTGATGGGGGAGGCACTAGTAGTGTTGTTAGAGGAGAGTGGGGGCGGTTTATTAAAGTAGGAATGTGGAAGGATGGTAGCAAAGAGGACTTTCTAACAGAGCTGTTTGTTTTTGGGAAGCCTCTGGGACAGACAGGCAGGTGGCATTAGTGGACAGCTAGGTGCACAGACGTGCAGCCAGGAGCAAGGTCTGGCTGGAGGTACAGATTTGGGAATCTCAACCACTGCTACTGGTGGGGGTGACAGGCTGAAGTCATCCAGGTAAAGGGTTCAGATTGGAAATAGGAGGTTACAGGTGGAATGAAGGTGGCAACACCCACCTTGGTCCAGCTAGTGTGGAGGTGGAGCCAGTAAAGGAGAATGAGAGTGACCAGTGAGGGGAGAGAGAAGGGTTTCATAGAAATCAGGTGAACGTTTAGTAATGTTAGGTGTTGCATTAGATCGCAAGGGTTGCTCATTGTCATTGGAAATTGCAGGTAACCTCAGAAGATCATTGGGTTGGACAGAGGTTGGGGGCATCAGCAAGGACCTTAGCATGTACATTGGTAGACGGAGAGGCAGGTGTGAACTATGACTTTTATTCTGACTTCTGACAGGGCCTCCAGACAGTCATCCAGAGGGACTTCTTTCCTGATGTAGAAAAGCTGCAGGCCCAGAAAGAGTACCTGGAGGCTGAGGAGAATGGAGACCTGGAGCGGATGCGTCAGATTGCCATCAAGTTTGGCTCTGCCCTGGGCAAGATGTCCCGAGAGCCCCCACCGCCCTGTAAGAGCAACAGTGGGTGGCTGAGAGGGGAACTCCTCCTGAGCCGATGCCTTGGACTGGCTCTAATCCCTACCCCCTTCCTTCTAGATGTGACTCCAGCCACATTTGAAACCCCTGATGTGCACACAGGCACCGGAATGGTGGGCAACAAGCCCCGGGGCCGGGGCCGAGGCCTGGAAGATGGCGATGGTGAGTGAGCGGTTGGGTTTGTCTAGAGTCTTATCCTATGTGGCCCTGAGGGGCTGGTTCAGAGGCAGATCACATCTTGTCCCTGAGGGCTCTGTTTGCTTACATGGCAACCCACGGCACCAAAGAGCACTGGTCTAGGAGACAGAAGATCTGGGTCCAGCTCCCAAACACAGGGCAGTTCTCTGAGCCTCTGGTCCTCCTCTGTGGAATGGAAATCTTGCCACCTCTCTCACCAGCCTGCTCACTGTGTGCCAGCCCAGTGGGCTTCATGGGCCTTGGAGGGCCCCTTTTCTGCTTTCTCCTTACAGTGCCTCAGGGCCTCTGCACTTGTGTCTTCAGAGTTAGTCTCTTCCCCTGGATAGCTGCACATCTCACACCTTCTCTCCCCTCAGGTCTCTGCTCAGATGTTACCCATTCAGGGAAACCTTTCCTGACCACTGTCCCCCCCGCCCCCCACCCCACCACAACGTGAAGTTACATCACCTTTCATGCATGCTGCCTTCCTGCTTGGCTTTGTTTTCTCACTGCAGGACATGGCACCTAAAAAGGCATTTCTCTACGTATTGCTTCTTCTCTCCACAAGAGCTTCTTTGTCTCACCTCTGTGTGTATACTTTGCATCCAGAACAGTACACGGTGTGTTGTGGGAATAGAACAAATGAAAGAGTTGTCTTCCTCAGTGCATGTATTGGGGATCGTGACATGTTCCAACTTTATGAGGGATTTTTTTCTAGGAAAGAGCATTTTGAGTCCTGTTGGACATGACTATACTACGTGCTACAGGACTTTCTCATGATCAGTTGATTATTTTGTTCTTAGTAGAACATCAGTGCTCAGACAGATAAGATGCTGTTCTCTACCAGGTTCTAGTGTGCAGTGCGTTGTGTGTCTACATGGACAAAATATTTTCTGCTTCAAAATCCAGCTCTTTGTGGGGCCCTGGGTGGTTCAGTCAGTTATGTATCCAACTTGGGCTCAGGTCATGATCTCTCAGTTTGTGAGTTCAAGCCCCACATCGGGCTCTGTGCTGACAGTTTGGAGCCTGGAACCTGCTTCGGATTCTGTGTCTCCCTCTCTCTCTGCCCCTCCCCTGCTCGTGTTCTGTCTTTCTCTCTCTCAAAAAAATAAATAAAATGTTAAAAAAAATTTTTTTTTAAGTCTACTTCTTTGTGCCCTTACCATGGTTTGTCATGTTGTGTCCTTGGAGTTTGATTCTCTACTGCAACGTGGCAGATGCATCACAGGCAATTTGCAGATTCCTTTTCTTTAAATACGCGTTGTCAGTATATCTAAGAATCATTTTGGTGACCTAAGTGGTAGGTACCATCATTATTCACATTCACAGGTGAGGAGGCCGAGACTCAGGAAAGGAGGTCTCAGGGCTTGTTGGTGGTGGAATGGGGTTTGAGTTCTCTTTCTGCCTCTGGGTCTTGAGCTTTTAGCCACTGTACTTTGTTCAGTCTAGGAGTCTGTGTGTGGTCAGGACTCAGCAGAATGGGAGACAAAGCTCTCCACCTAATGGGCCTGCTGAAGTGTGTACCACTGTGCCCAGTGCGATGGGACCTCAGTAGGGGTGCCCCTTTCTACGGCGGTGGGAGGGGCAGCTGGAGTCGCGGCCCAGTGCCTGTGAGGCCCCATCTAGAGTACTGGATCATACGGGGTCCCTGCCATCAAAGCCTGCTAGCAGGTTAGGGGGCTTAGGTGACAAACCATCCACCTGTGGCACAGATACCAGGAAGGGAGGAGCAGGCAGGGTAAGAAAACCCAGGGATGGAGGGAGAGCTTGGGGCTCTGAAGGTGGATCCTACAGGATCAGCACAATTTTGGCAAGGCAGGACCTGACTGTGATCACCTGCCTTTTCTGTAGCCCCTGGATGTCACTCTTCTGGTCTGAGTCAGACATAACATTTCACCTGACATCCAGCAGTTGAGGAGAGCCCCTGAGTGCTCCCTGGGCAGTTGGCTGGGGAGAGGGGGGTTGATTCTGCCCCTAGGAGGGGAATTGTCTGATGGTGTGGGCTCTCATCAACAGACCTGCAACCAGGGTGAGGGTTCCATCTCTGCTTATGAGGTAGCCTGGTTCCTGAGATCTTGTGACTGCAAAGCAGTGTTGATGCTGTTTGTGATTCTGTGTCATCCCACCTATGCTCCTGAGCAGGAGAGGCTGGAGAGGAGGAGGAGAAGGAGCCCCTGCCCAGCCTGGATGTCTTCCTGAGCCGGTATACAAGTGAGGACAATGCCTCCTTCCAGGAGATCATGGAGGTGGCCAAGGAGAAGAGCCGGGCACGCCACACATGGCTCTACCAGGCCGAGGAGGAGTTTGAGAAGGTGTCTTTGGGTACAGGGGCACAGGCATCCTCTGTCAGGATGGAGGGAGTCCTGGGGCCAGGGGCACAGTGCCTGGGCACCTCTCTGACCCTCACTTTTCCCCTGTGATGCAGAGGCAGAAAGATAATCTTGCACTTCCGTCGGCAGAGCACCAAGCCATTGAGAGCAGCCAGGCCGGTGTGGAGACCTGGAAGTACAAGGCCAAAAACTCCCTGATGTACTACCCAGAGGGTGAGCAGGCAGGGCTGGCAGGTGGCATGGCGTGGGACAGTGTGTTTGGATCTGGCCTTAGGGTGTGTGTGTGGGTCTTTGCTCCCTAGCATACTGGGCCTCGGAGGTGCCCTGGTCTGTCTCGGGGCAGAGGAGCCTGTGTGTTGTCAGTGAGAGAGTGAGGCCATCCCCTGCTTTACTAGGCCCTGTGCTTCTGTTTACTGGGGAATGACTTAGTCTCTATCTCAAGCCTTGAGTGCAGGGCAGTAATGGGGACTCCCCACCCCCTCTGACACCGCTGCCATCTTGTCTCCACCTGCCAGGTGTCCCTGATGAAGAACAGCTGTTTAAGAAGCCAAGGCAGGTGGTGCATAAGAATACTCGCTTCCTCAGGGACCCCTTCAGCCAGGCCCTGAGCAGGTCCCAGCTGCAGCAGGCCGCCGCCCTCAATGCCCAGGTGAGTGGCAGGGGCTGGATGTGGGCACAACCTCTCTGATCTTGGCTGCCTTCATTAAATTAGTACCGTTCTTGGGTTTGGCAGAGACTAGCAGCGTGGGAGTATTTGGAGCTCCTGTGCGGCAGGGTCCTGAGCCTTTTCTCGACTGTATGGGCTTCTACTGGGGCCAGAGATGTTTGGTGGGTCAGTTCTGCCCCTTGTCCCTGGAGGACAAGGACATGAGAGAAGAGACGCTGCTGGGAGCCAGTCCAGTCTGGCCAGACCCACACCTCTGTACCAGGCAGGGCAGGGGTAGGTGGGGTGCACAGGCTGGGGCGCAGTGAGGCTTGGTGGGGCAGACAACAGGGGTTTCTGGGCCTGGGTGTCATGGTGCAGTGGTGACTCCAGGAGAGGGAGAGGCAGGAAGTGAGGAGACTGTTTTGTAAGCTTCTATAGGTACCTGTGGGAAAGAGGTCAGAGCACATGTGTGCCAGTGGTCAGTGTAGTTTCCTGGGGGGGCCTAAGTCGGTAGTCCCCGAAAGCAGCTTTTGTGGAGTCTGGCCTGAGACCAGAAAGAGGGGAAGCTTCTCTTCTGATACCTGCTCTGACAGGTCCTCAAAATCTTTGCAGGGGCCAGGGTTCTTCTCTCTCCAGCTCTTCCTGTGCATTTGCCCTTCAGCTAGCTGGCGGGAGCAGGCTTGGCTCCCCCTTAACACTGGTCTGTCTTGTTTGTTCCAGCACAAACAGGGCAAGGTGGGCCCTGATGGCAAAGAACTGATCCCCCAGGATTCCCCCCGAGTGGGTGGATTTGGATTTGTTGCAACCCCCTCTCCTGCCCCTGGTGAGTAGTGGACCCTCTGTCAAGCTGGCCCCCTGATAGGACTGCCTGTGGGGAGGTGGGCTGCTCAGTTGGCTCTTGGCACCCTTGACATTTCCCCATGTCTGCCCTGTGCCTCATATGACTCAGAGACCCAGTGTCCCACCTGTGCAATGACAGGGCTGAATGGGGCTATGGGCGGGCTGGATTCTTAGGGAGACCTGATTTGAGATGTGTGAGTCCCAGCCCATTCAGCCAGGCAGTCTTCGTGACTTGCCCTGAGCTTAGCAGGACAGACTGGTTTTGCTGGGGACCAGGGGTGTCGGGCCTCTACTGGACAGACTGGCTGCGGCAAGCATGCTTAAGGGCATGGGGAGGCTGGGCAGGGGGAGGCTAAGTGTAGGGGCATAGGGAAGAAGCTCTGGGCTCCAGCCCTGCGTGACCTCACACAGGAGATTTATGAGACTTGGGGACAATCTCATGGTGCAGGTTGTGTCCTCCTGCTCTCCCGAGCATCGTCCTCTGTATTTTGGGCTGCTGATTGCTGTGACATAGGCCAGGGTATATGGAGGCACTACAGGTTTGTGCAGGGTCCTGGGAGGTTTGGGTGCTCTGAAAGCCCCCAAGTGTCTCTCCACCTTGGGGTGGCATGCCATAGCAACTTCTCGGCGGCTCCCCTGGCCATGTGCTAGGATGGGGGCCTGGCTGACCCAGCCTGGCTTCTCTGGGGAGCCCTCTTCCCAGGCTAAGCTCCACAGCTGTAGGGGCCTGGGCTTGCCTTGGGCTCAAAGTAGCCTTGGCATTGTCATCTCAGAGGGCAGAGGTACCAGGTCCCAGAGTCCCAGGGAAGGAGAGTGGGCCAACTGCCAACCTTGGTGTATGTTAGCTGGGATGCTCATGGTGGGAGCTGGCTGTTGTAGGAGAGAGGGCCTGGCAGGACCCCCACCCAGATCCCCTGGCCTGAGGTAACTGTGGGCTCTCTCCATCCACAGGTGTGAACGAGTCACCGCTGATGACCTGGGGGGAGGTTGAAAACACTCCCTTGAGAGTGGAAGGATCTGAGACCCCCTATGTGGACAGGACGCCAGGGCCAGCCTTCAAGGTGGGTCATGGTGAGGGGAGTTCAGGTGCAACCCTGAGAGGGCATGTGGTCCTCTGAGAACTTGTAGCTCAACACACAGAGGATGAGCTAGCTCCCACTGGTCAGACTAGAGCCTACTGAAGGGCCAAGCCATGCTCCAGGCTGCATACCTGCACAGGTACTGCACTTCAGAATAGGACCAGAGCACTAAGGACAGGTGTGGTTGGACGGAGGGATTCGGGTGTGAGGTCAGGGCACCAAAGCCATGGCCCTTTGAGTCTGCAGGCCTGTGGACCGGGGAGGGCCCCAGAACCCCAGTGTTCTGTGGGATGTGGTTTGTGTTTACAGAGAGAGGGGGGTTGCGTGTTTACAGAGGGAGGACTCTGGTTACAGGAGAGCATGAATCAGGAGGCACTTGTTATTTAGAAGTTGTCAGAGTTGGGGAGTTATGAGGCCTGGAGCAGGTAGGGAAGGGAAGTTAAGTGCCAGATGGTTTGTATAGATGGGATGGCCTAGGATGGTGTGGGGCCCCAGAGAGGCTTTGGGAGGGCAGCGTGCTCTGGTCTGCACAGTTTGTTGGGGAACCCGAGTGACGTAGTTTAGAATGTGAAGGAAGAGAAGTCGCTGGAAGCTGGGAG
Source organism: Acinonyx jubatus (assembly GCF_027475565.1). Lineage (NCBI taxonomy): Eukaryota > Metazoa > Chordata > Mammalia > Carnivora > Felidae > Acinonyx > Acinonyx jubatus. The sequence continues at coordinate 28,104,167 of NC_069392.1, read as the reverse complement.
CATGCTGTCCTGTTCTTGAGGTGCTGGGCCAACACTCCCAACGTGGAGTGCTAGGAGATCACAGGAGGTGGAGGTCAGTGATGTTGCAGAGGGCAAAGGGTGTGGGGTTACATCACGTGCCTTGAAACCCCAAAGAGTCAGACACAGAATTTGGGATTAATGTAGGTCTGTTGCATGGGGAGCTGGGTCACACATGGTCGTGAACTGGCCCCTCTAAACACTTGCAGTGGTCAGTTTGAAGTGCAACAGAAAAAGAGGTCTCATTCACTATAGCAGCAGAAATTTAGAACGACTAGCAATAATTAAGCTCTTGTAAAGAAACCACAGGCGAGTGCTGCAGACTTACGTAAGGAAAACTGCCGGAGCGTGCGGGCCCCACCGGGAGGCCTCCCTAGCATAGCTCCGCTCATTCTCCCCCTGAGAAGCAATGCATGTCTAGACAGAACGTGCGCAGAGGATTTTGGCCCCTTGGTTCTTAAACTTGCCTGGCACACAAGGATAACCAAGGAAAACTGAAGAGAGGAATGACAGGGAGGAGCGTGTGCCGGCAGGTGTTAAGGCATGCCACAGGTATAGGTGTGTCAGAAGTCTGCCCCTGGTCCTAGAGCCTATGGGGCAGTAGGGAAGAGATTCTGAACAAACCTTCGTCCAAATCAGATTCAGGGTACACGAGAGATAACAGCTCAAATCGTGCTGAGTAGTAGAGTATGTGGAAATGAAGTTCTTGATACATAAGATGGAACGAGTTCCTGGAAGCAGAAATATTAAGTGTATAAGTCAATGTAAGACACTTAGAAGAAAATAATAGTATTTAATCTGATTTTAAGGTAGGAAGGGTTAGATCTTAAGGGAAGTGAGGTTTAGTTTATACTGTACGAAGTGATAAACTTAAATACAGCAAAAAAAAAAAAAAAAAAAAACACGTAAGAGAAACTGAAAGCAAATAACTGAGAGGGAATTTGTATGGCATAGCTTAATGTAACTGATGTGGGTAAAACACTAAATAATGAACAAGCACTTTAATAGAAAAAAAGAGGCCAAGGATGTGTCTCGGGAAGTTCTGCAAAGAAATACAGAAGGTCAATAGATGTTAAACAGAAAGCTGTTTACTCTGGTAGTCACAGAGAAGCCGATTCGAAAAGATCCCTTTCTTTCCTAAAAGACTGTCAGAGGTTCATAAGTTGTCAGTGCTGGCTTTTAGGGGTCCGTGAGGACAGGCAGGTGGGCCGTTCAGGCAAGCTTTTTGGGGGGCTTTTAGGAAGGTGGCAGTGGGTTGTGAGGATCATGGGGGCCACGAAAAGAGGCAGGTGCCCCACCAGCAAGGGACTGCCTGACTCGGTGGCAGGCTACCCACAGACTTGCTGTCATGTAGATCTTGGAGCCGGGCCGCAGGGAACGGCTGGGGCTGAAGATGGCCAACGAGGCTGCAGCCAAGAACCGGGCCAAGAAGCAGGAAGCCTTGAGGAGAGTGACGGAGAACCTGGCCAGGTGAGGCGTGGCTGACCTGTGTGGGTGGGGGTCTCTCCCTGCTCCCACATGGCCCCACCCCCTGCATATGGATGCACAGTGTGCAGGGCAGGCCCAGGCGTTCTGTAGTGGGTCCTATAGCAGCTCCTCTGGTCCAGGGCATGGCCTGTTTGAACCAGGATGCAGGGCCCCTCTCCGTCTTTTCCTTCTTCAGCCTTCTTGGCACAACCCTTAGAGACACCTTTGGGCCCCTTGTCCTGCTATGAGCTCCTGTCAGCGCTTTGGAAACAGGTGTATCATTCTCCTTGGAGAGAGTTGAGGTCCATCCCAGCCCCACAGCCAAGGGCAGCACTACCACTGAACCTTAAGTTTGACTACACTGCTGTGTGCCAGGCCACCTGGTATCCTCAGCCTGTAATGACCATGCATCTCCCATGTATCTTCCTGTGGGGCCATGGGAGGCCCTGCTGCGGTGGTGCCCACATGGGCCTAATGGTGCCTCATTCACCCACTTCTTCCATCCCAGCCTCACCCCCAAAGGCCTGAGCCCAGCCATGTCTCCAGCCCTGCAGCGCCTCGTGAGCAGGACGGCCAGCAAGTACACAGACCGGGCCCTGCGGGCCAGCTACACCCCATCTCCAGCACGCTCAACCCACCTCAAGACCCCAGCTGGTGGGCCCCAGACCCCCACGAGCACGCCGGCTCCTGGCTCTACAGCACGCACCCCCCTCAACCAAGATCCAGCCTCCATCACGGACAATCTGCTACAACTCCCTGCCCGGCGCAAAGCCTCAGACTTCTTCTAGGGCCAGGCCCGGGTCAGGCCTGTGGAAGCTTTGTGGAGCCTGCAGGGCAGCTGCCCACTCAGCAGAGGACTCCGGCCTTCTGGGGACCCAGGCCCGGGCCAGAAATGGTGACTGTCCCAGGAGCCACAGAAGAGATGCCGTGCCTCAGCCAGACTGGTACAAAACTTGGCCCTCACAGCCTTTGGGGTGCATCCCACGGTCTTGTTCGTACTCTTTTCTATCAACCGCCTGTCTGTTTTTATTTAGCTGTCATTAAAGAGCACCTAGCACCATCTGGCAGGCTTCTGTGTCCGGCCTGCTCTGCACGGCCCTTAGGCGGCCCTCGTGCCTACAGCACGGTCTCAGGACTGCAGGCCTTCCTGGAAGGAAGCTTCTGGGTGAGGTGACCCTTGGAAGACCAGGGTGTCTGGCCTTTCTTGCCACTACCTACATTTCTTTCTGTGGCACCCCCGAGGCTTGGAACCTGCCCTCTGGGCTGAGCTCACAGCACATTGGGCCCTGCCCCCCAAGTTCTTTCCCTCTGAGGGAAGTAGGGAATCCTTGAAAGTTTCCATGCCCCTCATGTTCTGCTGGGGCTCTGGGTCCAGGTCTCCAGCCTCCCCAGCCAGGCCCAGCCCTTGTGGTTTGCTGGTGACAGGGCTGCACAGGTCCTACGTGTCAGACGGCCCCTCACGTGAGGCACCTTCCCAGTGGCCTCAGCGTCACCTCCAAGTACCTGGTCTCCAGCTCAGATGGGGCAGGGCTGTCTCTGTCTTCCTGCCCTTCCATCTCCCAGTGCTCTAGGCGCTGCCTTCCATACACTGCTGAGTCACTAGCAGGAGCCGTGGGTAACAGTAACCTGGGTCACCGTGTCAGAAGCAGTGGGGCCAGGTCCCATGCAGACCCCATAGCACCATGTGCACTACAGGCCACACTTGCCCATGACCCAGAGGGCTTTGGTGCCCAGGCCTCCTAGGGCTGCTTCACAGGGAGAAGGGGGACCCAAGCTGGCTCCCAGATGGGTCTCTTTGGGCCTCAGGTAGGGTCAGGTTGTGCCCTTCTAGGGGTTTGCACTGCCCAAGGAAGACAGCCTGGAATCTACTCAGACCACAGTCTTTCTCTTCTTGAGTGTGCCCAGCCCTGCACTGGCCGTTGTCTTGGGTTGTCCCGCATGGGTCCTGGCCGCCTCCATGAGTGCCATGTTCCCTGAAGGCTGGCGTGGGCTTGTTGCTTGCCTGGGCACCCACTAGCCTGTGCTTCTCAATTCCTGTCAGCTCCCAGGGGGCTGAACCCCAGCCAAGCCCTGCAACTCACCAGGGGGTTGGGACTGAACTCAGCAGGTGGATCCAGGACTGCTGGAGGGGAGGGGTCAGAAAAGTGTGGCCTTTGGTGCTTTTCCCCCACAGGGAAGGGTGGGCATAGGACAGAAAAGCATAGAGGCAGAAGTCTGAGTGGGATGTGAGTGAGATACAGAGGGAGATGCTGTCTAGGCAAGGCCACCTAAGGCCAAGCGCTGGCCCCCTTGAGCACTGGCTGGTGTGTGGGGTGGACGGGATGGGGTGGAGAGGGTGTGAGTGAGAGGTCTGGGCTGGGGCTATTCCAGCAGATGAAAGGGCACTCGAAGGGCTGAGGTCACTGGTCTCAATCACAGCCATGGAGGGAGCAGAGTACATGGAGAAAGGGGCTGTCTGAAGGAGCAGGATGGGGTCAGGGTCAGGTGGACCGTGCTGTGCCTGAGCAGGAGAGACACAAGCAGCTGGCCAGCCTGGGAGGCGCTGGGCCCCGGGGCAGGTCAGAGGGAGACAGTGAGGACCTGGGAGTGGATTGCAGCTGAGGTATTCTTGCCCACAGGGCCTCACTGTAAGTCTGCCTGTGCACCCCTGTGCTGGAGACCCCCACGCCACAGGGAGGGTGGTTGCCTGAGTCCTAGAGAAAAAGACTCCTCAGGGGCCACTCTTGATGCATGTATACACTTTGTGGTTTATTTGGTGGTCAGTAATTAATGTTTTTGCTACTAAGTGGAAGAAAGCTAATGGAACATAATCAAAATAGTGGTTTAATTGACAGATTTTATTTGTTCCTTGCACCTGTGCCTTCTTCAGCTCCTACCTGCCTATTTAGTTTATGTGGGTGCACACCATGCACCACGCCCACCGGGCTCTTAGCACCGCTAGGTGCTTGCTTTCCCCACCTCGGCTCCGGTGACATGATGATCTTTTGCCTTGGAGGTCTCAGCCAGCCCGTCCTCCACCCTGTCCTCATTCTCAGGCACCACCAGCAGCCCGTGCTGGGTTTTGGCCCCCAGCTTGTGGTCAGGCAGGTGTTCGGGCTGGTGCTCGGGGCGAGAGGCTGGCTGGGTGTCCAGTTTGCACTGGGTCTGGTACTTGCCCTCACCCTCCCTCTTGAAAGAGGCAGAAGACATGGCTTTGGGCTTGGGGGGCTGCAGCCATGAGTGGCTGAGAATCTCGTCAATGTGCAGTCGCCGGTTGACGTCCGGCTGCAGGATTCGGTAGATGAGGTCCTTGCACTCACCCGTCAGGTTCTTGGAGCGGGGGAAGTCCACGCGGTGCTCCTTCTGGATGCGCAGCATCTTCTTGATGTCAGAGTCATTGTAGGGCATGGAGCCACAGACCATGATGTAGAGGATCACGCCCAGGCTCCAGATGTCATACACCTTGGGCTGGTAGGGGATGCCCTGCAGCACCTCAGGCGCTGCATAAGCCGTCGACCCACAGAAGGTCTTGCTGAGGATGATGCGGCCACTGCCGTCCCGCGGGCAGCGCTTGGAGAAGCCAAAGTCAGAGAGCTTGATGTTGAAGTCCTTGTCGAGGAGGAGGTTCTCGCACTTGAGATCTCTGTGGACAACGTCCAGATCGTGGCAGTACTTGACAGCCGAGGAGAGCTGGCGGAACATCTTACGAGCCACGTCCTCGTGCAGTGCTCCCCGACACTTGATGAACTCAAGGAGGTCGCCCTGGACCCCGAGCTCCATGACGATGTAGATGCGGCCATCAGAGGTCTCAAAGATCTCGTACGTCTTGATGATGGAGCGGTGGTTGACGGTTGCCAGGATGTCCATCTCCCGAGGAAGGAATCTCTCCACAAAGTCGGTGGGTGTCTTCTTGCGGTCGATGATCTTGACCGCCACGTTGAACTTGAGGCGCTCAGAGTAGGCAGATTTGACTTTTGCATATGAGCCCTTACCAAGATTGATGCCCACGATGTAACCTTTCTTCCTTAGGACCGCGGCATCGTCCATGGTGCCAGGTGTGGCTGGCGCCGCTGCGCTCTACACCCCCTCCCCACGTGGGCCAGCGGGCATTGTCCTCATTTACACTGTGAGGAGCTGTCTGGCTGGGCTGAGCCTGGACTTGGAGGGGTGTAACGCTCAGCATTGTCTCTGCGTGACTTCAGCATGTGAAGTCATAAAGCCAGGCTGCCGGGAGTGGGGACTGAGTTGGGTGAAAACGGGGCCCCTGGAACCCTGGAAGCCAGGCTGGCCCAGCAGGAAGGAAGTCAGTACCCAGGACTGCGGTAACCCTCCCTGCTCCTCCTCTTCGCTGTGGCTTCCTTGTCATGAGTCAGGCCCAAGGGAGGGCTGCCCAGGCCAAGCCAGAGTGCCAACCCCATGCCCATTTCCTTCTCCTGGCTGTGGGGACCGACACTGCATTGGTCCATGTCTCACTAGGGCTGATTTCCTGCAGCTTTTTGGGGGTATGAAAAAACCTTCTCTAGGGCTGGTATCCTTGGAATCGGTGGCACCTGGGAGGGATGGCCCTGGTCTGGCTAGGCTGGCTGCTGTTCCTAGCCTTATGAATGAGAGCAGCTCCTGTTTTGGGTAGAAGGCTGGGGAGAAGAGTGCTATTGTGGCGGGCAGGGCCTGTGTGGGCAGGAAGGCAGGCAGAGCTCTGGGCCCCAGACTGACAAATGCATGTTCCGAGGGCTGGGGCGTGCATGGAGGATGGGCTGGGCCTTGGTCAGGTAGAGGAGGTGATGAGGCATCCAGGCAGGGAAGAGCCTGGGAGAGGTGAGGGCTTGTTCTGAGAATGGCTGAGTCCCACAGTCTGGAGTGAGGTGGAGGAGAAGGGAAGTGGCCGCTTTGCCCTGAGTGGTGGGCAGTCATTGCAGGGCCTGGGGCCGGAAGAGCCATGACCCAAGTCACATTTCAAGATGGTCCTTGGCAGAGTGCATAGAGAATGGGCTTCAGGGTAAGTGGAAGCCAGTGCCTTTGACCAGACAAGAGGAGGATGGACCAGGGTGGCCCTGTGGGGACTGGGTGCCAGAGAGAGACAAAGAGTCTGGTGCACTGGTCAGTGCATGGGCAGAGCCTTGGGTGGAGCTTTGCTGCTGGGGGTCCTGATAAGAGTAGGCACCTGGATGAGGAGGGGATCCTGAATTTGTGAGGAGTGGGCATGATGTGGGCTGGTGCAACCCTGATGTAGCACCGTTTGCATCTCTAGAGCTGTTTTTTGCACCTGAAAGCAACATGAAAACCCTTTTGTTTTTGCTTTGGGAACTGGGGCATCCTATGTGTGTCTCCTTGGGTAGTTTGGAAGCCCTGCTGCTTATCTGTTCTCCATCACAGGCATCCCGTGCCCACACATAGCTCGCTGCCAGGGTGGGTGTGCCATGTGCTCATGTTCAGGGGGGTGGGAGAGGAGGCCTGCCTCTATGTGGGTGGTTGGAGGGGAGGTGATGAAGGAGCCAGTGTGCAGCTGATCTACAGGGCCCTGCCAAGTTGATGAGGGGTAGGACGTGCCAGGCAGATGTGCCACCTTGGCTGGAGCACAGCCGTGTGGACATACCTGGGGCACGTGGGGAGCTCCCTGCATCTGGAGGTTCGTGTGGAAGATCTCAGGGGCAGGGTAGCCAGAGTCCAGATGCCAGCTAGGAGTGACTGCCTTCCAGCTGCCACGGCTCCCCTGAGGCCTGCTCCCAGCTCTTGGGAGCTCCTGTTACAGTAGCTTTAGCTTGATGCCTGCTTCCTCCTGGGACGTCTTTGGTCACTCCTTTGCGTCCCAGAAGGGGTTGGCTGTGAGGATTTGCAGGCCAGGACCCAGGAGCGTGACAGTCTCCCCTGCCTTTCTCCTGCACTCCCAAATGTGTTATCTGGGGGTACCCCCTGCATGTCTGCCTTTTTGGCTGACTCTACCAACCCACCCACTTTTCCTTGTTTTGTGGATCCTGCTCCCTCACACTCTGCCCTTGCCTGGGACAGTGTGACCTCTGCGGTTCTTGGGGACGTGGTGGAGGAGGCACAAGCTGAGCTGCCGTGACAGCGAGCAGATGGCATCACCCAGCACATGCACATGGAGGCAGGCATGGGAAGGGAATGGGAAGTGCTAGATCGGACCTGGGGCCTCCAGGGGTACTCCCAGCCTGCAGCCCTGCGCATGTGAGACCTGCAGACTCTGGGTAAGCCACTTCCCTCTGAGTTTCGGTTTCCTCTGTTTCTCCACTCACCCCATTGGCACTTGAGGGTTGGTTCCGGATGCTGGAGTTCACTGATGAAGCAGGCCCATGCTTTCCTGAAGTCCAGAGGACAGGGAGCTTCAGTGTCACATGAACAGCGCGAGTGCCCGGTGGTGGCTGTGCCATGACACGGGAACATGGGGCTGTGAGGAAGAAACTGGGGCTGGATTTGGGGAGGCTGGGAGGGCTGAGGTCTGAGGAGCTGGTCACATGGAGGAGGACAAGGACCTGCTAGAGGATGTGATAGTTTGAAGGGACACAGGGTGGTGGGGGTGTGCAGAGGCAGGAGGGAGCGCTGCAGACCATGGAGGCCATGGTGAAGGTCTTGATCGTAAAGCCTTGGGGAGGGTCACTGATGGGGTCTGAGCCAGGGCTGACCCCAGTGAGTTGAGCGGCTCACAGGTGTGGCCCCCTGGGAAGGGGTGGGCTTCAGTCACCTGGGCTGCCACTCTGTGCTGTGTGATTTCAGGTAGTTGCCCACCTTCTCTGAGCTGTCTCCCCACCTGTAAAGCATACAGTAGATGCTCCTTCCTGGGGCCCCTCCTGCCCAGGCTTGCCTTGTGGCTGGGCTATAGTCAGTTGCTCCCAGGCCCTCTTGCTGCATATCGTCCACTGCCTCCATGTGGCCACAGATGACCAAGCAGAGGAGGTCCATGAGCCACTCCTCAGGATGTCCCCACTCCAGCCAGCCCCATGTGCTCTGGAATTTTACTCCACCACCAGATGAGCTGTATGACTCTGGGTTCCTAGAGCCTCTGGGAAAAATTGGGTGGTTCCTCTGGTATTACCCAGGGCCTGTTCTGTGCCTGTACCTTGGCACTCACAGGCCTGCCCCAGAAGAGTTTATAGTGGAGCTGCCAAGTCCAGAAAGCTTTGTGGAGGCCACAGCCCCTCGGCTGATCCTGGAGACATGGGCAAAGTCTGCAGGGATGCATCCACAAGCATGATGACGGCATGTGTGTGTTGGGGGTGTGAGTATGGGGGGTGGGGGTGCTGGGAGGCCAAGAGGAGCCAGACCTGGGATGCCAAGGCCAAGCACTGAGATCCTTCCTGAGGGCAGTGGGATCCAGACTGTGTGCAGGAGGCAGCTGTAGCCACTGGAGAAGTGACAGGGCAGGTAGAGGTAGCTGAGCTGTGTGTTCCCAAACACAGGAGCATGGAGATAGGAAGACAGAATGTGTGAAGGTGGCTGGGGGGTGGGGGGGGCCAAGAGGAGAGATGGAGCGGATGTGGGGAGGGGTACAGAGAGAGCAGGGCCAGGGCACTCACAGGACCTCACTTCTCCCGGGGCTTGGGGTTAGGGTCTTTCCAGGACAATGACATGGGCAGGGGAGGGGTAAGTCTGAAGGCTCTTGTCCTCTTGATGTGTCAAACCTGCAGATCCACACGAGGTTGTCCAGAGTGAGTGCGGAACAGTCAGGGAAAGGGGCTGCCGTGGCTGAAGTGAGAAGAGCCTGAGAATGACATGGGTGGGCCTCACAGGACAGAGTAGCCAGTGGTGCTAAATGCTGGCCTCCTCTCTCTACGGGACACCTATGGCCATAGGGGACAGGACTGCATTGTGAGCACACTTGTCCTCTCTCCTCACCAATGTCTGCTTCTCCACTCTGGCATGGATCATCAACCCTGGGGGCAGGCTGGGGACTAGAAGGGAAAGAGAGGTAGTCAAGGCCATACAGTGACTGTGGGACAGGCAGGCTGGGTGGCACTGGGCCATCCAGTGCCCCCCCCCCCCCCCACTTCCTCTGGGCAGGGAGAATGACCAGGGGCAGATGACTCAGGGCAGGTCCAGAACTGGGTGCTGGTTGGCCATGGCTAGTAGACAGAGCAGAAGAAACGAGTTGCCTAGCAGGGTGGGGAGCTCAAGAGGGGTTGAGAGGCTGGTTCACCTGCTCCCTGCAGGGCACTTCCCCACCGGCAGCCTTGAGGAGGCAGTGGCACTGGGGTGCTGAGGGCCCGGACCCTCAGCCCCAACTGCAGACGGAGCCCTCTGCCTCCCGCTCCTCTGCTGCAGGCAGCCACCTTGCCCTTCGCTATCCTGTCCTCTCTGTGCCCCCTCCCCTTCCTCAGCACCATGCTCATGGCCTCCCTCTTGAAGTAGCATCTTCCTAGCTCAGCTCTTTGCTCTGGTCCAGAGCCTGAGGTCACAGTTGGGGTTGGGCACACTGAGATTTATTTTCCCAAACTGGAGGTGAAGTGCAGTGTGATCTGAGAGTGGGGAGCTGGCAGGGGTGGGGTGGGGGGAGTGCAGGATCCTTTCCCTGGATGACTGCAGTCAGCTGGGGCAAAGACGTCCACTTTGGAGTCTGCACTAATATTTATTGCTTTTTTAGCCATGTGGGTTACCAAGTTCAAAGGAAAGGAGAAGGAACTGATGAAAATAGTGGCTCATCCAGGACAGTTTTCCTTCTTTGGCTTGTCCCTTGGCTTCTTTGGAGCTCAGGCTCAAAGCCATGAGCTCTGCATCATTCCCTGCCAGTCCCCTGGGCTGAGAGAGGCTCGCTAGGTGTGTGTCTCTGGAGGCCGTGAGGGAACCCCCTCCTCTGTTTCCCTGCTTTGCAGCTCGCCATTAAGGCCTGTGGGATCTGACTGCCTTGACACCCGCATTTGCATCGTCTCATCAGGTTTTGACTCGGACTGTATCTCAGGCCGTGTCTCGGACCGTGCTTCCTCCTGGAGCTCCAGCTTGGTGGCTGGGGTATCAGGAGTATCAGGGGTCCACGAGGGCTCAGCACCCCGGGAGCTCTCCCCCTCCTCGTTGATGACTCCAGAGGACAGGCCCTGTGCCTTGGGCTGCACCCAGCAGTGGCTGAGGATCTCCTCGATGTGCAGCCGCCGGTTGATGTCCGGCTGTAGCAGGTGGTAGATGAGGTCTTTGCACTCGCCCGTCAGGTTCTTGGAGCGGGGGAAGTTGATGCGGTGCTCCTTCTGGATGCGCAGCATCTTCTTGATGTTGGAGTCATCGTAGGGCATGGAGCCACAGACCATGATGTAGAGGATCACACCCAGACTCCAGATGTCACACACCTTAGGCTGGTAGGGGATGCCCTGCAGCACCTCGGGTGCTGCATAAGCTGCTGACCCGCAGAAAGTCTTGCTTAGCATCAGTCGGCCACTGTCATCCCTCGGGCAGCGCTTGGAGAAGCCAAAGTCAGAGAGCTTGATGTTGAAGTCCTTGTCGAGGAGGATGTTCTCACACTTGAGATCTCGGTGGACAATGTCCAAGTCATGGCAGTACTTGATGGCTGAGGAGAGCTGGTGGAACTTCTTGCGAGCATCATCCTCGTGCAGGGCTCCCCGGGTTCTGATGAACCCGAGGAGGTCGCCCTGGACCCCGAGCTCCATGACGATGTAGATGCGGCCATCAGAGGTCTCAAAGATCTCGTAGGTCCTGATAATGGAGCGGTGGTTTAGCGTGGCCTGAATCTCAATTTCCCGGGGAAGGAATTTTTCCAAGAAGTCCGTGGGGACTTTCTTGCGGTCGATGATCTTGACCGCCACGTTGAACTTCAGGCGCTCAGAGTAAGCAGACTTGACTTTTGCGTACGAGCCCTCTCCCAAATTTATCCCCAGGATGTAGCCTCGTCGCTTGAGGATGGCAGCGTCATCCATGGTGCTGGGAGCGCCCAGTGCCTCTGAGGCTGCCCTCTACATCCCTGCGGGACATGGGCCAGTGGTGTCCTTATTTACACTGTGGACAGAGAGTCCTCTGGGCTGGCTGGGCCTGCTGTTCCTGCCTCCTAGAGGCCAAGACTCTGGGGTGGAATGTTGAGCATCGTCTCCCAGGTGACTTCAGTGGGTGAAGTCATAAAGGAGGAGTGCTCTGGGGGAATGAGGCTCTGGCCTGAGCCACTTGGACTTGGAACCCTGGAAGACCAGCCAGTGGGCTGAAACAGACCAATGGCCAGTGAAGAGTGGCCTTGCACTTGGCTGGGACCCGAGATACAAGACGGCTGTGGGGAACACATCAGTGTGCTGGTGCTTCCAAATCAGGAGCCAGACCTGCTTGTGGGGCTGATTATTGCCACATGAGGCATCCCAGGGAATCCAGGGCAAATGGTCCTATTAGTCTGCGTCCCAGAAGGAAAACTAAAGACATACTCAAGTTAAGGGCAGTTTGAAGAGTTTATAAATTCATCTTTCTTACAAAGGTGGGAACTGAGTGTAGGGTAACCCAAGGGTAGTAACAGACCCCTGGAAGGGAAGGTGGGTCACTGGAACCTGGAAGAGTGTAGAGGACCACCTTGAGAGAGGCAGTGACCTCAGGTGGAAGCTGCAGTGACCCCACAGGGAGGGAGCTAGGGAAAAATATCCCTGATCTCTTTTCCCTCCCTTCAGCTCTGGAGGTCCTTGGTGGTGTCTACACAGGAAATCCGCAGGCCATGTATCTGGGCCAAGGGTAGAGGTGAATCAGAATGGGCAAAAACTCCTGTGCAGTGACTGCAATTTCAGAGGCCAGGGTTTTGCCTTCTCCCTGCATAAGTTCCCTGTCCTACTCTCTTCATCTGAACCTTTGCTGGCCTGCTTCTCCAACAGTGGCTCTGCAGGGGAACAACTGGCTGGGATATCTGCTCTTAGCTGTGAGTTGCCTCTCTGGGGTCTGCCTAGCTTGTAACCCTGGCTGGGCTCCCATGGCACATTAAAAGCTATGCCTGAATCCCTCTGAGTGCAGCAGCTGCTTCTGGGAATGGTCCATGAGGGCAATGCAAGCAGCCAGGGCAGTGTTGGACAGGGACCACTGCTTCTGCCAGCATGGGGGCCCCTCTGCTGTGACAGGCTCTTTGTCTAGCACCTGCTACAGGCTATAGCCCAAGAGAGCAGGAGCAGGCAGGTCTGGCCTAGCTTTGGGTTTAACCTTGGCCATATCCACTCAGAGGGAGTGGGTACCTCTCTCACTGAGTGACTCTGAGTGTCATAGGCTGGAATCCTGGGACATTCAGGAGGATCATGCCTTAAAAGAGCTTGAGAGGACTGCTCCTGGGGAGTAAGTTGGTGGGGCTGGAGGTGGGCCAGGCTAAAATGGGTCCCCCCCTTTTTTCTGCTCCCATCTTCACCCTCTTCCCCAGCCCTGACACCCTGTGCCAGGCCTTGTGTGCATGGCTGGTGGTCCTTCCATTGGACAGCCTGCTCCTCTCCTACTGAGGACACTCCCATTTGCTGTGCCCTCTTGCACAGTCACTCTGTTCCCTGACAGGTGTGAGGTCAACACTGGAATCGTCTCCTGAGCCTTTCCTCTATGCAGACGTGGCCTGCTGTGGCAGCAGCTGTGCCCAGCATTCCTTCCCCCTCCTCCCACATTGTGTAGGCAGAGTTCTTCCTCCAGAGGCCAGCTTTGCTCCACAGTCTAAGATCTGGGCTTCCTTGTCAGCGCTCCTTGTAGAACACTCCTTTAGGCTATTTCTTCATCTGAAACATTTTCAGTAGTGTGTGCTGGTTCCTTACAGGGTAGCTCCTCCATTCCCCCATCTCCCTACTTCCTCAAAGCATGTCCGGGTTCCTCCAGTTTTTCTTATCCCTTTTTCGCAGCGGTTCTTTTTAAAGACCACTGTAGGGAGCACTCTTGGGCTGCTGACAGGACCTGGGCCTGCTGGTATGCAAGGTGTGAAGACCCCTTCTTCACCCGGGACCACTTTGGCTCCTTGTCGCTCCCCTCTTCCTTCACGCTCAGCCCTCCAGGGCCACTCCCTGCCCCTCCGCGCCCCACCTCATCAGCCCCACTGCGCCCCGACACTCTCTGTGTCCGTCAGCTTGGCCCCGTTACCCCTCCCCCACGCCCTTGCCCCGCGCGTCCAGAGCTCGTAACCTGGCCCTTGGCGGGCCCTACCACCCAGGCTCCACCCCCGAGCCCCACCTCTCTGCATAACCAATGGTACACTTCACTCCTTATAGTTCCGCCCACCCGTCGAGCCCGCCTCTCGGTTCCCGCCCCCACCACCTTCCCAGCCTTAGGCCTCGCCCCTTTCGGGTACAACCGCCCAGGCTCCGCCCCCTACACTGCCAAGGGTCCGCACGCATTGGGAGCGTGCAGGCCCCGCCCCCTGCCTCGGCACTCATTGGCGGGAGCCGGCGTCGCGGGCGGGGGGCGGCGCGGAGCTGAGCAGGACGGCCGCCATCTTGCGCGGAGCCGGAGTCGGAACCCGAGACTGAGGCCGAGAGTGCGCGCGAGCCCGCGGCCCAGTGTAGCCGTGGCTTAGCCGGAGCCTTCTCCCGCTGCCTTTCCGCGCCCGGCCCCTAACCCTCAGCCCGGTCCGGTTCCCTAACCCTCAGCCCGGCTCGGTCCCCTGACCCTCAGCCCGGCCCGGTCCGGCCTCCCCGCGGGGTCACGCGGCCGCCCCGGGGACGATGAACGGAGGATAAATGGTGCCCAAGGCAGACAGCGGTGTCTTCTTGCTGCTCTTCCTGCTCGTGCTCACCGTCACCGAGCCGCTGCGGCCAGGTGCGCGGCGCGGTGGGCGCGGCGCGGTGGGGGCGATGTGTGGGGGCAGGGCAGGGCAGGGCGGGCGGTGTGCGGGGCCGGGGTCTCCCGGGATCTCCCTCCACCGGGCGGGGCCCCGGTAGGGCGCATCTGAGGCCTGCCCGCGGGCCGCCGTGCCCCCCGCCCGGGACCGTGCCGAGAGTTTTACCTGGGCTCCGAGCGCTTCTCACATCATGGAACTTTGTTCTCGAGGGGATGTTACCTTTGGATCCGTGTCCGTGGAGCGCTGCGTGCTTTGAGATTGACCGAAGCGAGAGTGGTGTGCGGGGCCCGACCTAACTTCTGGGGCCTGGGAGTTCTCTGGCGGAGGAGCTGCGCCCCTGGGGCGCGCCCTCCTTGCCCAGCGGCTGGGGTCAGGCTGGAGTGCTGGGGTCGAGAGAGCAGCTCGTGGAGACACATGGTTTTTTTTTTCCCATGTTATTCCTCAGCAGTGCTTTTGTGCCAGCGCCTCGGCCCTGGAAACTCCTTGGCTGGAGAGCGGTAGCCGTGTCGCTTATTGTCACTCAGTGAGGTGTTGTAGCTGAGAACCCAGCTGAGAGATCGATCCGAGGAGGTACTAGGAGTCCGCCAAGCGTCGCACTCAGAAAGCAACCTAGCTTCCTGGGGCAGAGACTCGTGCCGCGCGCGGCCGGGTCTCCGCCGTCGGAGCTTGGACGTTGCCAGGCACTTAGGAGTGTACCTTGTATGTGATGATTAAATGCTTTTGGAACTCCCTTTGGAGCTTGTGTTTTTATAAGTAAGCTTGTGGTGGGGAATCAGAATCATGGCAGCCAGAAGGTCCAGGATAATTTTTATCTGTTTCTTGTGTACCCCCTCCTCCGTTGAATGCAACAAAAAAATCAAATCCCCAATTGCAGGGCAGATTTATTCATCAAGTACAGGAGGCTTGGTGCTGGGGGCCCACAGAGTGCTTTTAGTGGTCTTCTTTTAAAATCAGCAAGGAAAAAAACCCTGACCGTTTAGGTCAAAGAAAATGTTGTGCACATTAAAGTTTATTTAGCTTTATACTATTGCAGTTGAAAAGTATGAGTCTTAGTAATCTTTTATGGCAGAAGGAGCCCATGAAGGCCAAAGTGTCCAGGGCTATTGTCTGTGAGCTCTGTCAGGTCTCTGTAAAAACAGGCTGGGGAGCACAGTGGAGTGCCACCCTTCTTAATGCCTCAGCCAAGGCGCTCATACCAGACATGACACACCTCTCTGCCTTTGTCATCCTAAATAGACTGCTGTCTCCTCCCCAGTGTTTACTTGGTGGCCAAGGCCCTGGGCCCCTGCTCAACCTGGAGTCTTTCCAGTGATGCTTCTCTGGGCTCCCTGAGTAGAGCTGGTTGCTCGCTGCTTCTGATGGTTCCCTCAGCAGCAGGGTGACTGGTGGGATGGCCTCAGTAGGAATGGTAGCCAGAAAAAGGGCTAGTTGTGGAGAGAGTACTGAATGGGCCCTTGAGGTCCAGAACCAAAGCATTTGTGGCTCCTTGTGATTAAGTTCTTTAGAAAACATGTTTATATCTGTAGAGAAGTGAGACATTCTCTTTTGGCTCTTGGGTCCTAGTTCTGCTTATCAGGTCACTGGACTCAGGGGCGAAGCCACACATCATGCCTGTCTTCCTTGGGGTGCCTCTGGTTCCAGGTCCAGCACCACCTCTCTGGATGATAGAGGTGACCAACGTCCCCAACTCCCTTTCCTTTGCTGTCTGTCCGGGTATCCTGCCAACTGGCCAGCAACAATTCAGAAAGTGTAAATTCTGTCTGCCTACCACTAGGGATGCTCAAATGAATTGAGTAAATCCTTTTCTCTAGGAGTGCCCTTTAGGTACGGAAGCAGAAACTAGGTATAAATCAGGCTTGAGTGTGGGGGCTAAGAGGCAGGCAGTCCAGGTGGCCAGTCTTTTGTACCTTTGAAGCAGGGGAGGGCTTTATAGGAGACCTCACACTTAGGTCTGAGCTGGGGTAAGGAGGTGGCTCTGGTTGAAGGGGCAGATTATCCCATTGTATTCATGACTTTCCAGATTAGAACTTTGCAGTGGTTCCTAATGGTGTTTTGAGTTGCCTTGCAAACCCTGGGGGGTTTGCTGGTTTCCTGATTTTGGCTGGTTGGCTAGGGCCAGTCACACTCTCGGTTAGAGGTTCTCTTTTGCGGGGTTGTGTGTGCTCTGTGTCCTTCCAGGCAGGGTGCTGCTGGCTGATGCTTGTGAAGGAGGGCTTCCCTGGTCTTCACCTGCATTCTTTCTGTTGGAGTCCCAGCTTAGACCCGTACTTGAGTGTGAGGAGGGCATCAGGCAGAACCTACTTTCCAGGGGAGGGAGTCCTTGAGGACTGAGGCCAAGCCACTTTTGGTTCTTCGCTGGTGCAGGCCAGAGTGTGAAGGCTTTCACAGAGTGGCGGCAACAAGAGAGCTCTGAATTTGACCTTTTGGCAAAGTTTTTGTTTTTGTTTTTTAAATGCGTATTTGATCTTGGTTGATTGAAGATGTGTTACATGCCAGGTGCTGTTTTAATGTGTAGTAAAATGTGCATTGATTACCTCTCAGGTGATCCCTGTGAGGTAGATGACTGTTATTAGCCCCATTTTATAGATGGGGAAATAAACAGAGAGCTCATGAAAGTAAGTGGCTGAGATGAGATTTCAGTCCTAGATGTCTGGCCCATCATGTGCCCTTGGCTGAGGCTCTGTCTACTCCGGCTGTGTTTGTCCTGCCCCGGCCTTAACCCCAGCTGTGGAACTCCAGGCCACATCTCTTCCCTTGATAGACCAAGTGGTTCTCCAGGTGAGCACAGACCCTTTTCCATCTGAATACTCTGATCTGAGGTGTAGAACCAGTTCTCTCCCCAAATCCCCTTTGTGGTTAGCCATAATGACCAACGGTGGTGTTTGTTATATCCGCTGGGGCTGTGGTGAGAAGGGTAGGTTGGAGATCTCTTCTGAGGAACGACAAGCATGGAGGGGCTTTTGGGGGACCAGTGGCCATGGTGTCATCTCATTGACCTTTTCTCCATCTGTGCAGAGGATGCAGCAGCAATTGCTGATTCTAAAACTGTTTTTCTTGTTGACAAAAGAAAATCATGCCATGGTTTTAGCTACAGCTTTATCCAGGGTGACCCCACCATACATGGCTGAGAAAACATTTGCCTTCCCCATGTGAGCTGTGTCTCAGCTGAGCTCCCCAGCCCTGTAAAAACCTTGTGTTCAGTGAGGCTGCCTGATGAGGTAGCAAGACTGGAAGCTGTCTTCCTTGTACTGTTGGAAAAGCTGGCTGGAGAGGCAAATGACTTGCATAAGGTCGCACAGCTGGTGAGCAGCATAGCTAGCATTCAAACCTGGGTGAATTCACTCCAAGTTCAGGGTTCTTTCCCTTTTGTCATTAGGAACCCAGAGGGGCCTGCTGTCTGTGCTGAATTGCTAAATCTTCAGTGAACTAACCTAGTGGCCACAGCACCTTTCCTCTGGAGCAGCACATGGGTTAGTGAAGGGGAAGAGTGTGGATATTTTGCAAGCAGATGTGGCTGAAACTCATAGAAATAGCTGGGAAGTTGAACCTGCACCTGGGCTTGCCAGGCGCTTTCTGAGTGAGCTCTTTCCTTCACAGCCCACCACCTTGTAACACTGTAGAACTCGCTTCATTGGCTGGTTGTGCTTTCAGCTTAAGAATTTCATTCTTTTTAGTTGAAAAGGGGTGTTAACATATTTTCCAACCTCACTAGCTAACGAAATGTCTTTTTTTTTTTTTTTTAACATATAAAGAAAGTTTTTATTTGGAAATAATTTCAAACTTACAGAAAAGTTGCAAGAATAAAATTCATGCCAAGAATACCTGCGTACTCTCTACCCAGGCTTACCTATTGTCAGCATTTTACCTTACTTGCCTTCTTCTTCATGTGTGCATGTGCGTATGTATGTATGCACACACATAATTTATTTTCTGAATCATTTGAAAGTAAGTGGCCCTTTCTTCCTGAACACTTTGGCCACTGCAGAGAGCAGGAGGAGACTCCTGGTACTTGATGTCCCTCGGGAGACGAACGGTGATGCCTCCCCACAGCCCTGTAACAAGCCCTCACCACAACCTGCTGTGTCTGGGCACTGTCACCAGCTACCACCTGCTGTGTGCCGGGCACCGTCACCATGGGAAAGTATTGAGGGCACAGGAAGCACTGTGGTTAAAGCTCCGGTTGGCCCAGGTGGCAGCGAATCAGGGTTATTATTTCAGTTGGTGCTTCTGGTCTTAGGAGTGAAGAATGTGCTGCTGTTGCACACTTCGCCAGATGGGTCTGCACCTACTTGCTGCTGTTACGCTGTACCTTTCCTGTTCCTCTGACCCAGATTGCTCTTACCTGCAGCCTTCCCTAGTCCTGCTTCTCAGGCTAGCTCACTTGCACTTTCCTCACCTCTTTGCTCCCCTAGGCAGTTTGGCAGCACTAAGGCTTGTGCTTCTTTAGTTAGCCATCATGGCAGGTGATCTAGTTAGCCCTCCTTGCACAGGTGATCTCTTACCTCCCTTTGGTACTTGGTGTAGGGAAACATTGGTTCTTAAGTGGAATGTGTCAGTGACAACATTTAGGACCTAGTAGGTAGCAAGGGACTGATTAAGTGTCTTTGGTACACTGCCAGATTGTTCCCTCATCACATGTGCTTTTTGTATTTGGGGTGCTAAGATGTTGGTGAGTGGCCCTTTCCTCTTCCAGTCTGCAGAGTGGGTCAGTAATCCCGAGAGCCCAATTTTGAGCCAACACTTTGCCAGCGTGATGGATGGATTCAAAGTATGGCTATTTTGTTTTTGGTGTGATTTGCCAGTTGACTTGGGGTGTTTAGTGAAATCACATCTTGTCCTGCTGCTCCAAGCTGGGCTGTGTGTTCCATCATGTGGGACATGTTTCCTCAACAGGGTAAGTCCAGGGGGCGGTGAATGGCCTGTGCAGTGAGCTGTGGACACAGTGTCCTGCGGCTTCTGGGCATCGACCTGGGAGGGAGGAAGCCCAGGTCTGGTGTTGCTTCACACAAGCTGTTTGTAGAGTCCAGTGTAGTGGGTTAAGAGTGTGAACCCTAGATTGCATGGCTGGGAGTCAGGACCCACTGTGCTGCCCATTCTGTGACTGTGCTGAGCCTCATTTTCCTTATCTGTAATGCAGACAAAATAGAACATAGCTGAGAGATGCTATGAGAATTAAAATCAATGGGTATACAGTTCTAACACATCCTGACAAAAAGGCCGTTCATGTTAGCTCCGGATGGACTTTAGAGAGTGTAGGGACCCCCTGAAAGTCTGGTTGCATGGGTGTGTGTGCATAAGGGCATGTTTCTTAGGAGAGAGCCCCCACCTGGGAGGCAGCAGAGTGAAGTGGCTTTGAGCACTGTCTGACACACAGTGAGCGCTAAATGAGTCTAGCCATTCTCATGGTCTGAGAGGGGGTGTGTGTGGCTTCCTAGAGCCCCCAAAACAGCCGCAGTGCTTTGGACAGGGCTAGGATTGTTCATACTGACACGTTTTACTCTTTGTCACGTTCATGTTGTGTCCCTTGGGCTTAGTTTGGCACAGAGTGGGCACTCAGAAATCAGTTATTGAACAAATGCACAAATGGCTATTTATATTTTGACATAAAGAGCAACAGCTCCCTTAGCCAGCGGGCCTCGCAGCTGCCCCTGGTGGGGGTGGTGAGGATAAGGGCCTTGTGGCCGCCTGCAAGAACGCCTTTGGAGGACCAGTGTGTTTGGGGTGGGGGAAACTGTAGGCCAGCTGGCCTGGGCCCCCACTGCGGAGAGCTTCTCCTTCCTGCAGGGGTGAGCTGGGCTGTGAGGTGAGAGCAGGTGAAGACTTCTCACAAATGTGGATCCTTTTTGAAATTTACCAGCCACCCAGCCTAGGGTTGTTGGTGGGGGGAGGGGGGAGGTTGGTCAGGAAGCCTTTGGGGTGGGTGGGCTGGGCTTCCTCTCGAATGGACTTGCTTGGCACCGAAGCTTGAGAACCGGACTTATCCCTGCATGAGGACATGGCTTGCCCTTCCCTGGGCCATTGCACAGTACAGGCCTGGCTTCAGAGCTGGTAGGTGCAAGAACTGCCACGCTTGCCCTTCTCTGCCTGGTGTGGCCTTTCTTCAGCCAGCGTGGACTGGTCATTGTCCTCACAGCTTGGACTGGTCATTGTCCTCAATTCCAGATCCTGGCAGCCAGCCATTAGTTTGATCAGCTTGTCATCTGTCTGCTCTCATTTGTTGACAGGTCCATGTTGGATAGGGCTGAGAGCGGAGCCCCAGTGGGTATGCTGGATGGAGAAATCCTCCAGGTGTCCACCCTATTCCTCCCTGTCTTAGAAGCCTTATTCCCGAGGGGACCTTCCATAGGAATTTATGGCTGTGGAGAGGATTGCTTGGGGCTCCCTGGGGCACTGGACAAGGGGCAGAGGCCACTGCAGAGGGTGTCCCAGAAGGTCAGCTGGGAGATGGGAGGTTCCAGGACCCCTAGTACTTAGATTGAAATCAGGTGTCCTGATGCGGACGCCTTTTGAATGCTGCTAGTTGCTTCCTAGGGTCTTTGGGTTGGTTAATTTATCCCTGGCTCTGTGGTCTTATAAGGCAGAGCAAGAGAACTGGAAGTACCTGAAAGGGATGAGGTTTGTTTAGGGCCAAAGCAGGGCCTGTGCTGCAAACCTCAGTGGTTTGTTGGCCACTCCTTCAGATTCTTTCTCCACACCATCAGTGAGGGTGGGATGCACACACGCAGACTGACCAAGTGAGCCACAGTGAAAGCCCAGGACAGTTTGGAAAAATGTTGATTTTTTAAAAAAATATTTACAAAAATTTCATGCATGGAATATTTTACATAAATGGAATTATACTTTTTATGTAAACTTACTGAGTTTTTCAGTGGACAAGTGTTCTGGAGATCTTTGTACACATAGTTGTACATCATTTTTTTTAGATGGACTTTGTGAGAACTTTTTCAGTCTTTTTTTTTTTTTTTTTAAGTTTACTCATTTATTTTGAGAGAGTGTATGCACATGAGTGAGTAGGGGAGGGGAAGAGCGAGAGGGAGAGAGAGAATCCCAGGCAGGCACCTTGCTGACAGCGCAGAGCCTGATGCAGGTTCATACTCACAAACCCTGAGATCATGACCTGAGCTTAAATCAGGTTTTGGACACTTAACAAACTGAGCCCGCTCAGGTGCCCCTCCTCAATTTTATTTTGTTTTGCCTGTGGAGTCTGGTCCTGGGAGAGTCCTCTTACCTAAACTTTTCATCAACCAGAAGTTCAGTGAGATTTACAGTTAAAGATGGCATGGCCAAGAGGCTGAGGGGACCCAACTCTTAAAGTACACAGGCAGTACTTCCAACTGGCTGTTCCCAGACTCTCATGTATTTGTCTCAGTCTAAAACTATATCTGCAGCAGCTCCAGGTTGGGATCCTGGTTTTCACATGTATTTATGCTATAACTCAAATTTGTGTGCTTATTTATCTAAGTGGTATCATTTCACCAAGGATAATTTAGAGTGGCCTAAATGAGGAACATTGATACGAACAAAATTATTCAGTTGAGAGGTGCCTTAAGGGCGAAAATGAAACCAAATCTCAAAGATCCAATGGTCAGCATTTTTTTTTTTATTGGTATGAGGAAGCTTAATCCCAAAAAGAATTAAGATTTCAAAATATCTTCCTTCAGAGGGAGGCAGAGAGATACTTCTTCTTTTTTTTTTTAACGTTTATTTATTTTTGAGACAGAGAGAGACAGAGCATGAACGGGGGAGGGTCAGAGAGAGGGAGACACAGAATCCGAAGCAGGCTCCAGGCTCTGAGCTGTCAGCACAGAGCCTGACGCGGGGCTCGAACTCACGGACCGCGAGATCATGACCTGAGCTGAAGTCGGCCGCTTAACCGACTGAGCCACCCAGGCGCCCCGATACTTCTTTTTTTTAAAAAAAACTTTCTACTTTGGGGATGTCCATACCTACGGAAAAGTTGCAAGAGTAGTACTATGAACTCCACCTTTATATAGTTCACCTAGATTCACCAGTTGTTAACATTTGACTCACCACACATTTGTAGGCATACATGTGTGCATACTTGAAACTAAGTTGGAGGCATCACGACCCTTCATTACTAAATCCCTCAATTTATATTTCCTAAGAACAAAGCCATTCTCGTATAAGCAGAGTATAGTTACCAAATCTAGGAAGTTTGACATCGATGTAGTACTGTTAGCCATGTCCCCGGTTGTCTGATTACAACATATTTTTCCAAGTCAGGATCCAACCTGGTATCATGTATTGCATTTAATTTTGATGTGTGTTTAATCTTTTAAAATCTGGAAAAGCTTCCTGTCCTTGTCTTTTGTATTATGGACTTATGAAAGAGTACAGGGAGCTATTTTATTTTTTAAAAAAAATTTAATGTTTATTTTGGGGGGGGGAGTGGCAGAGAGAGAGGGAGACCGAAATCAGAGGCAAGCTCCCTATTCTGAGGTGTCAGCACAGACCCTGACGAGGGGCTCGAACTCACAAACCGTGAGCTCATGACCTGAGCCAAAGTCAGACGGTTAACTGACTGAGCCACCCAGGCACCCCTATAGGCACTCTTTTATAGAATATTCCTCATTTTGGGTTTATCATATTATTTCCTTGTGATCAGATTCAGTTGATGCATACTGGCAGGTGTGATCCCCCAGATCATTGAGTCCTTCTCATTGCATGCATCTGGAAACACAGCCCATTGGTTTGTCTCAGGAGTGGTGATATTACTCTTGGTCATGTGGTAGGGTGGCATTGGCTGCATTTCTCTGGGGAAATGTGGCTTTCCCCCTTTGTGATGGGCAAGTAGAGATATAGGCTTGCCCATTGTTTTTCAGCATCTATTAATGATTCTGGCCTGAACCAGTTGCCACTGTGATGATTGCTAAATGGTGATTTGTTCTTACTTTTTCTTTTAGTAGTAGTCTACTATCAAAGAGAATTGTCTTCCTTTTCATTTTTTACTGTCTGTATGGATTCATGGATTCTTCTTTCTGTTCAGTGTGTTACATGGTCTGTAGCATGATTCATATTTAAAATTTTAATGTTTATTTTTAAGAGAGAAGAGTGTGAACAGGGGAGGGACAGAGAGAGAGAGAGAGAGAGAGAGAGAAAGAGAGAGAGAGAAAATCAGAAGCAGGCTCCAGGCTCTGAGCTGTCAGCACAGAGCTCAACGCAGGGCTTGAACTCATAAACCACGAGATCATGGCCTGAGCCAAAGTTGGATGCCTAACTAACTGAGCCACCCACATGCCCCAGTCATGATTCATTTTGATACTTACATTGTAATTAATACAGGAAGGGGAAACCCCTGTATGCTGGCTTCTGCATCCTTCTGACGTGTCCTCATCCATTTTGAATGTTCCTTATTACCAGGCTCAACTTGTATCTTTCCTGCCCCAGGCATTTTTCCATGGAACACTGGTTCCTTTTAGTGGGAGATGGTATTTAGAAGGCAAGATTTTGGTGCTAGGTGAGTTTATTGCTCCTCGGATGATGTTGCTACTAGACCTTTCAGTCTACTTGGGGTGTATGTGCATGCATATCTGTCTGTCTCTGTGCGTGTGTGGATCTTGTCTGTATGTGTGTCTTTTTGTGTAAATTCATACTGTTTCTTTTAAAAAATTTTTAACATGTTTATTTATTTTGAGAGAGAGAACACATATGCATGCAATCTGGGGAGGGGAGAGAGAGAGAGAATCCCAAGCAGGCTCTGTGCTGTCAGCCCAGAGCCTGACATGGGACTTGGTCTCACGAACTATAAGATCATGACCTGAGCTCAAATTGAGAGTCAGATGCTTAACTGACTGAGCCACCCAGGTGCCCCCATACTGTTTCTTTTGGTTAAAACCCAGCATCATAGGATCTTGCCTGTTTTCCCTGTTTCGTATTTCTACAGTGAGAACTCTGGCTTCCAACAACATCAGTAGATTTACTTATTTGCTTAGTCCTACAGTGTGCACAGAATAGTTTCAGAAGTGCTATACTCATTGTCACTACCACAGCCAACCCAACTGAGTAAGATTTTGGATTTTTTTTTTCTTTTTGCAACTCGTTTTGTCTGTAGACTGATAGTATATGCTCAATGTACTGGGTCCAAAAGCTACTTGGATTAATTTTTTTCACTCTTCTGTGTGTTTGTTATACAGTTAGGTTCAAAACTGTTTATTTTATTTATTTTAATTTTTTAATGTTTATTTATTATTGAGAGACAGACATAGAACGTGAGCAGGGGAGTGGGAGAGAGAGGGGAAGACACAGAATCTGAAGCAGGCTCCAGGCTCTGAGCTGTCAGCACAGAGCCTGATGTGGGGCTCGAACTCACAAACTGTGAGAGATCATGACCTGAGCCAAAGTCGGTCGCCCAACCAACTGAGCCACCCGGGTGCCCCAAAACTGAGTTGATTTTAAACTGCCTTTACTAAATAAAAAATATTGAGAGAGGTAATTACTATAATCTCATTATTATAACAAGCTTCTATTTCGTCATACTAATCAGTAAAGAAACATCTCATTTTTTAATAGGTTGTATTTTCCTGGGTAAATTAGAAATCATTTTTATGACTAGATATTTATAGTTTTAGCAAGTCAGCTCATTAGTGTCAATTGCTATTTGCTTAAAATATTTTTTCCAATTTTGTTTCTCGGGTTTGAAGAGTATTATGTATGTTGAATAAATGACCATTCAGCATCAGTAAAAAGAAAGGCCAAGTAAAATTTATAACAAACAATTAAATGCTATTAATCAGCTTTTTAATTTTGTTAACCTTAAAATCTTTTTTTTTAAGTTTATTTTTGAGAGAGAGAGAGAGAGAGAGAGAGAGAGAGAATGCTCACACTAGTGGGGAAGCAGCAGAGAGAGAGAGAGGGAGAGAGAAATCCCAAGCAGGAGATTTGAGCGGGGCTCAAACCCATGAACCGTGAGATCATGACCTGAGCCAAAGTTGGGTACTTAACCAACTGAACCATCCAGGTACCCCAACTTTAAAATCTTCTGATGGAGTGTATCAGAAACTACTTTATAATACTAACTGCAGTGTGGTATCTTGGATTGGATCCTGCAATAGGAAAAGGAACAGCTAGTGGAATTCTAATAATGGGGAGTTCAGTTCATAGAAAAGTACCAATGTTTCCTAATTATGCCAAATGTGTCATGGTAGTGTGTAGTATAAGATGTTAACAACCAGGGAAACTGGATGAGGGTACATGGGAACTTTTCTGTAAACCTAAAATTATCCCATAGTCAAAAGTTCATTTGAAAAGTTATTTTGCGATAATTGAATACTTAAAAATGAATTATTCTTCATTTGAAAGAGTCCTGAGACCTTGTTATCCTAGTTTTGTCAGTGACAATTTTGTCGGTACAATTTTGTCAATCACTCTTTCTAATTTCAGTTTCTTTTTTGGGAAGATAAGTGGAGGGCTTATATGTTCGAGGTTTGTTTAATTACTTCCAGTCCTACCACCCTCCACATGGCATCTGCCACGTGCTGATAGTCTCTGAAGTGTGTGGTGATGTGGGGGAGCTGCCTGAAGGTAGGGTCAAGGTTGGCCCAGGAGTTTGGGCATAGTTGTGCACATACTTTATCCAACAGCCCTATTTTGGAGGGAGACAGTGAGGCAGGTGTTAGGTCCATTTTAGAGATTGGGATGCCCAGAGAAGATAATCACCTTGCCTGGTGGCATCCCTTGGCTTTTAAGTAGAAGAAGCAGAAACTGGAAATCAAAGATTGTTCTCTTGAGCTGGATGCTCTGTCTCTTGCACCATGAGTCCAGAATAAGAAGAAAGAGCTGCATGGCTGTGGGGGACTGAGTGGAGATAGATGCACCTGCGAAGGAGGAGGCATCTTGTCACTCATGGCTTCCGGCTCCACCAACTTCTCATGTGGACCCTGATGGCGTCCCAGCTCTTTGGACCTGGCTGACCAATTCCAGGAGTTAGTGTTTGCAGCTTCCTCCAGTGACCACACCACCCTCTGATTGCAGTCAAACAAACGTGGACATTTTAAGAAGCTTGGGAGTCTTGTTCATAATCTTAACCTGTCACCCCTTTATGGATTTTGAACCATATGGCTAGATTATCTTTTAAGAAGCATTAATAAAAGTTAATAATCAGAGCAAGGTATTTTAAAGGTTTCATATAAGTAAATGTAAAAATGACAATACTTGTAAAAGCCAGAAAGTAACCCTAAAAATGGTTAGGACCCACAATAAAACAATGTTATAAAATTCTGTCTAGCTGCTGTTGTGTGTTTCTCCTTTATAATTGCAGGGTGAGGTGTGATGCCCTTTATAGAAAGCAGTACTCATATCTGCCTTATTTTACAGATGAAGAGACAGCTTGGAAGAGTAAGTGACTTGCCCACAGTCACACAGCTAGTAAGTGGCGGAGCCAGTATTTGAAGCCTGGGAAGCTAGAGCTCCGGCTCTGACATTGCACAGCTTCAGTGGGTACTTCATTACCCTCTGCTCTTTTGCCCTCTGTTCCTTCTCATCTTTCTGCCTGGTCTTTACTGACTTTTCACCTTGAACCTCTTTGCCTACCCGCTTTTCCTTGTCTTCCTCCCATAGCCTTGGCCACTGGTGTCACAGTGCTAACTCCCCATCTCACCTGCCCACAGCTGTGTCCTTGTGACTGTCCTGCAGGCAGCCTCAGGCTTGGCCTGTCAGGAGCTGAAAGCATCCCCTGCTGGCCTGGTCCTGTACTTTTGGCCTCGGTTCTTAGCTGTTGCTAGTGGTATTGTTGTCATCATCACCACCACCACCCTTCTCCTACCCCACCCCCATTTCTGAGCATCATGCACTCTGCTGAGCACTAGGTGTGCAATAGCTTAGTGAACCCTAACAATAAACCTTTTGTTTTTTTAATTTTTTTTAAGTGTTTGTTTATTTTTGAGAAATACACGGAGCACAGGTGGGGGAGGGGCAGAGAGACAGAGACACAGAATCTGAGGCAGACTCCAGGCTCTGAGCTGTCAGCACAGAGCCTGACGTGGGGCTCGAACTCACGAGCCATGAGATCATGCCCTTAGCCGAAGTCGAGTCGGACGCTTAACCCACTAAGCCACCCAGGCTCCCCTTGAGTATTCTTTAATGAGACCCATTAATGATAAGCTGTGTGCTTTTGTGAGCTCTTGTGGGGGTTCAAGCAGGTGTCAGAGCTTTGCCCACACTGAGCTAGCCTGAGGGAAGAACTGGAGCAAATCTCTTTCTAATGCCTGAGCCTTAGTGGCAGTCTCCTTTTGGAGTGCCTCAGACTTAGAGGCTGCTTTCCTGCAGGAGTTTATTTGGTGTTAATATTTCCCTTGCGACTTTAAAATCCCTTCATGTCTTATCTGTGCTTGTGAGGGTTAGGTACAGCCCACTGTCACCTCATTTTACACATGGGAAATTGGCCCCAGAAGGGATGTGAAGAGACCTCATCTTGATTTCTTACGTGGGGATAATAAAACTGACCTCGGAGGATTGTTAATTGGGCCCAGGGAAGCAAAGTTTAGGTCATTTGTTTTTTTTAATTTTCAAGTTGTGGTTAAAAAAAACACATAAAATGTACCTTCTTAACCATTTTTAAGTGTAGAGTACAGTAGTATTAACTAAATGCACCCTACTGGGTAACAGATCTTGAACTTTTTCATCTTGCAAAACTGGAACTCCTTACCCACTAACCAACAACTTCCCTTTTCCTTCTCACCTCAGCCCCTGGTGTTGTATTTTCTAAGAGTTTGACTACTTTAGAAACCTCATATCATGCAGTATTTGTCTTTTTGTGATTGGTTTATTTCACTTGGCATAATGTCTTCAAGGTTCATCCATGTTGTGGCATGACAGTTTCCTTTTTTAAGGCTGAATACTATTGGATTGTATGACTATATCACATTTTCTTTATCCATTCATCTGTAAGTCATTTAGGTTGCTTCTGCCTCTTGACTACTGTAAATAATGCTGCGATGAACATGGGTGTACAAGTATCTCTCTGAAATCCTGTTTTCAGTTCTTTTGGATACATATCCAGAAGTGGGATTGTGGATCATATGGTAATTCTGTTTTTAATGTGGAACCATACTATTTTCCGTGGTTATTGCACCATTTTACAACCCTACCAGTAGTATACAAGGCTTCCAATTTTTCTGTATTCTTGCCAACGCTTGTTATTTTCTTTTCTTTCTTTGTTTAATTTTCGAGAGAGCACGCGCATGTCCAAGCAGGGGAGAAGGATGGGGGGTGGGGGTGGGGGAGAGTGAATGAATGAATGAATGAATGAGAGAGAAAATCTTAAGCAGGCTGCATGCTCAGCATGGAGCCCAACATGGGGCTCGATTCCATGACCCTGGGATCATGACCTGAGCTGAAATCAAGAGTTGGACACTTAACTGACTGAGCCACCCACATGTCCCAGCACTTGTTATTTTCTATTGATTTATTTTTTTATAGTAGCCATCCTAAAGGGTATGGAGTAATATCTTGTTACGGATTTGGATTCCCCTAATGATTAGTGATGTTGAACATCTTGTCATAATCTTGTTGGCCATTTGTATATTTTCTTTGGGGAAATGTCTAATTCAAGTCCTTTGACCATTTTTAAATCGGATTACTTGTCTTTGTTGAATTGTAAGAGTTCTTTATATATGCTGGATACTAATCCCTTATCAGATACATGATTTGCAGATTTTTTTTCCCATTCTGTAAGGTTGCCTTTTTACTTTATTTCTTTAAGTTTGATGTAGTTTTGTCTACTCTTGCTTTTGTTGTCTGTGCTTTTGTATCTTATCGAAGAAATCATTTCTAAATCTAATGCTGTAAAGCTTTTGTCTTGTATTTTCTTCTAAGGGTTTTATTGTTTTAGGTTCTACATTGATCCATTTTGATTTATTTTTTGTATATAGTGTTAGGTAAGAGTCTAACTTCATTCTTTTGTATATGGATATTTTCTCAGCAATATCTGTTGAAAAGATTGTCCTCTCCTCATTGAATGGTTTCAGGACCCTTGTCAAAAATCATTTGGCTGTATATGTGTGGGTTTATTTCGGAGCTCTTTATTCTGTATCATTGGCCTATATATCTGTGTTTATGCCAATAACACACTGTTTTGATTATTGTAGTTTTGTAATATGTTTGGAAATCAGGAAGTGTGAGACCTTCAGCTTTGTTTTTCTTCTTCAAGATTGTTTTGGCCATTTGGGGTAATTTGAGATTCCATATTAATTTTAAGATAGATTTTTCTATTTTGGCAAAAAATATCATTGGCATTTTGATAAAGAATGCATTGAATCTGTAGATTGCTTGGGTCATATTGGCATCTTAAATTTTCCATTCCATGAACAAGGAACAAGGGATGTCTTTCCATTATTTGTGTTCTCTTTAATTTCATCAGTGTTTTGTAGTTTTTGTATATTGGTATTTCATCTCTTTTGTTTAAGTTAATTTCATCTCTTTTGTTCATTGTTAGCGTATAGAAATACAACTGATTTTAGTGTGTTGATTTTTTTGTCCTACTCCT
Source organism: Acinonyx jubatus (assembly GCF_027475565.1). Taxonomy (NCBI): domain Eukaryota; kingdom Metazoa; phylum Chordata; class Mammalia; order Carnivora; family Felidae; genus Acinonyx; species Acinonyx jubatus. Next base: position 28,074,483 of record NC_069392.1, on the reverse strand, counting down.
CTGCTGAATTTATTCTAACAGTTCTTTTTGTGTGTGAAATCTTTTTTTTAAAATTTTTTTAATGTTTATTTTATTTTTGAGAGAGAGAGAAAGACAGAGTATGAGTAGGGGAGGGGCAGAGAGAGAGGGAGACACAAAATCTGAAGCAGGCTTCAGGCTCGGAACTGTCAGCACAGAGTCCGACCCAGGGCTTGATCACATGAACTGTGAGATTATGACCTTAGCTGAAATCAGACGCTTAACTGACTGAGCCAACCAGTCACCCCTTTGGTGGAATCTTTAGACATAACAGATCATGTCATCTGCAAACATATGTAATTTTACTTTTTCCTTTCCAATTTGAATGTCTTTTATTTCTTTTTCTTACCTAATTGCACTAGCTAGGACTTCCAGTGCTTTCTTCCATAGAAGATTGAACTTCATGAGAAACTGCCAGATGTTTTTTTCAAAGTGGTTATACTATCTTACATACTTATCAGTATTGTGTAAGAGTTCCAGTTGCTCTATAATCTCAGCAACATTTTATGTTATCAGACTTTTAAAGTTTAGCCTTTCTATTTTGTGGTTCCTATAGTGGTTTTAATTGCCTTTCCCTGTGAATGATGATGTTGAACACTTTTTCACGTCCTTGTTAGCCATTCATGTATCTTCTTTTGAGAAGTGTCTGTTCAGATCTTTTTTTTTTTTTTTTTATTTTTATTTATGAGAGAGACAGAGCACAAACGGGAGGGGCAGAGAGAGCGAGAGGGAGACACAGAATCTGAAGCAGGCTCCAGATGTATATACATGTAATGTATATACATTATATACATTATATATATTTAATAGTTATATACAATTTATTGAATTGTAGGAGTTCTTTGTATACTCCAGATAAAGTTTTTAGACAGATGTGTTGCAAGTATTTTCTCTTGGTCAGTGACTTACCCATTCACTTGCTCCACTATAGTTTTTTCTTTTGTGTTTATTTTTATTCTTGCTTAACTGTACTTTTATTTTATTATTTTTGTAAGTTTATTTATTTTTGAGAGCGAGAGCACGAGCAGGGGAGGGTCAGAGGGGTGGGGGAGAGAGAGAATCCCAAGCAGGCTTTGCACTATCAGCATGGAGCCCGATGCAGGGCTCGAACTCACGAACTGCGAGATCGTGACCTGAGCCAAAATCAAGAGTTGGATGTGTTTAACCGACTGAACAACCCAGGCACCCCTGCTTAACTGTACTTTTAAAAGAATCTGGGTTTTCTAATTTAGTACACTAAAATTCTTCTTTTTGGTATATCATTCTTTGAGCTTTGACAAGTGTGTAGGGTCATGTAAGCAATCTCACACTGAAGATGCAGAGCACAGTTTATCACCCCCAAATTCCCACATGCTGCCACTTTATACTTAGCACTGCTCTTTATATTGAGGTTTCCACCTGGAAACCACTGATTGTTTGATGAATTTCAGTTTATAACATTGTTTTCTTTTATAGGTCATGCTTTTAGAGATGTATGTAAGCATTTTGCCTAACCCAGGTTCACAAAAATTGTATTTTTTCTGCTAAGAAGTTTTATAGTATTAGATTTTACATGTAAGTCTTTGGTCTGCTTTAATTTCTATATCCTACGTAAGGAATGGGTCAAGGTTCCATTTCTGTTATGTGAATGTCTGGTTTTTCCATCACTTGTGGACAGATTCTTTTTTCCATTGAATTGTCTTTGCACCTTTGTCAAAAATCAATTGGCCAGTGGTGCACAGGTGGCTCATTTGGTTGAGTAACTGACTTTGTCTCAGGTCATGATCTCGCAGTTTGTGAGTTTGAGCCCACATTGGGTTTGCTGCTGTCCGCACAGAGCCCACTTTGGATCATCTGTCTCCCTCCCTTTCTGCCCCTCCCCTGCTTACGCTGCCTCGCTCTCAAAAATAAGAAAATAAACATTAACAAAAAATCAGTTGGCCACATTTGTGTGGGTCTGTCTCTAGGCTCTGTATTTTGTTCCATTGATCTATGTATCTTTACTGAGCTTTTGATCAAATAAGTTTTAAATTTTAAAGTTTTCAGTTTTTTCTTTTACGGTTCATTCTGTTTCTCGAAGAACTGCTACCCCAAGGTAATAACGATTTTCTGCTTCATTACTAGACTTTGAGCTCTGTGAAGGCAGAGACCTTGTATTTCTTTCTTATTCTGCTCTTCTTGCTTGCATCTAGCACAGCACCTGGCCCCTAGGAGGCACAAGGCTGTGCTAACAGGTTTGTCTTAAGAATTTAAATATAATAATATAGAGGGTGCCTGGATGGCTTAGTTAAGTATCTGACCCTTGGTTTCAGCTCAGGTCATGATCCCAGAGTTGTGGGATCATGGGCTCTGGGCTGATAGCATAGGGCCTGCTTGGGATTCTCTCTCCTTCTCTCTCCCTGCCCCTCCCCTGCTTGCGCTCCCAGGTGTGTGTACCCGCATGTTGGCTCTCTCTCTCCCTCTCCCTCTCCCTCTCCCTCTCCCTCTCCCTCTCCCTCTCCCTCTCCCTCTCCCTCTCCCTCTCCCTCTCCCTCTCCCTCTCCCTCTCCCTCTCTCTCTCTCTCAAATAATAATAATAATAATAATAATAATAATAATAATAATGTATTCGAGGCATTTGATACACTGCCTGACACATGCAAAATGAACATATAAGAATCTGATTTTGCTTCAGCTGTTTCTCTTGAAATGAACTGGTTGTGCTATGGTTGTCATCAAAATGTGGTGTGAGTGGTGGATGAAACTGCCAGTAAATGTTACATCAGAGGCAAGATAGCTATTACTCCAGCCCTTGTCCTGGTCTTATTCCCACATTTAAACTTTCCCCCACCCCCACCTCCATAAAATATAGACTGCAGATTGCTGTTCTTTGCTTCAAAGTGTTGTTCATTTAATAGAGATGTCTGGTGAATCTGTCTGTCTGTCCTCTTTCAGTTTATCCAGTCATATGCTTTTCCTTTGGTCTCCCCCTCCTCTTCTAAGATAACTTACTTTATTTTTTTTTAAATTTTTTTTTTTAATGTTTATTTTTGAGACAGAGAGAGACAGAGCATGAACAGGGGAGGGGCAGAGAGAGAGGGAGACACAGAATCTGAAACAGGCTCCAGGCTCTGAGCTGTCAGCACAGAACCCGACGCAGGGCTCGAACTCACGGACTGCGAGATCGTGACCTGAGCCGAAGTCGGACGCTTAACCAACCAAGCCACCCAGGCACCCCTAAGATAACTTACTTCAAGCAGTGCCTTCCTCCCCCAACATCTACCTAAGGAGAAGCCGGAGGACAAGACAAGGCAGGTGGGCCAGTGTCCGAGTTGGGCAGTGTCTGAGGATAGAAAATAAGTCACTTCATCTCCTGGATGTAGAAAATGCTTGTGACTTATAAAAGATAAATATTGAAGTTTGTCACTATACTGGCGTGGTGTTCTCTGGCATCAACCTTGTGACTCCTTGGCTGATAGGAAAAAGCGGCTTCCCCTGTGCTTGCCAGCCCTTCTTCTCCTGTTGGCTCTCACAGCAGAGCTGGGTCACCTGCCTGCCCCTGCCAGGGAGCTGACTCTCACATGGAGGGCTGACTGAGGGTGATTCTCAGTGATTCTCCTCCTGCCCCAGGGCTATTTGGAAATGGTTTGGTGGTCACATGTCTGGGGAGCTACTGGCATTTGGGAAGGCATATCAGAGAATTTTGGTTGTGTTTCGACACCACAATATTTTGGTATATGCCTGGCCCTGCGGTCCCTATCCAGCAATCAGACACTCCTTGTCTCTGGGGGTTTGTATTGCTGACCTCCATGGAGGCAATGTGTTTTATAAATCTGTGTTTTCTGTCTTAACAAAGAGAAAATGGGTCAGAGTCAGAAAGTTTGGACCCAGCCCTCTGAGGATGGATGGGTTAGCCACGCCCCAAATCAGAATGCAGGGCATCCTATTTGGGGTGGCTGTGATTCCCCACCTGAGTCCTGATTCCCACTTAGCCAAGTTGGCTTTGAGATAGAGATCTGCATGAAAGAGCCATAGCCTGGTTCCTGGTTCCTGTTTTGCTGCTGTCAACTTGCCATAGGACATGGAGCCAGGCAGGTCAGCCCTTTTGTGAAGTGAGCTGAGCAGATTAGATGGGTTTTCCAATAAATATAGCAGTCTCTGTCCTTCCTAATTTAAATTTTACTAGTAAAACTTCCTTACTGTAGTTTTCATGAACCACACACATACCATTCCCTATTGGACACTAGGCCCTCGTGTGAGAATCACAGGGCCAGCTAGTGTCTGAGCTCCTTGCAGTGTGGCATTCAGATGCTGTGTCCTTCCTGCTGCAACCCTGATGCCTGCCAGAGCTGAGGGGTTCCCAGGCCTCCCATTAACAGCAGCCTTACCTGGGCTTCGCCGCTGAGCTCAGTGGCAGGCTGTGTTGTGCAGAGTCCCTAGTCCCAACTCCCTGTTCGCATCCTCCCTTTCCCCAGATAGGTTCCTCTAAAGCATTTGCCCCTTCAGGGGGCCTCAGAATCGCTCCAAGGGGCAGGATATGTGAAAGAAACTGTTCAGCAACCAAGAGCTGCCACGTTGTGCCAGGAAGCAGGGAGGTTACAGGCAATCTCTCTGGGGCCA